>NC_138188.1:121244836-121814454 GCF_964194105.1 Spermophilus citellus | reverse complement strand
TTCAATTCAGTTCTGACTCTACCTGGAGATAGCAGGGATTGTTCCCCAACTTCAGATGCCAATTGCAAGCCCAAGCTGTTTTACCTGTGTTTCTGACTGGCTGTAAGTCAGGGTTCCTACAACTCCCTCTTCAGGGTGCTAGAATGGCTCACAGAACTCAGAGTTACAATTACTTTGGTGTTTATTGGTTTATTCTAAAGGATATCACAAAGAATACAGATAAAGAGATACATAGGGCATGTTCCATAGGAAGGGGCAAGATGCTTCATGTTCTTACTGGGATATCACACTCAGGAAACCTCCATGTGTTCACTTATTGAGGAAACTCTGAAAACTGCCTCCTTGGGGTTTTATGGAGACTTTATCACGTGGGCATGACTGATTACATCACTGGCCTATTTATCCTTCTGCTCTTCCCTCCCTGAAAGTTGCCTTTCTACTGACAAGCTCTGTTATCTCCTGAAGCTCCCTAAGAGCTGCCAGCCATAGGTCAGCTCATTAGCATACAAAGAGATACTTAGTAGAGGTTAAGAATTAATTATAGTGGAGTGTAGCAGTTCCTAAGAATACTTAGCAGAGGTTAGGAATTAATTATAACCTCTTTATGTTAAGTATTTTATTAATATTTCCAAAAATCAGTTTTTTCTTTTTGCTAATTACATTGGAATAGGAAGGTAGAAATGGAAGAAGTTCTTGCAAGAAAGCAATATTTTTTCACCCTCGCTGCTCCTAATTATTACATTTTTAGTCCAGCTTTATTTGAAAAATCAGGATTGCAGTTATATATGAAATTAGTATCCATTCACTGTTTTTTCCTAAATCGGAGGCAGTAGGGAAGAAACCATTCTCAGCTTGGGCAAGGAAGGACAATGACCAGGCCTTTAATTTAGTTCTGTAATTACTGTGATGTCATGCTTGTCAAAGAAGAAAATTACAACAATTTAAAGATCTTAATTGGCTTTATTTTCTATTCTAGAATTTGGTGACACTTCATCCTATAAAATAGAATAGATGTTCTGATGAGCTGAGCAGAAGAGGTTAGTTTTATAGAAAGGCTTGAAGAAAGCAAAACTAAGAAACAAAAGTAAAATAATCATTTCAAAGTTACTTTCTTCGTAGGGTGGAGCAGAGCAAAAGAAAAATAAATGATTGATTAACATCAGGTTACTTCAGGTTACTTTCTTTTCTTTTTCTTTTTTTTTTTTTTTTTGGTAAGGATTATTGTGGAGGAAACTTCATTATCCTGCCAATTGAAACTGGTCTGTTAGGGAAGATTTGGCTGTTATCTTTCTAATCCTGATTTCGCAGAAACTCAGAGGAACATTTTAGTGGAACTATAGTCTAGGTGACTCTATTCTGATTTTTAGCCTGATCTGTTAGGGCCTCATACAAGAATTTAACCCACAATAGGGGCCTTGTGTAATTTTTATTTATCATGCTAAGAGTTTAATTTTTTTCCTCCAAAACCCTGTATTCTTAAGAAGATTCCAGCCACTGTTACAAAATAGACATTGAGATATTCTAGGAAAAAATATTTTTAAAACAGCATTTTCTGATACAAACTTTCTCTGATACTCTACTCCTTTCTCTACTCAGTGTACTCTCCACCTCAACTTATCAAACACCAAAATAGTCTGTAGAAACTCCAGTTGTGAAATGTTACATTCTTTTTCTGTTCTGAAAGCATCTTTTGAGGGTAGGATAGACAGGGCTACAATTCCTGGGCAACACTTGCTTTGCTTTCACCTGAAAATGAGGGAGAAAAGTGTCCCATGAAACCAGAGTTGTGGATAAATGGGATATATGTTCTGTTTCTACTCTAAATTTTCCACACTGTTACTTATGGCTTCTTTATTGATTTTCAGTGGTACAGGGTTGGCTTCATAAACTAGCTTATACTGGAAAGGACAGGTTTCTCATGAGCCCTTTCACCGTCAATCTGAAATAATATCTCTCTGTGAAAATAGATATTTTTAGAAATTCTGAAATAAAGCAAAAACAATAAAGGCTTTCTAATAATTTAGATTTTGGGCAGTTACATTAAGTTAACAGGAATCAAATATCAATTTAGATTCTCACCTGAGCATGCTATATTCGTTGTTTGAAAGAATTGAAAATGAGCCTGCCTTTGATGGCTTGAAGCTCTATGAAGGGTGAATTTCTTGAATGTGGTAAATATATAAAGTCTTTCTGTGTACAGTTAACCCTATAAATATATAATGTCACATTTATTTTAAATCATCTTAAATGTCCCAGGAGTTGAAATATAAAGCCTTTCATTTTGTGTAAAGTTTATTGATTCACCTGCCATCTAATATCCAAGTTCCAAGGTGCAAGAGACAGATACCACTTGGCATGCCATTCTCATGTATCATGTGAAAGTAGTTTCTATTTGAAAGTTCCAAATAGATACTCCAGAGCTGACAGGGGAATTCCAGCAAGGTCATTCAACCATTAAAACTTTAAAGGAAAAAAAAAAACCACACACACACACAAAGGGAAAAAATTGCCTTCGTGTAAACATTAACCCATCTGTTTTTAAGTAACTCTTAATTTTGTTTTAATACTAAAGGAAAAGCTCACACTGGATTTATTTTATATTTCAAATAAAAATAATAATAACTAACTCTGGAGTCTGAAGCAGGAGGATTGTGAGTTCAAAGCCAGCCTTAGAGATGGCGAGGCACTAAGTAACTCAGTGAGGCCCTCTTTCTAAATAAAATACAAAATAGGGCTGAAGATGTGGCTCAGTGGTTGAGTGCCCTGAGTTCAATTCCTGTTACCACCCCCCACCCCCCGGCAAAACAGTAATATATTTAATTAATTTGGAAATTTATACCTTTGTGGTTTATTGTATCTTTTTTGGATTGGCAAAATATCCAGTGCTTAGAAAAATGGCTTCCTCATGGGAAGATTAGATGAACTCTAGATAGGGCAAAGGGGAGTGAGGGGAAGTGAGGAGGCAAAGGGTATAAAAAGATGGTGGAATGAGATGGACATCATTACCCTACGTACATGTATGAAGACACAAATTGTGTGGAATATACTTTGTATACAACCAGAGATATGAAAAAATATGCTCTGTATGTGTAATATAAATTTAATACATTCTGCTGTCATATATAACAAATTAGAATAAAAAAAGAAAAATGGTTTCCTACTGTCTACCCTATAAAAATACAGGACAGAGTACAGGCAGGAATTCTCAAAACGTTTTCAGTGTTTTCCTTGGTAGATATATACCCAGTTCTTGCTCTTGAAGCTTTATAAACCTCTCCTTAAATGACATTAACAAACAGATAGACATTTGACTAAGGAAACATTGTTGAATATACATGATGAATTAAAGTATTGTCATTCTGTCAATGTCTTTTGTGTGGTCTAAATACACAATGAAATGTTAACTGTTTAGAAAAATAGCAAGAACAGTTACTCTATTGCTAGGCTGGCAATTTATTCAGTCCTGAATATTTAAATCCATATTTCATTTAATGTTAAAATTTATGCATATGGTGCCTCATAAAATGACAGAATATTGGATTTACTTTTAAGTATAGTTATTTTGGGAGCTTTCATATTGTTGGAAATGTATAAGAATCTGCAAGGACTTTGTGAAAGATTCTGGATAATGTGTTTTTGTTTTGTTTGGTGTCTCTTGTATTGCAGAGACCTTGTTCTGCCTTAGAGATGGTAGATTCATTCACTATCTACCTTTAGACAAATTAAAGCTGTTTAAAAAGATGTTTAATAGGGAATGGAAGTATAGCTCAGTGCTAGTGATCCCCAGCACCCCCCCCCACACACACACCATGATATTTATTGAAATATTTATGAAATAGCTACATAAACAACATATGTATACCTACAGCCCAATTTAAGAAAGCAATATAACTGTTCCTGCTAATATCTCCTATGTACTCCTCTCTGGTCTCCTGCAGAGGTAACCAAAGTTCTTGCAATAATAATTAGTAATTTTTTTCTTAGTAGTTTATCACATATGTGTTTATCCCTGACCTATGTATTACTTAGTTTTTATGTGTTTGGGGACTTTATAAAATGAAATAATATTTTGTCTTTTTTTTAATTGCTCAACATTTTAGCCTTAGATTTATCCATGTCAATGTATTTAACTACTGCTTGTTAGTTTTCACTGCTTTGTAGTATTGCATTGTAGGAGCATTCCAGAATTTTTTAGCAGATGAATTGACTGACGGACTTTCGGGATGTTCCTGGTTTTATTTATTACAAATGTTGCTCCTATATACACATGTATTTTTGTATATGTGTTTGCCATACATATGCGAGGACTTATCTATCAATGTTTCTTAATGTTTTCCATATCATAATACACATAGAAAATGATAGATAATATTTATACAACACACTGGATTAAAGAAAGAAGCTGTGTAACTGACATGGGAGCTTTTGCGTGACTGGAGGGCTGAGTTCCATATCTGGGCTTGTTCATTACATACTAGTAATGAATACATACGCAGCATACTGGATGGGAAGCTTTGCTAGAATGTATGCCTGGAAGTTGAATTGTTGGTTGTTGGTACATGTTTCCTTTACCCTTCTAGGTAACACAAATTATATAGTGATATTAGTTATTCTGTTTAACTGACAATCTAGATTGCTTTTATCAATGCATATTCTCTGAATTTTTATTTAAAATAAGAGAATCATTGAAAATTTTACCAATCTCAGGAGTATGAATGTCAAGTTGGAAAAGAAAATTATTTATTATTCCCTGGGATATCAGTTCAGACTTGCTTTCTCCAAACATGATAACGTCAGAATTTCTCACATATGTGACAGCAGTAGGCAGCAGGAGATGTCAAGAAGTGACAACATGTCCCCATAGTAATTAATTGTGAAAGCCACAGACTGGGCTAAATGAATTACTTATGAGAGCTGCAATTCAGGCTTCCAGGTTTGGTATTGCATTAGCTTTTTGTTTCTTAGCGTCAAGAGGTAATTTCACGTAATACATAGAAGATGGAGTAATGAAAGCTATTTGCTATGTAAGTAACTTTTAGTTTAGAAATCCAAACATTTAGAAAAGAAGCTAATTTATTTTGATCCTTCTTAAAATTGTTTTTCTTTTTCTTTTTTTTTGTATTTGATCATATTTTTCTGTGTTCTATATCCTTTTTGATTTTTTTTAATTATTTTATTGTTGGTTGTTCAAAACATTACATAGTTCTTAATGTACCATATTTCACAGATTGATTCAAGTGGGTTATGAACTCCCATTTTTACCCCGTATACAGATTGCTGTGTCACATCAGTTACATTTCCATTGATTTACAAATTGCCTTTCTAGTGACTGATGTATTCTGCTGTCTATCCCATTCTCCACTGTCCCCCCTCCCCTCCCCTCCCCTCTCCTCCCCTTCTCTCTCTCCATCCCCTCTACTATAAATCGTTTCTTCCACTTATATAATTTTTCTCCTACTCCTCCTTTCCTCTTATATGTAATTGTGTATAACCCTGAGGCTCACCTTCCAATTCCATGCAATTTCCCTTAACTCTCACTTTCCCTCTCGCCTATCATCCCTGTTTAATGTTAATCTTCTTCTCCAGCTCTTCGTCTCTACCCTGTCCTTGGTTACTCTCCTTATATCAAAGAAGACATTTGACATTTGTTTTTTAAGGATTGGCTAGCTACACTTAGCATAATCTGCTCTAATGCCATCCATTTCCCTCCAAATTCTATGATTTTGTCATTTCTTATTGCAGAGTAATACTCCATTGTGTATAAATGCCACATTTTTTTAATCCATTCATCTATTGAAGGGCTTCTAGGTTGGTTCCACAATCTTGCTATCGTGAATTGTGCTGCTATGAACATCGATATAGCAGTGTCCCTGTAGCATGCTCTTGTTAGGTCTTTAGGGAATAGACCGAGAAGGGGAATAGCTGGGTCAAATGGTGGTTCCATTCCCAGCTTTCCAAGAAATCTCCATACTGCTTTCCAAATTGGCTGCACCATTTTGCAGTCCCACCAACAATGAACAAGTGTACCCATTTCCCCGCATCCTCACCAGCACTTGTTGTTGTTGGACTTCTTAATGGCTGCCAATCTTACTGGAGTGAGATGGTATCTTAGGGTGGTTTTGATTTGCATTTCTCTGACTGCTAGCGATGTTGAGCATTTTTTCATGTACTTGTTGATTGATTGTATGTCCTCCTCTGAGAAGTGTCTGTTCAGGTCCTTGGCCCATTTGTTGATTGGGTTATTTGTTATCTTATTATCTAATTTTCTTTTAAAGAGTAAATGTTTCTAATTATCAGAATTATATTAAGGTAATGAATAACTATATTGATTTCTCTATTCAGATAACATCAAATTAAGCAATTAATTTTAGGAAAAAAACCCCACTAACCTGGCATCATTTTTTTTCATGAAATTTTCAATGCACTTTTATATATTACTTCTACTGTTACTGATTTAATGGATTTCTTACAGAAAAGATTTAAAAGTAATCATTACTTGCTTGAGAGACTGTTTAAAATGAGATAGAAAATATCAGAGCAAATTTTTCAAGCTCATTCTTAGCCTGATTTATGAAAATCTAATGCCAAAGTATTTTAATTTACTTGGCAGAAAATTATAGATGAAAACTACATTTCCATTTTACTGGCATACTATGCACTATACATAAGTCATGTTTTCACATTTTTAATATAAATTAGAACTTGAAACATAGTCACTACTTTATTTTATTGATACCTATAGTATGTGACAGTATATGTATATGCATATGTATTTGTATATATACATGTGCACACAGATATGTACATATCATAGTACATATTTACATTGGTTGAGACTCAGTATAAATTTATCATTATCATATAGTATCGATTAAGCCTCTTGATATAGTCAACACTGACATTCCTCTAAATGTATTACTAAGCTTTAGCTGTAGGCATACAGGATAAATGGTTATATTAGTTGGGCTCATTAACAAATAGTGGACTTTTCTTCATTTTTCTCCTTTGAGTGTGAAATATTTATTGTAATTTTCATTGTGAGGCCACAATTCACAAAGTTATTTTTTTAAACTACAGATATCCTGAGTTTTAGTAACAAACACACATTTCAACATAACTGGTCATTATATGAGTGCTTCTCAAGATTGTATTCAGGTACCTCCTTATAAAGTGGAAAGTGAATTTGTAGCCCTAGAAATAGAAAAGTGACATCATATAAAGACATTCTATACTTGAATCTTGGGATCTGTCTTTAAAGCTCATGTGAATTCTGTATCTTTCTCTGTTTCACTGTATTTTCTTCCCAAATAAAGCTGATACTACATAAAGATCTAACTGTTGCTTCAGCTGTTTGAGAAGCATGATTGTAAATGGAATCCCAAAAACCTTTAACTCAGAAGTACTATCTTGTGTGAAAATTTTGACTTATGTTATCCAATTCTATTTAGTCTTTTTTTAAAATTTTGATGGCTGCAGTAGCTTTATTTTATTCATTTATTTTATGTGGTGCTGAGGTTTGAACCCAGGGCCTCACACGTGCTAGGCAAGCACTGTACCACTGAGTCACAATCCTAGCCCCTCCATTTAGTCTTTACTGGAAAAGAAAGAGGACTCTCAAGTGATGTTCTTTGCCATATTTTTTATTCCTTTTTATACCTATACTATAATTTATCAGTTTCTTCTTGATTGATATCTTTTCCTTTGGCAACAATGTGGCAGTGAATATCCATGTGTATATGTATACATTTTATATGTGCAAATATGTTTTTAGTTATTGCTGCATGAAAAAGCATATATATTAATAATTTGCCCATTTACTCTTGAAGGTTTATCAATTTATCCTCTATTATTTCCTCATAATCTCACCAACATTATGTTTTATGAAACTTTGAACTTTGCCAATTTAATGTTAAAATATAGGTTTAATGATGTCACTCTACTTTTAATTTCCATTTCTCCCATACTGAGTAATATGGAGTATATTTATATGTTTAGGCAACATTCAGATTTCTTCTGTCACCTATAGATGATTGAACCAAGATTTGCAGTCAGGAAACTTGTATGTGTTGGATCCCAACACAGGAAAGAAAAAAAAGGAGGAATGAGTCAGGTACCTACCTGACTTGATATAGATCATGTAACAAAGACCCAAGAGTCTCTAAGTTAAGAGTATAATACATTAAGGCCGGCATGGTGGTACATGCTAAAATCCCAGTTACTGAGAAGGCTGAGGCAGGAGGATCACAAATTCAAGTCCAGCCTTGGCACTTTAGCAAGACCTTGTGTCTCAAAATAAAAATTAAAAAGGGGTGGGGGTGGCTGGGGATGTGGCTCAAGCGGTAGCGCGCTCGCCTAGCATGCGTGCGACCCGGGTTCGATCCTCAGCACCACATACCAACAAAGATGTTGTGTCCGCCGAGAACTAAAAAATAAATATTAAAAATTCTCTCTCTCTCTCACTCTCTCTCTCTCTCTCTCTCTCTCTCTCCCCTCTCTCACTCTCTCTTTAAAAAAAAAAGGGGGTGGGGGTGGAGCTCAGTGGTAGGGCACCCCGGATTCAAACCCCAGTACAGCAAACAAAATAAAACAAAAAGTATAATGCATTAAAAATCTAAAACAATAAACTTACAGCATCCAGATTAAGGAACTTGAGAGTTCACAGTTTTTTCTTCATCATAATTTATTTGGAGTATTATATTCAGTATTATATTTTAAAATTGCATTTTAAATAATGTGGTTATTTTTCTATTGCTGCCATAGTATTATTATAGACCTTGTGTCTTAAAAGTATACAAATTTATTATCTTTCAGTTCTGTAGGACAGAAATCCAACATGGGTCTCACTGGGTTGAAATCAAAGTCTTATCAGGCTGTGTTCCTTTCTGGAGGTTCTAGAGGAAAACCTGTTTCCTTTTTAGCTTTCAGAAGTCACCTGTATTCCTCAGATTGTGGTTCTCCTCTTCCATCTTCAAAGCCAGTAAGAGAAAGAACTAGTGAATCCTTTACCCCCCTGACCACAGCTGGAAAGGGTTTACTGCCTTTACAGGATTCATGTGATTAGGTTGGACCCATCTGGATAATTGCCCCCTCTCAAAGTTCTTAACCTTAACCACATCTACAAAGTCCCTTTTGCTATGTAACATAGTATATTCATAGACTCTAATGATTAGAACATGGACATCTTTGCAGGAAAGTCATGGCAGAGGATCACCAGGATACTGAAGGAGTCCAACTGTATACAGAGTATTAGACTAAAAATTGAAGATGATCCCAGAATGTATTGCCTGTGAGAGAATAAGAATGTTTATAAAGTGATTAGTGCAGTGAGTACATTATGAATTGTTCCTACTTCAAAGGGTAATGGTACAAATTACAGGCACATAGTAGCTCAGAAGAAGCTTAGAGAAGTGACATGGGAAAAAAAAAGTGAAAGGGAATGAAACAGTATGACATTTTTATCTTGCAAAGAACTGAATTTGGGATCCAAGTTTCTCACTTTACATTAGATCAGCAGGTGGTTTGAATGTCAGAAAGTGCTTAACTTTGCCAAGAATTTTGCATTGTTTCTCTCACTAGCAAAAGAATTGGAGAATGGAGATGGAGGAGGGAAATGGAATACGAGCAATTTTCTGGCCTCTTTTTGTCAGACTGCACAATATATAGAGCCTGAGGAAGAAGAGGGGGACCTTTTGTAAAAGGAAGACAGCAAAGTAACTATAGCTTACAAGACCATCATCCTTTCTTTCTTTCTTGTTTTTTTTTTTTTTTTTTTTTTTAAGCCCCAGGAACATATGGAAAAGAAATCCACTCTGAAAGCAAAGCTCAGTCATCAGAAATGATAAGATTTTTCAGGCTTTCCCTGTAATCTTCCTTAAGTTTGTCTCTTTAAACACATTTAACTTGACCTTTGAGAAGTTGCTGATAAGCAGTTATGGAGCAGGAGTTGACTTAACAAACCCTCCCACCTTGCTTGTTGGGTGGTAGCTTCCAAGGCCACTGTCAATGCATATCAGTGTGAACCTGATCCAGAAACTGCCAGGAAGAGGACAAAGTTTAGTCCGTGAGGAAATAGTTGGCTGCTGGTTATTTCATGCTGTTTGTCCAGACTTCAGCTTGGTGTAAGTAGTTTTTAAAATTTATTATAACATTATAATATAAAAAGGATTGTAAGAATAATTTCTGTGAGAGTAAATCAAGTTCCTGCTTGGCTCTTAATCTTGTGTACTAGACCTGCTGAAAGTTTCAGCATTGCACAAGTAGTTTTATTTTTAAAATGAAAAGGAAAGCCATGGAGTGTTTCAGCAAGTGTTCTGCTAAGGCAGGTCCTGCTAGCAGAAAAATGATTTTTAATGTCTTGTCTTATGTTGAGTGAAGGTGTTTACAGTTAGAAAATAGAAAGGAGTGAATATATGTCTGTTGTCCAGAGATTGATTTCTTTGTAAATGCCGTTTGGCTTTCTCTCCACATCCCTTCCAGTTGCTTTTCCTTTAGGTTCATGCTATGAGTTCGTGTTAGCAAATGTTACTCAGGGGTAATTAAACTGGAGGGTTTATGATCAAAGAAAGTAAATGAATGGGAACAAAGTAGAACTCAAAATGTTGTGACAAAATGTTAGGATCCTAGATTTCAGAGTAGCAGAATGTATTTTCAAAGAGGAAGAACTTTGTGAAATGGATGGAAGTGGGAACAGCCTAAGAAATTTCATGCAACTTTGGAAAAAACAGTTTTTGTTTTTTTTTGGTAAGATTTTGATATTTGTATTGATTTCCCAGATGAAAGTCCCAGTATTTTAGTATGTAAAATAAGTTTCATGTGATAGTAGAGTTTCTGTGTTTCAGCTGCTCTCATTCTAATTTGCGATTAGGAGTCCAGGAACTGCACATTGTTTCACAAACATATTGACTTTATTGAGTGCAAATATGAGAATGTTAAGGTCATATTTGGTGTTGCAAAGATTAATGTTTTGTTTCCCTCTTACCATAAAATATTAAAAAGAAAAAAAACTCCTGGTGCATGACAAATGACTTTGGATATGGAAATAAAGTTTGATGTAGTTAATATATAAAAGTTGTAAAAACTGGCTGTTAGCCAGTAACCTTTCAAATCAGTGGGAGAGTCCTAAAGAGAGAAACTGTTTATGTAGAAGTTCACTGAGTTTCCCCTTTCCTCTAATGTCATTTCAGATCTTAGGGACATGGAGTCTATTTCTCTAACCTGTTTCTCATTCCTGATGTATCATGTGGGTATAGAGACCATAGTATTGGGCTTCAGGAAGCCCAGGACACACTGTTCTAAGCAGGTATTAGGTCTGTAATGGAAATGAAAACCTTTGCACACTGTTTAGGTTGCTGAATCTCAAATCTTGGTGATTCTAGGTTCCTGGGCTGATTAACTTCACCAAGCAATAAACTCTTCTGGGCCTGGTTACTTATTTAGTTGTTGGTTCACGAGGCAAGAATAGGGAGTGGGTAGAGGTGTCTTGGGAAAAGATGCATGAGCCTCTTTTACCAAGGAAGCAGCTTTTTCCTGACTGGGTTTGAAATATTTTAGTCATTTACCTGGAAGACCATAGGTATATATTGGCTGAATCTTAACCATGCCCCTTTGGGAATTTTTTTAAGCTTCCAGTGGCTGCCTATAACATCTAAACCATTGCCCATGCCCTACAAAGCCTATGAAAACTGGCTTCTGAGCATATGTTTTACACCATTGTCTACCATTGTTTTCTTTACTCAGTTTGCTGTTTCTTGAACACATCTTGCCTTAGGGCTTTTGCTGTCTAGAAAGCTTTCCCCCCTCAGCCACCCTATTGTTTCAGAAATTCAGATATCTATTCACATACCTCCTCCCAGACTACCCTAGACAAACTAGCACCACTACACCTCTTCCACCACATCACTCCTTTTTTTCCTTTTTTAAAAAAATAGCTACTGGGCATTATTTAATTTATATTATAAATATTATAAAGTGTTTGGGTGTATTATATATGTATCAATTATTTATATAAATGTGTGTATCAATACATATTTTGGGGGTCTTTCCTTCTAAAATATAAGTTCCAAAGGGGCAAGAACTTTGTCTTGTTCAGTGCTATATTACCAGTGCCTAGAATAGTATCTAGTTAATATATAGTAAGCACTTGATAAATAGTTGAATGAATAGATTAGTGTCAATTGTTGTAATTAAAATATATTTCTAAGTATAGGAATTTTTGAATAAATGATATAGTCCTATGGTTCCAAGACTAAAACGTAGGTATACACTTAAAAATCTTCCCACCCCAGCCAGTCTCCTGTGCATTTAATTTCCATTCAGGGCCCCTAAACCATGCTATTATTTTTCCATGTATCCTTGTAAAACTTCTTAACATATATGCAAGAATTTATAAAAGTATAAATAGATTCTTAATTCCCCCTTTTTTATACATTATATTTTACACACTGTTCCAAATTTTTTTTCACTTGTAACATATGTTTACTATCTTCCCCTATCAGTACATAGTGAGTGTTCTCATTTTTAAGTAGCTATATATATTTCCACTGTAAGGATACACCATAATTTATATACCCCGTCACATAGCAGTGGGCATTTGGTATATACAGTGTCTTCCTATTATAAATAATGCTGAAGTTCATAGCTTTGTGTATATATCATTTCACTCATGTGTACAGTGTATCTGTATGATTGAATTCCCCATGTAGAATTGCTGGATCAAACAGAATCAAAGATATTGCTTAATTGCTTTCCATAGGGATTATACCAATTTGTACTTTTCTAGTAACATAAAAGGGTACTGTTTCCCATATTTTGACCAATTGAGAGTGTTATCAGACTTGGAGTTTTGTCAATCTGATAGGTTAAAAACAGTTTCAGCATAGCTCTTGGTTTTTTAGAATTTATAATGAAATTTGTATTGAAGTTTTAAAAAAATATATTTTTCATTAAGATTTGAAAACATGAAATTTACCATCTAAAACCATTTTTTAAAATATTTATTTTTTAGCTATATTTGGACACAATATCTTTATTTTATTTATTTACATGTGGTGCTGAGGATCAAACCCAGGGCCTTGTACATGCTGGGGAGCACTTTATCACTAAGCCACAACCAGAAGCCCTGAAAACCATTTTTTAAGTGTACAGTTCAGTAGTGTTAAGTGGATTCACACTGTTGTGCAAAAGAACTTCAGAACTTTTCCATAATGCAAAACTGAAACATACAGTTCCACTAAATAAAACTTCCTATTTCCTCTGCCTCCCAGTCCCTGATAACTACCATTACTTTAGTACCCATTGAACCTTTCTGAGCCTCATATTCTAACTGTTGTGTTAGTTGTCTTTCTGTTACTGTTACAAAATGCCTTTATAACCAACTTACCAAGTGAAAATGTTTTGTTTTGACTTACAATTTTGGAAGTGTTAGTTCATGCATAGGCAAATCTATTACCTGGGGGAGTAGGGATAGCACATCATGGTGGGAGCGCATGGCATAGCAGTAGTCTTCCCCTCATGGATGCTTGTGAAATACAGAGGAAGAAACCAGGGTCCCCCAGTTCCCTCTGTGGCATGCCCTCAGTGCCCAGAAGACCTTCTACTAGGCCCCACCTCTTCCCAGTTACACCAAGATAACTTAAGTCTTTAGCTCTTGGCCCCCCAGGGACATTTAAGATCCAAATTGTAGCATCTATTAATTAGAAATAACACTGGTTTGTTATAAAGATTAAATGAGGTAATGTATATTAAATGCTTAGTACAGGACTAGTACAACAAGGCAAAAATAAATAAATAAAAGGCCTAAATTTCAGAAATGAAGTAAAATTGTCTTTATTCATACATGATGTGGCTGAGTACATAGGAAAACCCTGTAGAATCTATTTTTTAAATTACTTGAATTAATTAATGAATTTAGCAAGGCCACAGGTTATAGTCAATATTATCCTTAGAAATATTTTGAACAGCTGAAGTTAGAAAATAAGTGAAAATATCACCATTAAAAATATCAACTACATAGAAATTAGACCTTAAAAAAGAGCACAAAACATCTACACTGAATACTACAAAATATTCTAAGAAAAATTTGAGAAGCCCAAAATAAAAAGTGTAATATATATACCATGATTATGGATTATAAAATTCAAAGTTGGCTGGGCATGTTGGCATATACCTGTAATCCCAGCAGTTTAGGAGGATGAGGCAGGAGGATTGCCTTAGCAAGTTTGAAGATAGTATCAGCAACTTAGTGAGGCCTTGTCTCAAAATAAAAAAGGACTGGCAATGTAACTCGGTAGTAAAGCAACCCTGAGCTCAATCCCTAGTACCAAAACAAACAAACAAAACCTCAAAAAAACCCAGACCTCAATGTTATTAAGATGCCAGTTCTCTCTAAATTCATCTATATGTAGATACAGTGCAATCCCTATAAAAATTCTAGTAGACGTTGAAATCAACAAGCTGATTCTAAAATAATCTTGAAAAGGAACAACAAGGTGGAATACCTGATTTCAGAACTTAAATATAAAGCTTCAATAAGCTCATGTATTGCTATATATGGTCATATGTATCAGTGGAATAGAATAGTGTAACCAGAAATAGACATATACATATAAGGGTAATTGATTTTTTTGGTGGGGGGGGGGTGTTCCAGGAATTGAACACAGAGGTACTTGACCACTGAGCCACATTTCCAGCCCTATTTTGTATTTTATTTAGAGACAGGGTTTCACTGTGTTGCTTAGAATCTTGCTTTTGCTGAGGCTGGCTTTGAACTCGTGATCCTCCTGCCTCAGCCTCCTGAGCCACTGGGATTACAGGCGTATGCCACCACACCAAGCTAGGTTAATTAATTTTTTGACAAGGTGGTAAGTCCATTTAATGTGAAAAGGGTAGTCTTTTTAACATGTTGCTAAAACATGAATTTTCTTATGAAGGAGAAAAGGACTCCTTACACAAAAATAAATAGACATAGATCATAGAGCCAACCATAGAACTCAGAATCAGAAAGCTAGGGGAAAGAAATAAAGAAAATATTTCTGCAATTTTGAGTTATGCAAAAATTTCTTAAGCAGGACATTAAAAGCACTAACTATAAAAGTAAATAGAATTTAATGAGCTTATGCACATATTGCAAGACTTCCCAGAACCTTTAACATGTTAATGTTTCTAATGAGAAGGTCATGTCACATTTCCCAAAATATTTGGTCACAGAATCCTTAAAAAAAAAAAAAATCGGGAGTATTGAGCTAAACTGCAGAAGTGAACAGAATATACTTGGAGAAGTATTGCTTTGGCTCTTTCCTGAAAGCATACTATTTTGGGGAGTTGTATTAATTAATTATCAGTTTCTTCCTTTTGGGGGCAAATTAATGTAATTGGGTTCATTTCCTTTCAACAAGTAAAGAAAACCCTTTAGCCCAAAAAACTGTGATTATTCTCCATTCCATATTCACTGGTCAGCCAGTCAACTGTTGCAGGTGTGATTATTGGTAGGATTCTTGGCCATTGTAGCATTAGACTAGAATTTTCATAATAAGAAAAGGGGAAAAGTGACTGAGAGTACAAAGCATTTGTATTTCCCCTGCTATTTCTTCCATATACTTGTTAAGCCAACTTTGCCCTGCTCTCTTTTTGCCTGTTGGTCTTCAGGTTGTTAACCCTTTGCTTTTCTGATTGCTCAACTCCTATAGCTCCAGTTCCTAATTGCTTAAAGGCCTTTAGACTGACAGTCTTTATTCCTTCTTGGTTTCGGTGGCATGCCTGGTCTCTGACTCATACTTCACTGACCTAATCATTACCCTCTGCTTGCTGTTGTTGCCCATGAATTAAACTTTTATGGAATCTGAGTTGTTACAAAAGAAGTAAGAAAGGAACCAAAGAAAAAGTAGAAGGACCAACTTTTTCTTCTATTAGACGCAGAGTCTCTGGTCCACCATTTGACCCAGCTATTCCTCTTCTCGGTCTATACCCAAAGGACCTAAAAACAGCATACTACAGGGACACAGCCACATCAATGTTTATAGCAGCACAATTCACAATAGCTAGACTGTGGAGCTAATCTAGATGCCCTTCAATGGATGAAGGGATAAAAAAAAATGTGGCATTTATACACAATGGAATATTACTCAGCACTAAAAAATAACAAGATCATGACATTTGCAGGGAAATGGATGGCATTAGAGCAGATTATGCTAAGTGAAGTTATCCAATCCCCAAAAAACAAATACTGAATGTCTTCTCTGATATAAGGGGAGTGACTCAAAATGGGGTAGGGAGGAAGAGCATGGGAAGAAGATTACCTCTAGATAGGGAAGAGAGGTAGGAGGGAAAGGGAGGGAGAAGGGGAATTGCATGGATGGTGGAAGGAGACCCTCATTGTTATACAAAATACATGTATGAAGATGTGAGAGAATAAAAAAGAATAGCGTTACCTTAGATTAGGTAGAGAGAAGTGATGGGAGGGGAGAGGAGGGGATAGGGGGATAGGAAGGATAGTAGAATGAAACAGACATTATTATTACTATGTGTATATATGTGACTGTATGACCAATATGATTCTGCAACCTGTACACTCAGAAAAATGAGAAATTATATCCCATCTGATTCAAATGTATGATATGTCAAGGTCATTGTACTGTCATGTGTAACTAATTAAAACAAATAAAAAATTAAAAAAAAAGAAAAAGAAAAAGTAGAGGGAAACCTGAAGGCTCATCCTGTTCAGAAAAAGAGATGTTTGAAAGAAATTAAAATGGAATGTAATGCAAGAAGGAATGTAAAAAGAAAATAAGGTTTAAGGAAGTCTCCTAATAATATCTGAGTTGTATTTAAAACTTGAACTATTCTAATAGATACTAGTTTCTCCTAAATGTGGAAAGCTAATAACTAATGTCATCTATGCCACTTGAATAGAGCTTACTAGAGAGTATACATGACTAGAAAATAAGACTTTAATTTTAGATCTGCCACTAATTTGCCTTTTATAGTAAAATATAGTCTTTAACAGAAAAAATTATTGTTTTCCCCCTTACTGCAAAAAATAGGTATGTTTATGTATATGTGTATGTGTACACACACACCAGGCTCTGTTCTAGATACTTTCTCATATGTTGTCTTATTTAATCATCTGTGTCCCAGATTCCTCCAAAACCTCATACTGCCTTCACAGAACAACCAATGTAACTATAACCAGATAACGTACTACTTTGATCATTGCTCTATAATTTAAAGAATAAATCTTGAATGCCGTGTTATGAAATGTGTATCAGTGGTTTCCTTAGCAAAATGATGAGATCAATCCTATTAAAATTCATTTCAAAAACATTTGCAATACAAACTGAGCAGAACGACTTACACAGGATGTTTCACAGACATCAAAGACAATTATGGAACACCTGGAAAGTATAGACCAACTTTTTTTTCTACTTCTCAGTAAATACAACACAAAGTAAATATACCCTGCATAGTACTTTATGATATACTTCATCAAAGAAAAATGGGCAGGAAAAATACTTAGGCAAATAAGTAGAGGCAAGATGGCCACAAAGGTGATAAGAATTTCACATTAGAACTTGAAAACCAAATTTTGACCTATATTAGGATAAGAGTTAGAAGAATGAGAAATACTATAGGAGGGCATCTAGAGGTTCTCAGGGGTCAAATGGTAAGATTCTTGTATAACTCTAATACTTATTAACGTGGATCTGAGAGCTGAGAGAAAAGTTGGTCTCTTTTTTTAGCAATCCAATTCTTCATTAAATCCAATTGGAAAATTTAAGAACCACTGGAACCCACCTCTAGGCTCTCTTCCCCTTGACCTCTCAGCTTTCAGAACTTAATAATATGGTGGGAATGGGGAAGCACAATAGCTTCTAGGTATATAGGAAGCTTTCCTCACTCAAGTTCCCTAAAATAACCAAGGAATCACAACTAGGGAACAAATTCATCAAGGAAAGACCATAAACAGTTACTAATTGAAAAATTGGAAAAAGGCTGTCTGTATAATCCATTATCCAGAATATGATTAGATAATAAGGGAACAGACATGTGAAACATGTAGCTTATATGGCTCCTTTGAGAAGCTGCAAAATAATAATAATAATTTTTCTAGAACTTTTTCCAGCTGAAAGGTTCAAGAATAAAGTATCAAATAGCATGCTTAAGAAATATTAAAAATGTGGGACTGGGGGTATAGCTCAATGGTAGAATTCACACATAGCATTTGTGAAGCCTCAGTTTTAATTTCTAGTACCAAAAACACAAAAGATAAAGAAATACAAAAGAATGCATTAGAAGCAATAAGTAGCAAATTGGAAATCACCAACATGTAGTTGGGTATTAATATCATTGGACAAAGAAAAAGATCAGAAAAACATGATGAAAACCTTACAACTCATTACAGATGTTACTCTCATTCAGTAGCATTCCCCTTATTCCTATGAAGTGAATTTTTCACTTTTGATATTTATTATTAGTAACATTTTTTCTTGATTCTTTTTTATACTTTAAATCTCTGTAGTCAAATTTCCCACTTCTTCATGCTTCCCTTTTCTACTAGACGCTTTAACAGAGGGAGTTATTATGGTGGTAATTATAAGAATCCAAATATAATTTAAAACTCTTAGAACTGTACACCAAAAACTGTCAGTTTTATTGTGTTAATTTACATAAAATCTTTCAAAACATTCTGTTTCAAAAAATAACAAGGTATAAAAGGGTTATAAGCATATAATAAGTAAACTGTATGTAACAACAGCACAAAAGGCAGAAATGAAATGGTATAATATATATGAGATAGATATAAATTTATACTGTTGTCTTTGGAACAGTGGTTCTCAACATGTGTTCTGCAGACTAGCAGCATCAATATTGTCTGAGATCTTGTTAAAGATGAAATTCTTGGGCTGTACCCCAGACCTGCCTGAATCAGAAACTCTGGGGTTATAGCATAGTAACCTGTTTTGTGATCTTGATGCTTGGTAAAATTTAAGAATCACTGCTTTAGAGCAGGAGTTGGAAGCTTTTTGTACAGATAGCCACTATTAGTAAATATTAGTAAATATGGTCTTTGTACCAACTGCTTAACTCTGCTATGGTGGTACAGAAGCAGCCATGGACAATCTGTAAATGTGTAAGAGGGGCTGTATTCTAATAAAGTGTCATTTAGAAAAACAAGTAACCCACGAGCTATATAGTTTGCCTACTTTTGCTTCAGAGCAAACACACACACACACACACACACACACACACAACTGAAATGATAAAAAGAAAATGAAATATTAAAAAATACAGATAATTCTCACTTTGCAATTGCATGGGACAGCAGAGATGATCATGTAAGCAGAAACTGTGCAAAACACTTTTAATAATCAATCAAAACATTTTTGGTGAAGGATGTGGGAAGGTATTTTATTGACTGGAGAGATACTCCAGGGAAATTTCTAGTGGCAATAGAAATGTTCTATCGTTTTAGGTGGTGGTTACATGAGTGTATAGAATTGTCACCCTTATTTTACCGAGCACTGAAGATCATTCATTTCATGTAGGTAAATTATATATCAATTCAAGATTTTTTAAGTACAAAATAAGGGTCAGGAATCAAATTTGCAGTTCACATTCAGTGACATTTTTATTACAAATAAAACTTGACATAAATTATGCTATACCCTCCAAAATTCAAGGAAGAGGTGACAAGGCACTCTAGGGAAAAATAATAGCTAGGTCATGTACCTTCGTAGGTTGGGAGAAGGAACATTTCACTTTGATTAGAGCCTAGAGTAATTAGGGGAATGAGTATTAGATGAGGACAGACAAGTTGGTGGGGTCACATCAGAAATGGTTTTATGTGCCAAGTTAAGGAGTTTGTAATTTATCCTGTGGATAATGTTTTAGGGCTTAAATTTATGTCCTCATTTTAAAGGATACCACTCATTGGATTTAGAACTCACCCTATGCATTATGACCTTTAATTAGCTGAACTAATAACATCTACAAAGACCCTGTTGGCAAATAAGTTCCTCAGCTTTTTCTCATTGTGATAAAATACCTTAGATAATCAACTTAATAAGAGAAAAAGTTTATTTGGTCTCATGATATCAGAGGTTTCAATATATGGGTTGCTGCATTGCTTTGGGCCTGTGGTAGCACAACACATCATGGCAGAAGCATATGATAGAGCTGGCCTGTTCACCTCGCAGCCAGGATGTGAATGAGAGAGAAGATGGGCCAAGGTCCCAAGATTTCCTTCAAAAGCATACCCCTTCTACCAAAGATTCCACCACCTCCCACTTTATACTATAGGCTGAGAACCATGCCTGCCACCAAGGGCCTTTGCCTTGGGGACATTTAGGATGCAAATTACAGCAGTCACATTCTGAGGTTCTAAGAAGTTCTGAGTAGATATGATTTATTCAGCTCACAACAATATTCAGTTGTCCCCCCTGAAACTAATGTCCATCAGAACCTCAGAATGTGACTTTATCTGGAAATAGGGTCTTTGCAGATGTAATTAGTTAATATAATGTCAAACTGAGTAGGATGGACCCTAAATCCAATAAGAAGTATACTTATCAGAAGAGGAGAGGACACAGAGACACACACAGGGAAGAAGGCCATGTGAAGACAAAGGTAAAGATTGAAGTGAAACAGCCACAAGCCAGGACCACCAGCAATTTCTAGGATCATCAGAAGCTAGAATGAGCTGGGCAAGGCCTTCAGGGAGAGCCTGGGCCTACTAGCTCCTTGATTTTGGACTTATAGCCTCAGGAACTGTGAAAGAAAAAAAAAAAAAGAGTTCTGTTGTTTTAAGCCAACTGGTTTGTAGTAATTTATTATACCATCCTTAGGGGGGAAATGTATTGTTTAATACATATTCTACTTACTGTATTAAGCCCATAGTGTGGTGATTTTAATATATATAGTCTTTTATTTCTCCCTTCAGAAGGTAGAGCCTAATTTCTCTTCTTTTGAGTATAGGCTGGACCTAATGATTAGTTTCTAATGAATAGAATAATGAAGAAGTGAGTTCATACAGCTTTGCACACCAAGTCAGGATTGGCTAACTATGATCCACAGGCTGGCTACCAGTTTTATAATAGTTTTATTGGAACCTGTCATGCCTATTCGTTTCAGTATTGTATGTGACTATTTTACAGTACAACAACCTAGGTGAGTAGCTATGCTACAGTCTATATGGAATTTGAGCCTAAAATAATTACTATCTGTCCGTTTAAGAAAAAGTTTGTCAGCCCTGAACTACGTTATAAAAAGCATTTCTGGTTTTTGCCTGCTATTGATAACTTACTCTCAGGAAGTTCACTGCCTTGTCATGAGGACATTGTGGAAAGACTCATGTGACAAGGAACCAAGGCCTCCTGCAAACAACCACGTGAATGGACAGTCTTGGAAGTCTTCCTCTAGCCCCAGTCAAGTCTTCACTTGGCTGCATCCCTGATCAATAAGCTTGATGTAACATCTGAGAAATCCTGAGCCAGAACCACCCACCCAGATTCCTGACCCTCAGAAACTGTGAAATAAGAAATGTCTGTTGTTTTAAGCTGCTGAGTGTTAGGGCAGTTGGTTATGCTCAACATACAACAAATATACTTATTCTCCCCTTCTACAGTCGTCCATGCTGTCTGTGAGCTTCTGTATGTGTCTTACCCATGTCACAAACTTTTGCTATTTTAAAAACATACTGGGAAATGGAATCTTTATATAAGATATAAACTCCAGGGTGACATAGACAAGATTTTTAGGAAACAGTGTTTGGAAGGTAGGGGCAATGTCTATATTTTTTTAAGTAATTCCCCTTACTATCTAATACAACATTATGTATGTTCATTGCTACTGATTTTAAGTTTATAACCCAGGCTTATTTAAGTCATCGGGCAGGATGTTTACTCTGTTACTCACTATTATTTATATAAAAAGGAGTAGTAGAGTATGCTATTATAATCTTTATTAGGTGTGCCTCAAGAGATTTAGATGCTTTCTGTAAACGTAAACCAAGTTGTCTCTAGTTGGGATGGTATCAAGTTCTGTGGGTATATCAGTTTTCTATTATTACATAACAGTATTATCACAAAGTTAGTGGCTTAAAACAACACACATTTATTACTTTGGTTATTGGGCATGGCCTATTTGTATCTTCTGCTTAGGGTCTAACATAAAGGCATTGACTCAACTAGGGAACTCATAGTTGGTAACAATGTTCAGTGCCAGTGGTTGTGGATTGTGGTTGTCAGACTGAGAGCTTTTGTTTTTAATTTTTCCTTCTTGTTGTCTGGAGTCTTCCCTGAGCTCAGAGTCCACTTTTACTTCCCTGAACCGGCCACGTGCTTCTTCATAGATAGCATGCGAGAAACTCCAGACAGGTGCTGCAGATGTATATAACATTGTGACATAATGATGTGAATGTAATCATGTACATCCCAGCATCATCACTGTGTTCTGTTGATTACAGGAGCAAGTCCTTCTCACACTCAAGGGGAAAGGATCACACCAGCATATGAACAGGGGGAATTAAGAATATGCCTGCCATGTGGACTTGGAAATCATATAAATCCTGCTTGCAGGATGAATTTAATATCTTACTAAAGATGGTTTCTGTACCTAAAAAGTCAGTGTGTACATTCTCTTTATTCAACCCCCTCTGTGCTACAAATGGATGACTCCCAGCAGGATGTTTTTTAATGAGTAGGAATGGGATAATAAAAAGCTAGAGGTTAAATGATATACCTAACCCCCAAACACAGCTTTAAACTGAAATGTACTATAGCTAGAAACAGCTTGGCATGCAGCTGATTAGACTGGCCTAAGCAAAGACTTCCTGCATGTAAGGATCCCAAGATCCAGTAGCATACAGGGAACACTTTTTTTTTTCAAGGTCAAAGATATAGTGTAAAAAGCTCTGGTTTTTTTTTTTTTTTGAGTAAATGGGATAGATCCCACATTTACCCTAATGTGTACGTATATTCACTTGTTTCATAATTGATACTGAATGCACCCCACGTGCAAGGCCTTTGCTAGGTGCTACTGTCTTTTGTGTATTCATAGTGGGAAAGAGTGCCACCATCCACTGCTATCCCTGCTGTGGGTGTGGGAAGGGGAGCAAAGGCACATTTGTCTAGTATTTAGTGTTTTTAACATATAGTGTTTTTCAAAAAGTTTGGTGGAAAAAGGACCAGAGAGTGAGTAGACAAGTTAGAAAGAAATTTTGAAAAAGAGAGACATAGCCAGGTACCATGGTGCACACATACAATCCTGGCAACTCAGGAGAAGTTTGAGACCAGCCTGGACAGCTTAGTGAAATCCTTCTCAAAAGAAAAAGGGCTGGGAATGTAATGCACCCCTGAACTCCATCCCAGAATCCACCGCCCATACAGACATACATGTGCCTTCTAGGCAAAGGAGAAGCCTAAACAATTAGTGACTGAAAATATGACATACTGATATGTGCCAGAATAATCTGTAATGTACTAGGTGCTCAGTTACATTAGTTGTCTTTCTGCTCTCTTTGTACAATCTCTCCTCTCCCTACCCACCATTGTCTTAAACTCATGGACTCAAGTAATCTCCCCACCTCACTCTTTTTTCTTAAACATGTATTATACTATTCTACTATGTGCCATACATAGCAATGCCATAGTATCATAGTAACCAAACTGAATACATCCCTCACCTGTTTCTCCTATGCCCCATTCAACTTGGAAACATGGTCATCCATTCAATTTCTTCCTCCAGATTCACATTTTCCACCCCTATCAACCTCTGGCTCCTCCTCTAACTGTGCCCAACACACCTCCCTAATCCTGATTTTGGCTACCATGTTGATCGCTTTGTATCCACTGTAGGGTCCTCATGCTGATTGGTGGCCTTGAATTCATATTTATTGCTTTTTCCACAGTGGTTATTCAAACCCCTGCTGCTTCCCATAATCCCAACTCTATCCTTTCCTTTTTCCAGGTAACCATGCCTCCTCTAATATTATTGAAAATGGGATTTCTCAGCTTTCTTTTAACACACATAGACCTTCTGTCAAGGCTTTTTGTCCCAAACTCTTCCCCTCTCTTCAAATCTTATCCTAACCATGACCGTCACATTTTCTACTATAACTTAGGAAATTATAGAATAATTTCCAGGCTATCTTCCTTAAGTTTGTTTTTGTTTTACCTTATATACTTATCATTTATTTATGGGAAGAACACTCAAAATTCTTTTCTTAGGAATTTTCAAGTGTACATCATATTGTATTTTGACACCATGTTGTACAACAACTCTCCTGAATTTATTCCTACTAACTTAAATTTTGTGTCTTTTGACCAACATCTTTCCAGTTTTCTCATAGAAAAATTTTTAAAAAGTTATAATAGCAGTGGATATTTATTACCTTAGCAACATTCCACACTTTTCCCAAAAGTAAATACATTTGTGCATTATAGATAATTTAGAAATTTAGATTAAAAGGGTAGAAAATAAAATCACATTGTCCCTACATTTAGAGAATAATATATATGTTCCTCTCTCTCTCTCTCTCTCTCTCTCTCTCTCTCTCTATATATATATATATATATATATATGTATGTGTGTCTGTCAGATCACATGATACCTCTTACTATGTTACCTTTCCTTTTTTAACACTTCATCATGAATATTTTTGCCTGTATTTGTATATGTAATATAGATAAATACACACACCATATACCCATATATATACAGGTGCTGGTGATTGAATCCAGGTCCACACTCATGCTAGGGAAGTACGCTATCACTGAGTTACATCCCTAGCCTTTTAGTATATCATATATAGAGGTTTAAAATATTCTGTCATACAGTTTATCATAATTTATTTAACAAATTTAACAAATTCTCAATTTTGAGTGCATAATATTATTTCCAATTATTTTCATTTTAAACAATTATGTGATGAAATCTTTATAGCTAGATCCCCCCTCTTTTATTTTCCAAATTCCTGATTATTCATTTAAAATAAATTCCTTAAAGTTGAATTTTGGGTCAAAAGGTATTTTCACTCATAAAATGTTTTTAAGTTTTCATTTTAAAAGAGAGTTATATTTTAAGCCTGTTGATATCTGTTGCCAAATTGTACTTCAAAAAGTCTTAATTATTTAACCATCATCAGTGTATAAGTTCCTATTTTGCTACACCATTTCCAAAGCATATGAACAAAATGAACAGAAGATCTTAGCCACTTGGCAGAGATGCTGGTATCTTATTTTGTTTTCATTTAATGCTTATATTGTGTTTTTTGTATTAGTCATTGATTACATCATTTTGTGTATGAACTGCCTCATGAGTCTTTTCCTGTTCCTCCTTATTAGTATGTTTGTCTACCTTTATAATTCTTGAACTCACAGTTGTTCAAATTATTAAGTATATATATTATCATATATATAAATTATTAAGTGTACATATATATGCATATATATATATATTTTTGATGTGCTGGAGATTGAACCCAGGGCCTCACACATGCTAGGCAAGAGCTTTTCTACTGAGCTACATCCCCAGCCCCTGTATTTTCCTTTCTAATAACTTTGAATAGAGTTTTTCTCAGTGCAAAGGAAGCTTGTTTTGCATATAAAATAGATTAGATATTATTTATGTGTGTGTGTATGTGGGTATCTGTAGCCACTTAATGCTATTCTGTGTAGCTTACTCTATTTCCTTATACATGCTTTATTAATTATCATTCAGGATTGTGGAATAATTAGTAGTTGAATTAAAGAGAAAATATGACAATTATCTCAGTCTGCATACTTAACTTATATTCTTTAATTATCAGTGTATTGCATTTTATTTTTTTAATTTTTATGTTTTATTTTTTCGGTTTATTATAATAATACATAATAGTGGAATTCAGTATTCCATATTTGCACACGCACATAACATAACTTGATCAATTTCACTTCCTAATATCTTTTCTTTTCCTCTCCTCTTCCCTCCTCCTCATCTGCTTGCTTTACTGATCTCCCTTCCATTAGTATTATTGATTATTAATATTAATATTATTATTATTATTAATCAGTGATTATAATTTTATATGTAAGTGGGATTCATGTATATTTATACATGGACATAGCATAATTTGGTAGATATCATTCCCCAGTACTTCCCCATATTCTCCCTTCCTCCTTATCTCTTGATTTTCTTCTTCTATTCTATTGGTCTCCATTCTATTTTTATGAGGTCCTTCTCTCTCTACCTTCCACATATGAGGGGTAACATTTGACCTTTGACTTTCTGAGTCTTATTTTTACCCAGCATAATAGTCTTCAGTTCCATTCATTTACTTACAAATGACATAATTTCATTCTTTTTTGTCTGAGTAAAACTCAATTGTGTGTGTGTGTGTGTGTGTGTGTGTGTGTTTGTGTGTGGCATTTTCTTTATTCATTTTTTGGTTTTGTTTTTGGTACTGGGTGTTGAACCCAGAGGTACTTTACCACTGAGCTACATCCCCAGCACATCCCCTTTTTCTAAATTTTGAGACAGGGTCTCATAAATTGCTTAGGGCCTTGCTAAGTTGCTGAGGCTGACCTCTAACTTGGAATTCTCCTGCCTCAGCCTCTCAAGTCGCCAGAATTAAGGTGTCCACCCCCACACCTGGGTTTACCACATTTTCTTTAACTATTCATTGGTTGAATGGCACCTGGGCTGGTTCTATGACTTAGTTATTGTGAATTGCACTATTATAAACTTTGGTATGCATGTGTCACTATAGTATGCTAATTTTAGATCTTTTGGATGAATATCAGGGAGTAGGAGAACTGGGTCATATGGTAGTTCCATTTCTAATTTTTTGAGAAATCTCCAGTTTGCTTTCCAAAGTGGTTTACTCATGTGTAGCCTACCTATGGCAAATAATTATATTTACCCCCCCACACACATCCTTGCCAACTATTATTGCTATTTATATTCTTGATGATTGCAAGTATAACTTATTCAAGCATATTTCTCCTATTTGCAGTAGTGGCAGCAGTAGAAGCATTCTTTTCATTTAATTAAAAATGTAATGAGACATTTATAGGGAAAAAAAATAGAGGAACTTGTCCTAAATGTGAAGAGCTTGTGATGGAAGCTACTCTAGAAATGTAAATTTATCATGAAATTTGTGACTATTTCACAGCCCAGCTAATAGTAAGCGCCAACAAATACTATCCTGGGAAAAATGCATTTTATTTTTTAAATGTTGTAATGTTTAGTAATTATATTTTACTGGGTTTTTTTTTTTTTTTTGGTGTTACTTTTCCCTCCTGCCTCCTTTTATGTTTATTTATAGTGAAAACCACTTCAAGACACCAGTCTACCAGTCTCATTTCTGGAGGAGTGTCCTTTTGAAGATGACAATTTAATATAGAGCTTTGAGTAATTTAACAGACTAAAAATACATGCTAAGAAAATGTGGCCCATTTAGGTTACTGCTTCCAATATGAATAGTTTTCAGTGGGGCTTCATTTTGCTAATTTAAAATTCAGGCCCAATATATCTCACAGAGTATTATAGATGTCTCTAGATTCTAGCATTCCCTCTGGAGTTAGATAGATAGTGTCTTTAATTTATTCAGGACAGGAATAAGCAATACCACCACAAGGGGCCTGGGAACATCCCTACTTTTATTTCCAAACTATACTGCCAGATGGATATTGTGTTCCATAGGCTCATGTTGGTGGCTGTAAGGATGGTTATGAGTTTTTTTTTTAATGTTTGTGTGTATTTTATTTATTTATTTATTTATTTTTGGTAATTTATATGGTACAGAATCTAAAAATTTGCATCTTAATGTAGACATTTTGACATCAATGCATTCCAGATATTTATTTCTGCCCTTGCCTCTGCTAAGTTTCATTCACATCTTTCCCTTCAAAACACTCTCTGTCTGTATGCATATATTTATCATTATATGGTTATGGGTTTTGAGGGTGAAAAAAAATGAATACTTAATACTTACAACTTGGGCCAGTTGAAAGCTAAGGGTGCTATTATGATTGCAGAGAGACCAGATTGTTCTGAACCAGTGGCAACAAGGGGCCTTATAAGAAAAATATGCAAGCAGTGACTTTTACTTATACCCTTTATTAAGACTACTTCAGAATGAAAGAACAGATTAGAATTTAACAAAATAAAGATGGTCTAGAGTAGTTTAGTTTTTCCTATTCCAAAGTGCAGTGTTTGTGGGTAAAGGATTCTTTCACACATAATTTCATCCACCCTGAATTCTATATGTGAAGATATGTTTAGAAAGGGAAGTTTCCAGTTCTTGTCTGATGTATCTTCAGGTCAGGCACCATGTATTTATTTATCACCTGATCTCAGCTCAGTGTCTACACATGCTGAGTACTCAGAAAAGTTTTTATTGGCGGAATAAATGAAGTTAACTTCCTCATATTGACTCCTTTTTAAAAAAAAAAAAAATTGTTCTACTTATACCTGACAGTAGAATGCATTTTGACACATTGTACACAAACGGAGCACAACTTCTCCTTCCTTTGTCTGTACAAGGTGCTGAGCGACACTGGTAGTGTAATCATACATGTTTATAGGGTAATAATGTCTATCTCATTCCACCACCCTTCCCATCCCCACACCCCCTCCCCTCCTCTGCATAATCCAAAGTTGCTTCATTCTCCCCCCCCCCACCCCATTATGGATCAGCTCCACTTATCCGAGAAAACATTCAGCCTTTGATTTTTTGGGTTTGGCTTATTTCACTTAGCATGATAGTCTCCAGCTCCATCCATTTACCTGAAAATGCCATAAATTCAAGGCTGAGTAATATTCCATTGTATATATGTACCACATTTTCTTTATTCATTTATCTGTTGAGGGGCATCTAGGTTGGTTCTATAGTTTACCTATTGTGAATTAAGCTGTTATAAACACATCACTATAGTATGCTAATTTTTAAGTTTTTGAAGCATAAACCAAGGAGTGAGATAGCTGGGTCAAATGGTGGTTCCATTCCAAGTTTTCTGAGGAATCTCCATACTGCTTTCCGTAGTGCTTGCACCAATTTGCAGTCCCACCAGCAATGTCATACTGATTCCTTATTCTTGTTCTTTCCTTTCATGTCTCCCTAAAACTGCCCCTTTCTTCACATGCTTTTAGCAGACTGTGTGTATACAATGAAGTATTCATGATTCTTCCTCCTTAGCAAAAGCCCAGCTTAAAAGAGAGATCTGGTGGAGAATGGTTATTGCTGACTAGACAACACAGAAGGGATCCCTAGGCTGTGGTTTTTGGGGGGCCCTGGCATGTTTGTTTAAATTTCAATTTATGAGTTGACTCAAGTATTCTTGAGTCATATTTTCTGTATTTCTAAAACATTTTAAGTTACAGGAGACTAACTGCTTCCATAAGACTTTTGTGACCATTTCCATTTATACCTTGTTGGATCTCTTACTCTAATGGCTTGGTCTATGTTTCTTGTTTGTTTATTCTTGTTTTAGTAGTACCATATATTTATACTACTATTTTCTCTCATGTTAAATCACAGTGCAAGTGATTTTTAAGATTCTTGTTGGCTGTCCTTTAGAATTAAAGATGGTACCAGGAGTACTGAGTGAATCTTAACTAATTGTGCTATGAAAAAAAGAGCCAGCATTAGTGGTTGCTGTTGTTGCACAGATAGAAGATGTAATGCAAGAAACATTCAGGAGACCTGAATAAAAAAGCATTCAGTCACTTCCTGACTGTCACAAATTTCACAACTAGGGACAAATTTCTCAGCCCCAGTTTCTTCATACATGAAAAAGAACAGTAGATGGTTTTAAATTTTTCTCCCAGCTCTTTGATTCTCTGAGTCATTAATTCTCTGAATGTCTACAACAATCATTGCTTATTTATCTCATTTAGGAAATAACCAGTAGCAGATAACCACCAATAGTGGTATATTGTAGATGGAATACACATTAAGTAGCGGTAACAGAGTCTCAAAAATTTTGGTGGCTCAAAAAAGGAATATTGTTATTTTGCTCTTAAAGTAGACAGGTGTTCTATAACAGATAGATAGCTCTGATTTGTTAGACTATTCGAAGCCCAAGGTTACATCTGTTTTGTTGCTGTGCCATTACCTAGGATGTTGTCATTGTCTACATGGCAGAAGCTGATTCAGCATGAGAATATGGAGTAGGAGAAGAGTCCAGGACAAGCAGCTTTTTCTTCAAAGGAGGACCTGGGAGTTGCGGACACACTGTCACCCACATCCCATTGGCTAGAACTTACTTATTCATGTGGTCACATCTATAGCCAGGAGAACAGAAGGGTCTTTAGCAGAGTAAACTTGTACCCACCTAATCTCCCCAACTCTGTGTGTGTGTGTGTGTGTGTGTGTGTGTGTGTGTGTGTGTGGTATTGGGGATTGAATCCAGGGGTGGTCTGCTACTGAGCTACATCTCTAGTCCTTTTACTTTTTTTGAAACAGGGTCTCCCTAAGTTGCTGAGTCTGGGCTTGAACTCGCAGCTCCCAAGTTGCTGAAATTACAGGCACGCATCACCATGCCTGGTTCCCGTGTAAACCTTTAAAACAGGGTGGGGAGATCAAGGCTTCTTGAAAAGGGAAGAGAGAAAATTAGATATTGGGAGACAATGTGTACCACTATGCTTTTTGTTATGATTTTAAGTCCCCACAGCAATTTTAAATTTTCTACTTATTGTGTTTTTTATCCAGTAAATAGACTGAAATCAGGGTTTGTGATTTATTTCTATTTGTATACCCAACAACACATGTTAAGGTATCTTAAACATAGTTCTTTTTTTATTTAGGTATTATGTTTTCAGGGTATCTAAGTATGCACCATGTTCAGCCTGTTTCCCTACCACTTTGCTCTGCTCTGTCTGCTTCTTACTCATCTAGAGAATGTTACATGTAAAGCTTTTAATTCTCAGCCTAGTTGAGGAGCCAGGATTGGAACCTATAGGATAGTAAAATTTAAAAATATATTATAGATTGATTAATTTGAGATGTGTACTACTGGTAGGAAATCTGTCTTTTGTTTCTGTAGGCAGTAATAAAGATAGGACTACCCTATTTGGGGTACTATTATTACATGTAATGGAAAACCAGCAGCTTTTCAGTATGGCTTCATTATTTGATTTTAAGTGTATCACCTGGGCATAACATATAGGAATGAGTAAATGTTAAAATGGATTTTTTTCTTGAAAGATTTTTTATTTCTTATTTGCTCTCTCCTTTAGTGTTAATGATGAAGATATGACTGAAATCTGAGCGTGAATCTATACATTATAAGCTTGTTTAATCATCGTTGTATAAGGCTCATTTTTAAAACCAAGGCTACTGTCTACAGATTCAGTTCACATCTTATCCTTCCTAACTTCCAGTTCTTTTGCTGCTGTACTTATATTATGTACTATAATCTTACATTGGAATGAAAAAGTACGAGCATGAGCCTTCCAGTTTTGTAGTTGATATGGACTACCTTGGCAGAATTGTCCCTGCTTTGTCCTAGCTAGTTTCCCTAACTCCCTCCTCAGCAAGATACAGTTCCAGTCTACCTAATTATTGTAACTGACTATAATCACCCAGCCCCAAATGATCATTCCATCAGAAATGAAAGAAAGACTTAATTCAGACCTTGGGTTAAAGGGCAGTAGTGCAGATCAGGAGTGGTAGAGCAAACTGTAGCGTAAGGACAGGGCGTGTTTGTGTAAGTACAAACCTTTCTTCCCTCTACAAACATACCACCTTGCCAAAGACAAGCAAATCGCAAGTACTGGCTATAATCTGAACTTGGAAGATCAATTCGCAGATGTTCTTCAGCTTCATCCCACATTCCCAGAGCTCTTACTGGGGCTCAGTGGGAGGCATCTTTGTCTTTGTATATTTTTCTCCTAGGGATTTACATTTTTCTCTAAGGGGTACTAGCACATTTGTTTGCAAAGAGCCTGCTCTTACTTCTCTATGTCAACAGAGGGCAGCAAAGAGCACCACTCTGTAACCTAACCTGTAAGTCTTGAATTGGCTGTCTCTTGTCTCCCTGGTGCCTAGGGGGAAAGTGCATAGGGGGCACTTGTTAAACTGTGACAAGACTGGAGCAGTTATAGAAATACTGGGTATGTACTAAGAATTTTGCTGTGTATAGGATAGTCCCATGCAAGAAGATTTTGCTCCAAATTTCAGTTAATTTCCTTCTGACATTTTCTAACCTTAAGCAAAACATTGCTGTCTGCCCCATGAATTTAGCATTCAAACCACTTTGTGTAGTTACTCATCTCACCAAAGCTCCTTGATACTAGAAACGGACTTTTTCATCATTGCATTGCCACTTTTTAAAATTCAACTTTAGGGTTGGGGCATAGTTCGGTGGTAGAGTGCTTTGTCTAGGAGGCCTTGGGTTTTACCTCCAGCACTGCAAAAATAAATAAACAAAAATAGTTTTTTTTTTTTTTTAAAGAGAGAGAGAGAGAGAGAGAGAGAGAGAGAGAGAGAGAATTTTTAATATTTATTTTTAGTTCTCGGCGGACACAACATCTTTGTTGGTATGTGGTGCTGAGGATGGAACCGGGCCGCATGCATGCCAGGCCAGCGCGCTACCGCTTGAGCCACATCCCCAGCCCAAAAATAGTTTTTAATTTTTACTCATTGAATGATAGAAAACAGGTCTTTATGGAGGGAGGGAAAAGGGTCATGGATCGAATTTAAAAGTTTAGTAAATCTTTAATATGTTACAGAGTTTAGATAAAGCTAGAGTAGATGAACTAATCTCCCTGGGGCCTTGGGACTAGCTACAACTCTATTTTAAAGTACTTTATGAGCTGTAAAGTATAGTAAAAGAGTGTTTACAAAGAATGTCTAGGGGCTGGGGTTGTGGCTTAGTGGTAGAGACTTCACTTAGCATGTGCAAGGCCCCGGGTTCGATCCTCAGCGCCACATAAAAATAAATTAAGGTATTGTGTCCAACTAAACTAAAAAATAATTTAAAAAAAAAACAGAATGTCTAGGACCATATTTGTTCCTAATTATTATTTCTGGAATTTCAAAATCTACAACTCAAAAAAGAGCACAATATAAAGAAGATAGTTTAGCATAAAAGGCATGTGTTTGTGTAAGTACAAGAATAGCAAAAAATAGATATGTGTTATATGTATTTGTCATAGAATAGTAATTTTTTAACTTTTTGTACTGCTAGTTAGCTTTTCATTGCTGTGGCAAATACCTGAGAAAAATAACTAAAAGGAGAAAAGATATATTTGGGTCATGCCTTCAGAGATTTTAGTCCATAGTCAGCAGGTTCCATTGCATCAGGCCTGAGGCAAGGCAGAACATCATGGAGAAACAGCATGGCAGAGAAAAGCTGCTCAGCTCATGGTAGCCAGAAAGCAGAGAGAGGGAGAAAGGAAAGGGACTGGGGATAACATATAGATATGCATTCTCAAGGGCACATCCCCACGGACCACTCCCTTTAACCAGGTCCCACCTCCCATAACCTCTACTTCCTCCCAGCAGTCCATTCAGCCTCGGTGAATTAACCCATTGAAAATGTCAAAGTCTTCATGATCTAAACATTTCCCCAAAGCCTTACCTTTGAACATTGCTACCCTTGGGACCAAGCCTTCAATAATTATTGTATGTTTTCTGTCATAATACATTAGTCTGAACTTCCTAGAATCTTCTGTAAACTGAATCGTAGAAGATGAGTTTTGTGTGTGTGTGTGTGTGTGTGTATGGTTCTGGGGATTGAACCCATGGTCTTGTGCATGCAAGGCAAGCACTCTACCAACTGAGCTATGTTCCCAGCCCAAATATACTCTTTTATGTGACTTCTTTCACTCAGTATAACTACTCAGATTCGTCCCCATTGCAACATATATCAATAGTACATTTCTTTTTATTGCTGAATAGTATTTCCATTGTATGGATATTTATTTATTCACATGATGATGGACGTTTGAGTTGTTTTCATTTGGGAACTATTACAAATGAAGCTACTATAAATGCATGCAAGTCTTCATATGAAAAAAAGAGCTGGAAGAGAAGAACTGTATCATCTGGAGGGGATATGTGTAACACTTTAAGAAACTCTGGCTTTATTTTAACAGTTTCTATGAATGAGAAGATAGAATAGCAGTTCTCCTGAGAGGACCCACCATGCTAGTCATCTTCCTGGGCTACGTTTCTAGCACTCAGCTTGCTCTTACATGCTGTGCATCTAGAGTACCTCCCACTTTGGACACAATAACCTTTAATAATCTCATAATAATCTGTAAGATTATTGTGTTTTAAAACCCAAGGCTAGATTAAGACCTCTGTAGTCCCAAACACTGAAAAAAATATTACCTCTTGCCAGGCACGGTGGTGCATGCCTGTAATCCCAGTAGCTCAGGAGGCTAAGAGGATTGTGAGTTCAAAGCCAGCCTCAGCAAAAGCAAGGCACTAAGCAACTCAGTGAGAACCTATCTCTAAATAAAATACAAAATAGGGCTGGGGATGTGGCTCAGGGGTTGAGTGCCCCAAGTTTAATCCCTGGTACAAAAAAAAAAATAACCTCTTGCCTAAACATTAATTCAAAATCATTACGCAATGCTAAGAATATTTTATATTTATATATGTATATATAATAAAATTCTCATTTTCTCCCACAATAACAAGTTTGATTTTTAAAAACCTATATATCAAATATCTGATTTCATCAAAAGTAAATATTTCAGGTGCCTTTTTTTTCACTGGGGTTCTAAGCACACACATTAGTCTGCCTGGGTAGTCTTGAACAGCTTACTTCATGAAATAGGTTCTAACAGATTGGTTTTTCATTTGCCTGTTACCGTTCTTACTGCTATCACAGATGGAGCTGCCAGACACCCTTTATTGCTTATTCACAGACCTGTGGATCGTACTTTTAAAATGGGCTTCTTCAATAATTACTGTAGCATAACATTTTAAATGGATAATTATACATATTTAATCATATCCAATTGTTTGGATACTTCTAGTGTGAGACTCCTATTTAAATTCTTTTTTCTTACCAACAGATGAGCATAAGAAAATAGGTTCTGGAATCCACTGTGCTCTCTTTTTTTTCTTTAAACTGGCTTTGTTATTTCAAGTTATTTAACCTTTCTATGCCTTTAACCTTTCATCTTAAAATGGGATTAAAATACTATTTAAATCTTTGTCTGAATTAAATTAAATATTTATGTGGTGCACTTAGTACAATGCTTGACATATAATAAAAATTGATAGTTTATAGGTATTATTATTGTACTCAACTATTATGCTTGTCTTTATAATGGAAGAGAGTATAATTCAAATTAGTAAATGATGAAATAATTTTTCACTTGGGTCAAAATGGTTTTTGGAAGATTTTTGGCCATTCAGTTTATATTTTGCTTGATCTTAAATTTCTTCAGCATACATAGACTGAAGATCATAGCAGGAGGAAAACCTTAAAGTGGACATTCAGACAAAGATAATTGACAATTGACTTTAAAATGAAAGCCAGGAAAGGGATAGATCAGAAGAAAAAATTGTTTTTTGTAACCTTTGATTAGACAGTAAACAATTTAAGAAATCCAGAGTTGTAGTCTGTCCATCTCAGAATAAGAATAACCAATAAGAAAATGCATGTAATTTAGAGATATAAGAGATAAGTTGAGTTATGGTTTTGGTTATAGGGTTATTGAGTTTGTAGCTAACATTGGTTACCATGGTGAGGTTCTATAGTACATTGTAATTGCCTCCATTTTTCAGTGAGGCATGGAACAGTTAAGTAACCTTACTTAGGATTTGGCTTTGTGGAGTATGATGGAAGATAATGAATAAATGATATTGTGTTAATAAGGCTTCTCTGTTGGCTGCAGTTTACAGAAACTTATAATAAACTGGTTTAAGTGAAAAAAGAGGTGGCGGGGGAGGAGGACGGAATTGACTGCCTTACATATTTGAGAGGTCCAGCAGAGTAAGTGGCTAAGTTAGTCTCTGTTATCAGCAGTCTGTCTTCTTCCCTTTACTCCTCTGGGCTACTTTCCTCTGTCCTATATATGAACCAAGATGACAATCATTTGCTTATACAGTTCTTATAGCTAGTAACCTGATAAAACAAATGTTCATTTCTTCTCCAATAACTGTCGCAAACATCCTGGAGATGAGTCAGTTGATACTCATTGGCTGGTTTGGGTCATGTGTCTATCCTTTCACTAACTAAGGAGATGAGTTTCAGCCTCGTGCCACCTTCTCACTCCTCCAGCCCTAGCTAGCTTCAAGTGGGGGAAGATACAGTTCCCTCAAATGGAGAAGGTATAGGTGTAAACTTAAAAAGGCCAACATCCATATTCTGATGTTTGGATCTTCATTATCTTGCCTGTGCTGTGAGGTTGAAGTAGAAATGTCAATTTGTATCTAGCTAATGTGAACAAATTGAGATAGAAGAACAGAATTTAGATGGTTAAGAGGTTAAGATTTATTTTTCATGTGAGTGCTCAGAAAGTAAGTAGTTTCTCTGTCCCTCCACCTCTTTTTTTTTTTTTTTTTTTTTGGTGCTGGGACTTCAACCCAGGGCCTTAAGCATGCCAAGCACACACTGTACTACTGAGGTACACTCCCAGCCAAGAAAGTATTATGAATTTTATGTATAAGAATAATGTATGAAGTTTCATTTTACTCTTTCAATGTGTAAAATGCCTTTATAAATGCCAGATATTATTTTTAGTCCTACAAAGGTTTGGTATGTGGCATCTTGCCATAATCTGCATATTATGGAATGGTGTATTTTGAGGATGTTAAATATTTTATTAATTGAGAAATCCATTTGCTTTTGATTTGCTTCAGTGCGTTTGCAGTATCAATAAAAGAAGAATTCTTACATCCCTCATTTATAGTCATCCTTTTGACAAGGATAATACATTAAAATGTCATTAAGCTGTTAAGATTTATTCTAAATGGCATATAAAATTTCAAGCAATTGCTTTTCTTCGGTTGACTAGATGTTTTATTATCCTTTGAAAAAACATATTAAAGAGTTCAAATCCAGTTAACTCATGATATTTTTCTAAGTTTGCCATCATTGTGTATATTTTTAGTTTTCCTTTATCATAAAGATGATTGTAGAATTTATCACAAGACTTATTTTTTAAAAAGTTAACAGATACGCATTTAGTATAAATCTTTATTTGTAGTCTATCTTTTCAAGAAGGGTTTGAGGTGCTTATGAAGGATGTATATATACAACAAGGTTAACAAAAGGGAAATCAAACTCAAAACAAGGAAGACAAAGCAAAAATGCTAATCACAAAAGCATATATAGAGAATATAAAGTTAGCTCTGAGTTTCCCAGCAGCAGGGACAGAAAAAAGGGGAATTCAGCAAATTACACCATTGTTCTATAAAAGGTGGACATCAAATAATTTTGCAAGAACAGAAAGCTCCCTGGTATTAAGTTGTAATATGAATTCCTTATGTGAATTTAACATTTAACATTCTAGGATGGAAGTAGAGAATTTTGACCAGTATTCCCACCTAGTAGACGGATCACTTTCCATATTAGTTCATATCATTTTATAAAACTATATCTTTTTTAAAAAATATTTTTTATTTGTCAATGAACCTTTATTTGATTTATTGATACTTGGTGTTGAGAATCGAACCCAGTGCCTCACAAGTTGACAATGCAAAAGCAATATGGCTCTTCCTTATAATAATTCTTCAAAAAAGGAAATCTATAAGACTCAATGATATCGATTCTGCTGAGGGATACTAGATTAATTTAGAAAGCATGTAGCTTTTTGATTATTTCCTTTATATAGTGATAGATTTTAAGGATACTTATAAGAATGTTTTTCCTTAGATGTTTCTTAAGAATCACTTTTTCAGACAGGAATTTATTGAGAGCTGAACAGAAAAAAAAAATAGTCTGCTGAAATCTTTGAAATTCACTTGTTGACTAAGGATCCTAATGTTTTGGATAGAAAACGGTAGGTTAACATTAACATTTAACATTCTAGGATGGAAGTAGTGAATTTTGACCAGTATTCCCACCTAGTAGATGGATCACTTTCCATATTAGTTCATATCATTTATAAAACTATATCTTTTTTAAAAAAATATTTTTTAGTTGTCAATGAACCTTTATTTTATTTATTGATATGTGGTGCTGAGAATCGAACCCAGTGCCTCACACATGCTAGGCAAGCACTTTGCCACTGAGCCACAACCGCAGCCCCCAAACTATATCTTTATGTAAAACTAAATATTTAGCTGCCTAAAAAAGAAAAAGAACAGACTTCTTGATCAGCTGGCTTAACTCCCTGAAGGTTTTTCTCCTTTGATTAAGAACCTGTGAGACAATTCCCCAATCTCTTTAAGGAAAATAATTTGGATTAGTTTTTCTTTGGAAGAAGTGTCCCTAATAGATATTTTTTTAAAATATCCTGAAAGGGCCTGCTCAAGTTTTATTATAAACACACATAAATTTTTTTGTATTATTCCATATAATTTTGATTCCTGGATCTGCACAACTGTTGAAATTTCCCTTGTTGAGTGAGTAGAAGAGTCATGGTATTTGGATAATAACAACAAACAAAATAGGTACTGTGTTATTTTTTTTTATCTTCTATATGCTGGTACTGTACTAAACTTTTTATATATGTTACTTTATTGAATGTTCCAATAATAGTTTAGTCTATTTTTATCCCCATATAACTAAGGCAAAAATTGAAACTCAAGTCTTTCTGGAATTATATAACTAAGAAGTGGCAGAGACAGCATGTGAACCCACATCTTTTAACCAGCTTTTATCACTACATTCTGATGCCTGTGAAGGAAATCTGAGTCTTCATGTGTTAGCATTTGAGGTCACTATACTCTTTATTTTCCCTAGTATTTTTGACAAAAGTTGCCACTGAGTCATGAGACTTTCAACTTCTCTTAAATTCTAGCTTAAATGAGTCATTTTCCTTTTTTAAGAATACAATTTCCTCAAAAAACAAAAACTAGAATTGTTCATATTTTTATGACAGAACAGTTGTACCTTAATTTCTTTCTATACTTAAGATTTTTATCTAGAAATGAGTTTTTAATATCTCTTCGGTAAGGAGACCATCATCATCTTCCAGTCATTATTGAAATTTGAAGAGGTTCATTTGGTTCTTAAAAGAACTTATTCACCTCGATGATGGTTTTGTAGTTCTCCATGCTCAGCATGCCCACATGCCGAAATAAAAATTTACTTGTGATCAGTGCCACATACCTGTAATCCTGGCTACTTGGAAGGCTGAGCCAGAAGGTTCATTTGAACCCAGGAGTTAGGGACCAGCCCTGGCCAAATAGAACCTATCTCAAAAAAAATTACTTATGATTTGCTATTTCTATATGTAAACTGTCCCATATGGTAGCTACCAACACATGGCTACTTTAAAATTAATATTTAATAAAGTTAAAAATTCAGCTCCTCAAGCACACTCAGCACATTCAAATGCTCAGTAGCCACATGTGGCTGTGATATTAGTGCAAGTTATTGAACATTTCCATCACCACAGGAAGTTCTCTTGGGCAGTGCTGTTCTAGTGGTTACATTTTTCATGCCTCCTCCACCTTCCTCTGTTCCCCAAACAATAATGGCTTCCTTCAAGAATTACTTCTACAGCTTCCATAGCTTATCTTCCCAATGGTTTCGCATGATATTTTACATGGAGGAGTCTTTGTTGGTTCAGTTATTTCTGTGGTACAGCGAAGTATGCTAACCCAGACCAAGTTTATCTTACTAAAGTGGCAAGGCCATAAAGTCAACTAGTTTTCATTTGCCAGATTATATATTGAACCAACAATTTTGGGTAACTGTTACAAGAAGCACTTATAGACCTGTTTTGTTGAATTACTGCAGAGACTACCCCCACCCTTTGTTGACTTATAAGTAGTAATGATGCTACTACTGAACCTTACAAATGTGTTAGCTTTTATAAGAATTTTGGCTCTGTTTTTTAAAATCATTTTTATTTGTTCTTTTTAGTTATACATGACAGTAGAATGTATATCATGAATACATGGAGTATAACTTCCCATTCTTGTAGTTGTACAAGAAGTGAAGTTACACTGCTCACGTATTCATATATGAACATAGGAAAGTTATGTCTGATTCATTCTACTGTCTTTCCCATTCCCGTCCTTCCTCCTTCCCCCTCAATTCTCCTCTGTTTACCTGCAAATGCCATAATTTCATTCTTCTTTATGGATGAGTAATGATCCATTGTGTATATGTACCACATTTTTTTGTCCTTTTGTCTATTGAAGGGCACCTAGGTTGGTTCCACAGCTTAGCTATTGTTAATTGAGCTGCTATGAACATTGATGTGACTGTGTCACTACCACATGCTGATTTTAAATCCCTTGGGTATATGCCAAGGAGTGGGATATCTGGGTCAAATGGTGGTTCCATTTCAGGTTTTCTGAGGAATCTACATACTGCTTCCAATTTGCAGTCCCACCAGCAATGTATGAGTGTACCTTTTCTCCCACATTCTCACCAACATTTATTGTTGCTTGTATTCTTTTTTTTTTTTTGTGGTCCTGGGAATTGAACCCAGGGCCTCATGCATGTGAGGCAAGTGTTCTACCAACTGAGCTATATCCCCAGCCCATTGGTTGTATTTTTGATAATTGCCATTCTGACTGGAGTGAAGTGAAATCTCAATGTAGTTTTAATTTCTCTACTTTCTAGTGATGTTGAACACTTTTTCATATATCTGTGGGCCATTCATGTTTCTTCTGTGAAATGTCTGTTCAGTCCTTTGCCTATTTATTGATTTTTTTGGGGGTATTAATTTTTTAGTTCTTCATATGTCCTGGAGATTAATGCTCTATCTGAGGTGCAGATGGCAAAGATTTTCTCCCTTTATGCAGGGTCTCTCTTCATGTTCTTGATTGTTTCCTTTGCTGTTAAGAATTTTTTTAGTTTGATATGATCTCATTTATTGATTCTTGATTTTACTTCTTACATTTTAAGAGTCTTGTTGAGGCATTTAGTTCCTAAACCAACATGATGAAGTTTTTTTTTTTTTTTTTTTTTTTTTTTTTTTTTTTTTTTTTTTTTTTTTTTTTTTTGCATCAGGAATTGAACTCAGGGGCACTAGACCCCTGAGCCAGGTCCCCAGACCTGTTTTGTATTTTATTTAGAGATAGGGTCTCGCTGAATTGCTTAGCACCTTGCTGTTGCTGAGGCTGGTTTTGAACTCACAATCCTCCTGCCTCAGCCTCTCGAGCTGCTGGGTTTACAGGCCTGCACCACTGCACTCTGCCATGATGGAGATTTGGGCCTACTTTTTCTTTTAGTAGGTAAGGGTCTCTGATCTAATGCCCATGTCCTGGATCTACTTTGTACCTTTATTTATTTTTAATGTGCTACTGAGGATCAAACCCAGGGCCTCACACATGTCAGGCAAATGCTCTAATACTGAGCCACAACCCAGACCCCTTGATTCATTTTGAGTTGAGTTTTATGCAGGATAAGAGATAGGGCTCTAATTTAATTTTATTACATATGGATTTCCAGTTTTCCCAGCACCATTTGTTGAAGAGGCTATCTTTTCTCCAATGTATGCTTGTGGCACCTTTGTCTAATAAGAGATAACTGTCTTTATGTGGGTTTATCTCTGGGTCTTCTGTATCATTGGCCTTCATGTCTGTTTTGGTGACAATACCATGCCATTTTTGTTTCTATAGCTCTGTAGTATAATTTAAGGTCAGGTATTGTGATACCTCCTGCTTTATTTTTCTTGCTGAGAATTGCTTTGGCTATTCTGGGTCTCTTATTTCTCAAATGAGTTTCATGACTAATTTTTATATTTCTATGAAGAATGGCATTAGAATTTTAATGGGAACTGCATTAAATCTGTATAGCACTTTTGGTAGTATGGCCATTTTGACAATATTAATTCTGCCTATCCAAGAACATGAGAGATCTTTCTAACTTCTAAGGTCTTCTTCAAGTTCTTTCTTTAGTGTTCTGTAGTTTTCATTGTAGAGGTCTTTCACCTCTTTTTGTTAGATTGACTCCTAAGTATTTTATTTTAATTTTTTAAGGCCATGGTGAATGGGATAGTTATCCTATTTTCTCTTTCAGTTGATTCATCACTGATGTATAGGAACGTAATTGGTTTATGGTGTTAATTTTGTATTCTGCTACTTAAGTTCTAGAAGTTTTTTGATGGTGTTTGTTGAGTCTTCTAAATATAGAATCATGTCATCAGCAAATAGGGATAGATTGAGTTCTTCTTTTTCTATTCTGAGTCCTTCAATTTCTTTCTTCTAATTGCTCTGGCTAGAGTTTCCAGGACTGTATTGAATAGAAGTGGTGAAAGAGGGCATCCCTGTGTTCTAGTTCTTCAAGGGAATGCTTTCAGTTTTCGTCCTTTTAGAATGATGTTGGCCTTAGGCTTAGCATATATAGCTTTTACAATGTTGAGTTATGTTCCTACTATCTCTAGTTTTTCTAGTGTTTTGAACATGAATCGATGCTGTATTTTGTCATTGCTTTTTCTGCACCTATTGAGATGATCATGTGATTCTTGTCTTTAAGTATATTGATGTGAAGAATTATGTTTATTGATTTCTGTATGCTGAACCAACCTTGCATCTCTGGGATGAGTCTCACTTGATCATGGTGCACTATCTTTTTAATATGTTTTTGAATGCAATTTTTGGCTGTATTTTTTAAAAGTAACTTTATTAAGGTATGACTGACATACAGAAAGCTGCAGATATTTAATGTATACAATTTGATGAGCTTGTTGACCATCAAATTGACATAGTTCACAATAGGACTATGCAGACTATTGATTCCTGTTATTAATGTACACGACTTGAGAAGAAAAAAATGTTTTTTAAAGATCAGACTCTTTTAATATATCCTGATTGGAGATATATATATAGCCTGGCGTGGTGGCACATTCTTGTAATCCCAGCTGCTTGGGAGGCTAAGGCAGGAGGATCATAAGTTCAAAGCCAGCCTCAGCAACTTAGTAAAGTCCTAAGCAATTTAGTGAGACCCTGTCTCTAAAAAAAAAAAAAAAAAAAAAAAAAAAATTAAAAGGGCTGGGGATGTGACTGAATGGTTGAGAGCCCCTGGTTCAATCCCTTGTATAAAAAAACCCAAAAAAACAGAACATGCACATTCTTCATCTTCTTTCCATTTATTGGCTCTAAAATAACCTTGGTACATGGATATATTAATATAAGCCCACATGTGGTACCCTCAGACCTACTGTTAATGTACTAATACTACATTGGCCTTGAGTACTCCTATTTTATATGGATAAACTTTTTTGGTACATCTTTTCTGCAACGATGTTCCACAATAAACTCTTTTGGAGAAATTTATTGACTATGTTTTCAGTGATATTTTTGTGTTTGAGCATATAGTGCATATAGTACACACACCTTTGTTGTGTATAAAATAATCCTGGAAAGTGTCTTTTTCCAAATGAGTAAAGCAGTGTGTAATACTTAGTAGTGGTCAGGTTTGGACCCTCCAGAACTACATAAAGCAGGCAACTATGTTCTTTTTCTTGGCTGTGCAAATTATCTCAGAGAGAGAGAAAGCAGATGTCTGTGCAGAATGTTCTTGGTCACTGGACACCTAATAATTAAGGTCTTATATTGACCACTATTGTTCTAGTTTTGAGGATTTGGGGACATTTCCCAAGTTCAAAAGAATCATGGTCAGTATTTGTAAAGTGTTGGTAACTGTGAAGTAAAATGATGGGGAATACAGTAATAAATTATTTCTCTCTCTACTGCAAGAGCCCTTTGGGAGAATTTAATACAGTTGTTTTTTCTGATGATAATAATAAGACTTCCTACCAAAACCACAATTTGCTTGGATTTATTAAGAGTCCTTTTGGAGCCCTGTCTTAATTGAATGTCAGAAGTTGAGTAAAACAATGAAGGAATGCTGTACCTTATTGAAACATAGCAATAAATTACTCTTCCACACTCACTTTTGACACACCAAAAAAAGGTTAGTAACATGTTACTATTATACAAAGCAATTAGATTTATGTAATATTGTCTTATGTATTTATATTTCTTAGTCACTAGATTATTAATCTCATGCACTGTTTTGGTGTTACAAGTCATGTTGCCACTGTTCATCGGTTTTAGAAACTATTTCCCTGACTTTGATTTGTTTTTATCACGTCAGATATATTGCTGAACAGCAAGAAAAGGGTTAAAAAATAGCTCTAATGAATAAAAGATGTGACATTCGTCTGCATGCATTTTTGTAGTATTGATCACACCATAATTCTATTTTGAGTCCCTCATTTAATAGCAATAATAATATTTTCGTGACTATCACAGCTTCTCTCTCTCTCTCTCTCTCTCAGTCACTCTCTCTCTCTCTCTCTCTCTCTCTCTCTCTCTCTCTCTCTCACACACACACACACACACACACACACACACACACACACCTCTCAAGCTGCCAGTCTGTCTTAAGGCAGTGGCAGACGCCTGATTGGCAGGCTCTGTTTATTCTGTGACCAGATTCCTTCTAAAAGAAGGCTGGCCATGACTGCCTGAAGCCTATTGGCTGGGCATACTCAGGACCCTCCCCCTCCCCCCACCCCCGCCTTTTTTTTTTTTTTTTTTTTTTTTCATGGCACACACCACAGCGAAGTCTGTGCGGAATCCTAAACCAGCCCAATTTACATCCATTCATGAATCTGTGACGTCAGCAAGCCTTTGGGCTCCTTTGCGGTGGGCTGGGAGGATTGTGCGGGTGGAATCCCCCTCCCCTTTATTTTTCTAATTCTGCAAGTCTCTTTAATAACCTTCCATCTTTTTAAAGCAAGAAAATGGAACAGCATGTGTAGGAATTCTTCATTGTTGTGAGTATTGCACTCTATTTTTCTGTTTCATCACTATTTATCTCACAAGGACAGATGGAGAATGTATTTGTGATTTGGGGTGATTAGAAAATTGATATTATTGAGGGAGAGACGGTGAGAGAGACAGAGGCGGAGAGAAACCTGAAACCCGGTTACAGCTAGGAGCCGCTGAAACTGACAGCTGGTTTTCCTTTGCTTGTCTGCCTGCTAGACGTGGACATTTTTCATTTACGGATCTGCACGTTACCTCTGGATGCTGGCTTGGCTTTCCTTAAAGGGAGATTCATTTCTCTTTGAGATAATGTGGGTGGCATTAGAGGAAAAGCAGAGAACACTAGAAAGGTGCTGTGGAAAGTGGGGCTAGCAAGACAGAGCAGGTTCTATCCTGTGGAGCACTTGCCTTCCCTGCCGCGGTCCTTTCCATCCCTATTCACCCTTCACCTTGCCTTTGTTTCATAATTGTGTAACAATCAATAACTTGAGAGCCCACTTTGGGGAAGATGAATACTTCTTGCTAACCATTTTTCAGCAGCTTTCATGATGGGAGTTATAGGGTTATATTTATAGTATTTGGAGCTCTTCTTATGTCACTCCATATACTTTATTTATATCATCAAAGACCTAAAAACCTGCACCAGAAGCAAAAGAGAAATTACCCTTAAATTCTAATTTTTTAAAATACCCCTAATGAAGTGATTTCCTGCTAAGCTCCAAAATTATATTGCATAGAAAAGAAGATGAATATTTTTCTAAGATGAACTTCCAACTTTAAATAGTTTATTACACTGTGTTTGGGAAATATGGAAAAGTTCTGTTGTGTGACATGTATGAAGTTGATTTTATAGTTTGCTTGTAGTTTTAACAAAAAGTATCTGTGATTGAATTTATTTTCCAAGCCTCTGTTTATTCTGGTGGAAGTTATGATACTAAAAAAGAGGGATGTGACATTGTGACATGTTCTGCCTCTGGGGCAACTCCTCAACCCAAATAATCTTGTAGCATTTTCCAACTATCTCACTTTGAGCATTTTATATGCTAGTCAGCAACATGCCCTTGTTTTTTCTTTCTAGTGAGAGAGACATCAAAATGCCAGTTATTATTATCTAGCCTTATGTTTACCTTGTGCAATCAATATAGTTTGAGACTTTCATATTATAATCTTTTCTCATGAGCAGTGCTTCTAAATTATGGCTCTAATGATATCTTTTGAATTGTTCTTAATGAATCTTCTAACTGTAAACTAATTTAATTTCAAAATTATCATACCTAAGGATATAACACTTTCTTTTGTTTCTCAGATTGGCGTCTCACTTCCTGATTTTGTTTTTCTGAGTGTATTGAACTTGCTCAAGTTATGGAAGGGAAAACCTCTCCCTAATTTCATATCAAATCTTTGTCCTATACTCAGACTATTGTGGTTTATTTGCTGGGTTGAACAAACAAGATAATGTTTCAGACAAAATTCCCTATATTTGTAAACATCTTCACTTATTTCAGCATTTTCCTTTTTTGTGTGTGTACCTTTAGAGACTTTGAAAGTAGCAATTTCAAGCTTATTTTTAATTATTGATGTTTACCAGATCAAAGATCAAATTCTTGACATTTAAAAAATATTGTGTTTTTGGGCTGGAGGTATAGCTCGGTGGTAGTGCATGAGGCCCTGGGTTTAGTCCCTGGCACTGGAAAAAAAAATATTGTGTCTATATAACTAAACTCATGTTAAAAAATGTTCACCAGGGGTTGGTGATGAAACTCCATGGTAGAATGCTTGCCTAGCATGCACAAGACCCTGAGTTCAATTCCCAGCACCGCCCCCCCCCAAAAAAAAGAAAGAAAGAAATGTTCACTAGACTCTTCTATGCACATCTTGCCAAAAGAGAGTATTACTTCCTTGAAAGAAATACAGTCTGCACTTGGATTTGTTAAAGTAAAACTGTCCCTTTAAGGCACAGGGTGGATGTAGAATCCCCTTTCTCCCTACTCCTAGTGGCTGTGTTCCAGATTATATTTATTTTCATGTATAGTGTACTTGTAGGAAAAAAAAACAATAACTCTTAATTGTTTAATATCAAACAATAAAATCCTGTGTATCAGTGACTGTCAATAGATGGCTTTCTGTTTAAAATTTGAAACTACTCCAGAAGAAGGAATTAATTTATTTAGTAAACAAAGTCAGTCAAACCAGAACCATGTCCTGGGGAACTGTCAAAAGAATGGTTCCTAAGGGCCAGAGGCCACATACACTGGTATATGACAGAACAACCATACTTTGATGGTGGAACCGGTCAGTTTGGTTTGCTCTGTCTATCTGCCTTCTTTCTGTGTGCTACAGCTGAATTAATTGCTTGGGGAGCTCAAATGAATCAAGATAGCCAAGACAACAAATCTGCCAAGTGGCAACCTGACTCTTAAAATTATGATTAAAGTGAGGATTCCCCAAGAATACTTTGCTTCTCCAAAACAAACAAAAAGTCATTCAAATATAACACACTCCTATTCTGTGCTGGTTATTATTCTGTAAAGATATGGAAGAGACAAAGATTTAGAAGATACAATCTTTACTCCCAAGGAATCTAGAAGGTAAGTTATCAGAAATAGGCTTTAACATTAGAATTACCTGTGGAACTTTTCCTCCCTCTCCCTCCCTCCCTCCCTTCCTTGCTCTTATTTTCACTACTCAGTAGTTCGCAGTATTCACAGAGTTGAGCAAACATCACCACAATCAACTCTAGAACATTTTCCTCATCACAAAAAGAAACCACATACCCATTAGCAGTCACTCCTCATTTCTCCTAACCCCCAGCCCTAGACAATCATGGAGCTACTTTTTCTATAAATAGATTTTCCTATTCTGGACATTCATATAAATGAAATCATATAATATGAGGTCTTTTGTGTTTAGCTTCTTTATCTTCTTAATGTAGTGTTTTCAAAGTTCATCCATGTTATAGCATGGATCAGTACTTTATATCTTTTTATTGCCAAATAATATTTTACTTACCTTTCATCTGTTGATGGACATTTGGATTGTCTGTGCTTTTTTTGCTATTAGTAATACATTCATGTACAAGTTTTGTATGAGCATGTTTTCATTTTGGGAGTGGAATTTCTGGGTCATATAATAACTATAGGCTTAACATTTTGAGGAGATACTGGTTTCCAAAGTGGCTGCAGTATTTTACATTTCCATCAGCAATGTATTAGGCTTCCAATTTCTCCACATCCTCATGAGCATCTGTTAATGTCTATCTTTTTAAATAGAGCCATTTTAATGAATTTGAAGTGGTATTTCCTTGTGGTTTTGGTTTGTATTTCCCCAATAATTAATGATGTCGAGCATTTTTTTTATACTGGATATTGAATTTAGGAGCACTTTACCACTGAGCTCCATCCCCAGCCCTATTTTGTATTTTATTTAGAGACAGGGTCTCACTGAGTTGCTTAGTACCTCGAAGTGGCTGAGGCTGGCTTTTAACTCTCCATCCTCCTGCCTCAGCCTCCCGAGCTGCTGGGATTACAGGCATGCACCCAGCCCAGCTCAAGCATCTTTTTAATGTGCTTATTGCCTATCTGTGTATTTTTTTTTAGAAATGTCTATTCAAACCCTTTTTCTATGTTAAAAATTAAATAATTTATGTTTTTATTATTAAGAGTCCTTTCCATATGCTGGATACAAGCTCTTTATCAAATATATGATTTGCAGATATTTTCTCACTCTTTGAGGTGTCTTTTCACTTTCTTGATGATAGCATTTAAAATTTTGTTTATTATTTTTTCTTTTGTTATTTGTGATTTTGGTGTCATATCAAAAGCAGTGTTGCCTAACTCAAGATCATTAAGATTTTCTTTTATGTTTTCTTCTAAGCATTTATATTTTTAACTCTACATTTAGGTCTATAATCCATTTTGAGTTAATTTTCATATGGTATAAGAAAGAGATTTAACTTCATTCTTTTGAATGTGGCTATACAGTTGTTCCAGTAATATTTATTTAAAAGACTGTTATTCCCCTTGTTGAAATATCTTGGCATCTTATCAGAAAATTAAAAGAAATTGATGATGCCATAATTACCCCTCTAGAGATTCATATTTAATTGGTCTGTGGTGGGGCCCAGTCATCTGTATTTCTTAAAAGCTCCTCTGATGATTCTAATGTGTATCCAGGGCTGAAAACTATTGGCATGGATACAGGGTTAGTCTTAGAAAAGAAGAGAGACACTTTCTGAATCGGGAGAGAGAATGAGCAAAAACATGGAGTTCTGACATGAAAGGGGGGAAGAAAGGAAAATTAAGAAGATTCATACCAGAAAGCATAGAATTTCTTGTTAATCGGGGAGTGAAGGTATCATTAGAGGTTTTGTGAAATATATCAAATTAAAGGAAGATTGGGAGCTAATATTTATTAAGTACTTTCTACATGCCTTTAAAACTGCTAGGAGTTTTTACATATATAATTTTATTTAAAATATAATCCTCATGATATGAACTAGGTGCTTTTATCCCCATTTTCCCATTGAGGAAAAAGACTTAGAAAGGCTGCTGACTCAACCAGAGATACCAGGTCGTGAATGTTATACTCCATTTTCAAACACAGCTCTAATTCTTAATCCTATTCTATTTCTTCTGTATACCATGGAGTTTTGAGTATTGAGTAGATTTAATATCTTCTCTAGCACTGCTAGGGGCTGGACAAAGATAAGTTGGAGGGTGGTGGTCATAAAGGTTGATGGTTGGTACAGCAGGTGCATCCATGGGGGAGATAAGATGATAGAAGTAAGAGGATTATCATGTCACAGATAATTTCGGTGAGCCCCAACTGGCTTGAGGGTCTAAGGGCAACATAATGGCTATGAAAGAATGATTGAAGAGGATGACAGGGAAACCATGAGGGGATAGACAATGAACCAAGTAGAACTGGCAACTGTAGAGGAGGTGGTATTCATTTTTTCATTCATTTAAGCAACACATTTGAGTATTTATTATGTGTTCTAGGTACATAGCAGTGAATAAGATGGACAAAAATTCTTGTTCTTTGGGGTTTATTTTATTCCAATGGAGGGACAGGAGCAGTAAATAAATAAATTATGTTTAGCAATAAATGTCAAAGAGAAAAATAAAGGTAGAAGGGGGTTAGAGATGCTGGAGGTAGGGTAAAGTGAAAAGGGACATCTTCATTGTGTTGTTTATTTGCAGATATAGCTTCCTCAAAGAGATGAATGAACCATCAAACAGAGCTGTCAGTGATTGACCAAATCAGGCATCTTGGAAGTATAAAGAGTTTCTTCTAAGTCCTAAAACTCATAGTGAATATTTAGTATTAACTTATTATTCATTTATACCCAGTGCCTGGCACAGAATATACTCCATAAACATTTGTTTATTGTATAAGTGCCTTTGCAGGGAGCTGGGAAACTAATGGTTGTTCTACTAGGTGGAGGCCAGGGCAGGGGCGCTGCTTAGAGAGCTCTTTCATATTTTGCTTGCCACTCCATTGGGATAGATCCTAAATATGTGTATGGATGTGGTATATCCTTCCATCATGTCAACACTGACAATCACCACATGGTAGCCATAGTTAACAAGGGGTTATATTCTGTTCTCAGATGAACTGCACAGAGAACCACCAGTGCAGGCTTTTTACACTTTGCCAGGAGAATCATAAACACCACCTTGAACAAAGGGTGAGTTGAACCCTTGGTTTATAGTTAATAAAGCTTTATTATTTGACCACTCACCTGCCTTCTTCTTTATCTAGATAATTAATTGTATTAAAATAGATAAAAATCAACATGTGTTTAACCTGTTAAAAGGCACAACGATGCAATGGAAAAAGAGTTGAACTAAGCGAGTAAGGCCTCCTAAGCCTCTCAGGTCATCCTTGGCAAGGCAATTGCCCTTCCGGTTGTTATGTTTCTCCTCAGCTTTGGTTTTAACATATGAGATGAAGAAATTGTTCCTAATGATCCCAAATGTTTTTTTTTTTTTTTAAACTCTGAAAATGTAGGATTCTGTTTGTTACTTGCCAACATCAAATAGGCAAGTGACAATTTCTAAGGCAGTCTGATGTAAATCTACTTTTATTCCAATTCTTTCACAGTACTTTTATAGAAGTTTAACCTCCATGGAATGTTGCTACAGCTAAGGAGAAGAGTGTCAGAGGGTTTCAGATGGAGATATCTGGGCAAGACAGAAAGGTTAAATAATTTTCACATTTGCCCAGGGAGTTCTTTATAAGCAATAAAGAGTCCTGAATGGATATGACCTTTCCATCTTTGGGTATGCCCATTATAAATGCCATTTATCTTAGTCATTGTTCTCTATAGTCAAAAGAGAGCTTTTGTTCGACTGGTGATTTGGGTGGTCTGGGCTATTAGGGATGTGCCAGAAGATAATCCAATAATCTCTGTTTGGTTGTGTGTTGTAGCCTTCCTTGTGACCTTTATTAGTGTTCTTAAGTGCAATTCATCATATTGGCTGTTTCTGTCCATCTCTCATTTTTTTTTATTGTCTTTTAACTCAGGCTCAAGCTTGATAAAGGATGAAGACTGTATTAAATCAGAAAATGAAGACCACCTAAATCTATAAACAGTATAATGAATCTTTATAAAAACAAGATTCTATTATTTTGCATAACAGTTGCTGGCTTTTGGAAACTATTTTCATAATTCCCCAAATAACAAGTTGTTGATGGATAAGTGTTTTGGATCTGGAGATTTGTCAAAGAAAAAAAGTAAATTGCATTTAAAAATTAAATTTAAAAATAACAAAACAGAAAACCCCCCTTTCATTTTTATGTTCATTAGTCCAGAATTTTTCTTACATCTTTTTTCATTTGTGTAATTGTCAAGCAGAGAGATCCGATGCCTAGTCTTAACTGCTGTAATATTTTTATATAATGGTTCCATTTAGTAACAATACTTTATCTGTGTGGCAGTGTGGAAAAAAAACATCTTGAAAAAAGCAATAGTGTATTGCAGGGAAACCCAAAGAGAATGTTCAGTAACTGCAATTTTAATTGTTTAAAATTTTTTAGGAAAGACAATGTAGGACTTTCTGCTGACAGATGGTGATTGTCTCCAATGTGCTAATTTGTATCGTGATTTCCTGGGCTATGGGTAATGATAGAACTGAGCAGTTCTAAGAGAACATTTTAGTGAAATTCCGGATTCGAAAAAGGTCAGAGAAGTGAAAGAATGAGTTGATTGAGGGTGAAGGACTGAGGAAGGAGCCAAAGATGAAGGACTGAAGAAAGGTGATAGGACAAAAAAGAACAGAGCCCAGGGACACGGTGCTGAGTGGATGAGGCAGGTGGCAGCCAGGACAGCAGTTTTCACCTTAAACTAAAGGGAGTGGATCTGGGACCCAGACTGAAAAAAGACTCTATTTTAGAGTCCTAAAGGGGGCTGTCACAGTTACTATTACTAAAGAGGGCTCAATTTGCAAAATAAGCCCACTGAGGCTTCTTATTACCCTGAGGCACTGTGCCTGCATTTTTAGTAGCTGGCCCGCCTGCCTTTAATGGGACACATTAGGCTATCTGCAGGCGTGGATAACCATGGATAATTGAGACTAGTGAGATAAAGCTCACCAAAACACAAAGCCAGGATTGCATTTTCCTGAGAAAATAATCTCTCGGTGAAAGTGAGATTAAGCATTTTACTAATTACCAATTATTTTCTCTCACATAACAAATTTAAATATATACGCACACTAAGGAGAAACAGATGCAATGTACCTTTGGATATTTCCTGTCACTTCTTTTAGACTTAAATTATGGACTCACTTTAATCTTTGTTAGCATAGAAACTCCTGGGAAATATCCACCTGACAGTACAGCTGTTGGGCTCAAGAGCCAATTTGAAAACAAATTTTACCACTTTGCTAGCCCCACACCCCCTTTCTTGCTATCTTTGAGTAGAATCCCTTCCATCTGTTTGTCTATAAAAAAATAACTGAACATTTGCTTTATACTGCTAGCATTAATTTTTGAAGCTATGCTCTAATCTAATCTTAAAGTATTCTCAGGGACCTGGAGACCAGATTAGGTTTCTTGAAAAAATAAAAACAATCACATAATCCTTTTTATTTTCTGCAATGATTTCTCCATGACACATTGAAACAGAACTTACCACGCACCATCATCTATTCTTCTTTGATCAGGCTATCTACATTACTCCCAGTGTGTTGGTGCCTAAGTACCAGCTACTCCAGGAAACTGAGGAACAGAAGGGTTGCTTGAGCTCAAAAGAGCTTGACGCCAGCTTGGGTCTGAATGAATGAATAAATGAATGAATGGAGTATCTACATTGATAAGTATTTCTTTTAACTGAATCTTACACTTTTGTTACTGGCTTTTGTTAGAGTACAATCTTTTAAATTTAATTAATTCATTTATTTGTTCTAATTTGTTATACATGACAGCAGAATGCATTTCAATTCATATACACATATGAGCACAATTTTTCATTTCTCTGGTTGTATACAAAGTAAGAATCCAACTTCTTTTGCCACAAATTGTTTTCTAAATAGGCTTTGCCTTCTCTCTGCCAACTGTTTAAAAAGCTATGAAGCAGTTCATGGTAGCACACACATAATCCCAGAGATTTAAGAGGCTGAGGTAGGAGGATTGCAAGTTCAGAGCCAGCTTTAGCGACTCATCGAGGCTCTAAGCAACTCAGGGAGACCCTGTCTCAAAAAAAAAAAAAAAAAAAAAAATATATATATATATATATATATATATATATGTATATATATATATATATAAAATGTTGGGGATGTGGCTCAGTGGTTAAGCATCCTGATTCAATCCCTGGTACCAATAAAAAAATAAATAAATTTTTTAAAAGGCCATGAAATGGTTTTGAAAGCAGTCACTGAAGTTCTAAAAGCCTTGGACCAACCCTTTTCTCCATGTTTCCCTGTTGCCATAATGGTACGAACGAATGCCCGTGCTGACACCCTCAACGGTATCAACAAAGACGAAAAAAGAGGCAAATACCAAGTGCTTGTTAGGCCTTGCTCCAAAGTCATCATCTGGTTTCTTCCTATAATGATGAAGCATGATTACAATGGCAAATTTGAAATCACTGATGATCACAGAGCTGGGAAATTTGTTGTGAACCTTATAGGCAGGTTAAACAAGTGTGGCATGATCAGTTGAGATGTGTTGTTACTGAAAGATCTACAAAAGTGGCAGAACAGTCTGCTCCCATCCTGTCAGTTTGGCTCCATTCTACTGACTGCCTCAGCTGGCATCCTGGACCAGGCTGAAGCAGGATGAAAACACACATGTGAAGGAAAGTCTTAGAATTCTTTTTCTAGGGTTGTATTACATTCATACAAATAAAAATGTTTCAGTGGGGAGGAAAAAAATCCTTGGAATGGTCTAAAAAAATAAAGAGGAATGATAGGAGAACCTCGTTATTAGGGCAAAGCAAAGGGGATCACAGGGGAAGAAAAAGGAAGTCACTCCAGGGGAGTACCCCTACTGCTTTAATGCCTCACCAAGCTCACAAGCAGTATGAAATGGTAATTGTGATTTACCTGATATGTGTACACCCTGTACCCAGAAGTTTCTTCATAGGTTTGACTTGTGACCAATTGTGTGATGGACTTGAGGTTTCCATGTGAAGAAACTATAGTCTTGCAATTTCTATCTTCTAAGAAACAGCCAGTTAATTCCTGAGTGGAGGCAGCCACGAATTTTCTGGAGACCAGGAAAGTAAACTCTGGGCCTTGTTTTGGACCTATACTTTCATTGCTATATATTATTTTTTATTATAAGAAATTGAAAAAGTAAGAAAAGTTTGAAACTTTACCAAGTAAATTCTTCAGATTCTATTATTTTTGCATGCAATTCATAAAATATAACTATTCAATATGATTTTTTAGTGACTTTAGTGATAGATTCTTTTACAGAGTATGCTTAAGTAATAAGTAGAAAAACACATTAAAATTTTGTTGTTGTTGTTTCTCAGTTAGACTCATCCATATTGGCCTACTCCTGCCAACCATGACTAGGGCCAACCATCTTGGTTGACTTGTCCCACTTCCACAAAGCCTGGCTCTATCCAGTGAGAAGGATTTGTTTTGATAAGCAATAAATCAGTTATTTCACCTCACCACCACAAAAGGTGAATTGGCAGTTTATAAACATTAATTCTACAAGATAATCTACCCGTGAATCAACCAAAGCAGTGCGCAGTGTGGCAGAGCATTAGCATCACCTGGGAATTTGTTAGAAATGCAAAATCTCAGGCCTCCTCCAGATTTCCTCAATCAGAAATGCTGGCAATGAGGTCTGGCCATCTGCGTTTTCACAGTCTGGCTAGTTGAAGATGATGCATTCCTAAGTTGGAGAACCCTTGATTATAGCAGAGCTTCTCAGACTTTAAATGTGTATTAAAATTGCCTGGGGATTTTGTTAAAAACCTGATTCTGGTCACTTGGTCTGGGGTGATTTTGTCAAGTAACTCTCAGGTAATTGCTAATGCTGATGTTCTGGTTCTAGGACCACATTGTGTGAGTAGCAAGATATTTTATAGTTTGGATCTGGAATGTCCCCTGAAGGCCTGTGTGTTAAGGATTGGTTCCCAGTTTGCTGCTAATAGGAAGTGGTGGAACCTATAAGAGGTGGGGCCTAGGCAACAGAGCCAACTGATCATGGACTTGAAACCTCCAAAATCAAGCCAAAACAAACCTTTTAAAAAATAAGTTGATTATTTCAAGTATTTATTTTAGTTATGGAAAGCCGATTAACCCATAAGGACTTAGAAAAACTGTCTTGAACTACACTAAGAACAACTGCAATCAGTATGCTCTATCAAAATTAAAACCCCACCTGTAGTTCCTGAGGAAATACTCCTAAAAGAAGAAGTTTTATGCATCAACATATTGATCGTAGCATTATTTTAATAGAAGGAAAAATAAATGGCTTAATTGTTCCCCATAGGAAATATATAGTCAATCCTTCTAACTCACAGATACCATATTTACACATTTACTTAATAGCTAAAATTTATTTTTTTAACTCCAAAGGCTCCTGGTTTTATGCTCTTTTGCAGAGAAGCACAGAATAGCAAAAATTTGAGGCACCTGACATACTCCCAGCCTAGGTCAATTAAGGTGAGACACTGCCTTCTTGTTTTGGCTCCCCTATTGTAAACAAATGTCTTTCTTGCGCTCTATTTAGTGCCCTGATTTTTGCAATTTTTGTTCTTGATGATGGTGATTTTGCTGTTTAAAATGGCCCCCAAGCATAGTTCTAAAGTGCTGTCCAGTGTTCCTAAGTACAGAAGGCTATGGTATGTTGTCTTAGACCTTTTCTGTTGCTATAACAGAATACCTGAGACTGGGAGATTTATAAAGAAAGAGGTTTCTTTTGGCTCACAGTTCTGAGAGTCTGGGAGAATAGTGCTGACATCTGCTCAGTTTCTGGTGAAGTCCACATGCATGGCAGAAAAGTGGAAGGGCAAACAGGTGCTTGCAGAAGAGGGAACAAAGGGGGCCAGATGCTTTATAACAACCCACTCTTGAGAAAACTAATGTATTTATGTCTTGGGAGAAAGACATTTATCCCTCTTAACAGTCCTACCTCCCAATACAAATACATTGACAACTAAATTTCAGCATGAGTTTTGATTGGGACAAACCACATTCAAATCAGCATGTGCCTTATAGAGAAAGTATAGGTGTTAAATACACTTCATTTAGGAAGGAGACAAATTTCCAAGTACAGTACCATTATAGTTATGTGTTAATTTTTTTCAAATAGAAAAATTGAAGGAAATATACCAAAAATTTTAGAGTGATGTAATTATTTTTCTTTCTCGATTTTTTTTATATTATTGTTATATTGATTCTAAATAATGTTACACTTTAAAATTTTGCATATTCTAGTTCTTTCAGAGATTCTGAGAGGCACTTCTTTTTCATTTCCTGAGCAGCAGAGGCAAGGTGTTCTGGTTAGGGAGTAGTCCTTCTTAGGAAAGACCTGTTTAATATGAGTATTAGAGAATATACTCTCTGTATTAAACCAGATAAGAGTTGCTCAAAGAGACAACGGGAATATCCAAGAGTAACACCTTCTGGCAAAGGTAAAGTAGGTACTTAATAGGTACTACTGGAACCATGCTTTGTAAGTAATTAGCTTTGCTTAATCATAGCTTTCTGAATGTTTCTACATTTTCCAACTCTGTCAACATGGTTAACAGTTTGGCAGGTAAAATCAGATGTCTGAGAGTGGAATCCTATTGTTTCCATTTAGTAGCTATATGCTTTGAGTAAATTACTTAATGGTCTTTAAGTTTCTCCTATATAATATATAATAGAGATCATTATAGAACCAAGTGAGGATTAATAAGATAACAATATGTAAAGATTAAGCACGATGCACAGTCTATACTAAGCCCTGAATTTATGGCAATTACTAATATGTGTTAACTTCCTTCCCTTTATTGATTGTTTACCATGTAAAAAGTCTGTAAGAAATTTAAAACTAGAGGAAATAAAAGAAAAAGAAAAAAAAAGATATTATTTCTATCCCAAGAGCTCACAGTCACTTGGAGAGATCAACACATACACTGTAATTGGACAGCAGTTCTCTTTTTGGTCTCAGGATTAAATATATATATATATATATATATATATATATATATATATATATATATATTTTTTTTTTTTAATTATTTTAAAAAAACAATTCTTGTTTATATTGGTTGTATGTTCTACATTTACTGGGTTCGAAATTAAAACTGAAGAGACTGGGGGAAGGAGGAGGGAAGGGAAAGGGGAAATACTGAGGAATGATATTGGCTAAATTATATTGTTATATGGTGTGCATAAATCCCATGATTATGTACAACTATAATGCACCAATAAAAAATGTGGAATAAAGAGATTAAAACTGAGGAACTTTAAAATATTAATTAATTTTAAAACTAATAAACTCATTACACAGTAACATAAAGAATATTTCCTTTAATGAAAAAGAACTATATTTTCCAAACCTTCAAAAAAATTTTTTGCAAGGAGAGTGGCAATGTGAAAAGAGAATTTTGCAAATCTCTTTAATGGCTGACATAACAGATGATAGCTGGATTCTCATCTTTGCTTCTGCTTTTTACCTGTGGTAATATCAAATGGCACATAGTGGCCACTGGGAAATTCCACTGCTACATGTGAGAGAATGTGAATGAAAAAGGAAAAGAATATCATATTATTATTAAATCAATCTGAGCTCACAACCCCCCTAAAAGTTCACAGTGGTACACAGGAATCCCCTGAGTGTAAAGAGCAAGGACAGCAGCTAAATCTGCACTGTGTTCACTGCATGCCATGTGCTGTTCACGGTGTTTTACATATTTAAACCTTATGCTAACTCTGCGAGCTAGGTGCTGTTACCGTTGCTCCTAGTTTCTAGTGGAAAACAACACAATGAAAGTGAATTCATCCAGGTGGAGCCAACATTCAGTTTCAGACAGTCTGGCTCCAAGGTCCCATCTCTCCATGTCACTGAAATGCTTCCCTCCTTGGGCTATGAGTAAAACTTCGCAGAGACAACATTTCTCTAAAAGACTACACAAGTACGAGGGTCTTAAACACAATCTTAAGAAAACATTTCATTGTTACTAAACACAGAGCAGCATTTTTTTTTCTTATGCTTTCAACCTTTAACCTTATCTGATGAGTTTCTTCTAAATCACTTTACATTTAGAATCCTTTCCTGTCTTGCCCCTGCATCAATAACACTGGCCTATACATCCTAATCTGTCCAGGGTTCCTGTTAGTAACTGCCAGTTACTATAATTTCGAGGCAAAAGACAAGATTTGTCACACTTTCCTTTTTTAAAATTATGATTAAATATATATAACAGTTACAACCTTATTGTTAAATGTACAGCTCATTGGTGTTAAGTATATTCATGTCATTGTGTAACCATCACCAGCATCCATTGCCAGAACATTTTCATACCCATTAGACACTAACTCCTCATTCCTATCCCCCCAGAGACCCCGGCAATCGCCGTTCTACTCTCTGTCTTTATGAGAGTGACTACTCTAAGTACTTTATATAAGGGAAGTCATACACTATTTTTCCTTTTGTGACTGGCTTATTTCACTAAGCATAATGTACTCAAACTTCACCCACATTGTACATTGTGCTAGTTCAAATAATAAAGATGGATTTTGTTTGTTAAGAATAAATTATATATTTTTGGCCATTTTGTTTCTTCTTTTGAGAAATGTCTGTTTAGTTACTTTGCACATTTATTGATTGGGTTATTTGTGGATTTGTTTGTTTGTTTGTTTGTTTTGATATTAGGTTTTTGAGTTCTTCAAGACCTAAAGAAATATCAGTTATTTGTTTAATGAATGTAAAATACTATAGAATTTAAACAACATAAATGTATAATGTTCTGCTTCTGTACCTTATTTCTAAGTTACTATTTCAACAATTATCCTAAAACTCATAATATTGCTTGGGTCAATATAAGATAAATTCAGTAGAATATATATATTTTTAAAAGAATAAGCAACAGACCCCCATCACATGTACTGTGGCTATTTCACTTAATTCTAGCCTTCCTTTCCCTTTCTCATGCTTTTTTTCTGCTTCTCTTCTCTTTCCCCTGTTATAAAGTAAAACAAAACCCTCTTTCATCTCTCCCAGGAATGGCCATTTTATGGAACTGTTTACAATTAAAAAGCAGAGGGGTTCTATATTTTACTCTAACTCTATAAAATAAAAACCTAAACAAGCTGAAGCACATTCTATTTGAGTATAATTTGTACTTTTTTATTTTTTGAAGGGGAAAATTGGGGTGCATGATATGAGTCATGGTTCTTAAGATTTTTTTTTTTTTTAGATGGGGTCTTGCTCTCTCGCCCAGGCCTGCCCCAAACTCCTCCCACTTCAGCCTCCTGGGTAGTGGGACTGTAAGCATGCACCACCACACCCAGCTGAGAAGAATTTTTATAGGAAAATTTCTGTTATCCTGGAACCCTGTGGAGAACTCAGCTTTCTGAATATGTTTTTGAATGAGTGCTGTATGCTGTGTCATGAACAGGGGATACAGTGCTGAGCAATGGCAGGTTTGGACATAAAACATAAAGTATTAAATTTATTATTTATTGGATTATACCTTAAGGAGTTCAAGGACTTACCCTAAATTATACAGCTGCTGAAGACCTGCCCTCACAGAGCTTACAGACTAGCAGGGGAGATCATTAAAGAGCAATTATAATATAGTGTGATATGTGTTCTTTGGAAGGAGGGTAAAGTGGTGCAAGTACAGGCTGATTGAGGAGGACATAAGTAAAGAATCTAACACAGGCATGAGAGATCCAGTGGTAACAGAGATGAACCATAAAGAATAAGCAAGAATTAAGTGCTGAGAATCATAGGGTTTTTTTTTTTGCTTGCAAAGTGGACCGCAAGTGATCAATTCTGGAGGGAACAGAGAAAGCAGTGAATTTGGGGAACTGAAATGAGTCTGACTGGTGGATTGCAGGGCAATATCAAGCATGAGTCAAGAGAAGCCAAATATGCCTAGAGGGTTGCACTTTATCCTAGGAGCAGGAGATTTTACAAAGTTGGATGGTGTGTTCAGAATTACACACTAGAAAAAGCACTCTAACTAAGGAGAGAATGAAATAGGTTAGAGAGACTAGAGACAAGGGTGCAATTAGGAGACTGATAATATAATGATTTGTGCTGAAAAGAGTTATTAGGATGGTGCTTGCTTCGGCAGCACATATACTAAAATTGGAACGATACAGAGAAGATTAGCATGGCCCCTGCGCAAGGATGACACGCAACTTCGTGAAGCGTTCCATATTTTTCAATAGCTAGACTGTGGAACCAACCCAGATGCCTTCAATAGATGAATGGATAAAAAAAAAAAAATGTGGCATCTATACACAATGGAGTACTATGCAGCAAAAAAAAATGACAAAATCATAGAATTTGCAGGGAAATGGATGGCACTAGAGCAGATTATGCTTAGTGAAGCTAGCCAATCCCCAAAAAACAAATACCAAATGTCTTCTTTGATATAATGAGAGCAACTATGAACAGAGCAGGGAGGAAGAGCAGGAAGAAAAGATTAACATTAAACAGAGACATGAGATGGGAGGGAAAGGGAGAGAAAAGGGAAATTGCATGGAAATGAAGGGAGACCCTCATTGCTATACAAAATTACATATAAGAGGTTGTGAGGGGAATGGGAAAATAAACAAGGAGAGAAATGAATTACAGTAGATGGGGTAGAGAGAGAAGATGGGAGGGGAGGGGAGGGGGGATAGTAGGGGATAGGAAAGGTAGCAGAATACAACAATTACTAATAGGGCATTATGTAAAATTGTGGATGTGTAACCGACGTGATTCTGCAATCTGCATTTGGGGTAAAATTGGGGGTTCATAACCCACTTCAATCTAATGTATGAAATACGATATGTCAAGAGCTTTGTAATGTTGTGAGCAACCAATAAAAAAAAGATGAAAAAAAAGAGTTATTAGGATGTAAAAAGGTACATAAATTCAAGAGACATTTAGAATTTTAAAGGATAATTTTTTAAAGAGCAAAATAAGGATTCATGCCCATTTAAAATGAACGTGTCTGGATTAGTCTGTGTTGCGATAACAAAACAGTTGAGGGTAGGTACTTTATAAAGAAAAAAGATTTATTTAACTCTCAGTTCTAAAAATTCAAGAGTATCGCACTCAGCTCTGATGAGGACTTCATGGTAGATGGCATCACAATGATAGGAGTACATGCAAGAGCAATCACATGGCAAGGAGGGAAGCAAGAGATCATGAAGAGGTCAAGCTTGCTCTTTTATAACAACCCATTCTCTCAGGAACTAATCCAGTCCTACAAGACCAGCATTAATTCTTTCTAAGAATGGTACCCTCATGATCTAATTACCTTTCACTAGGTCCCAGCTTTTAAAGATTCTGTCACCTCAGTGCTGCCACACTGGAGACAAAAGCTTCCAATATATGACACTCAAACAATAGCAGTGTCAAAGAGATTACTTAACTCATATATTAATGAGGGAAATAGTAAGATGTTATAAGAAAAATTCAAACCCACACATATATAGGCAGTCCAATCAGGAATGCCAAAACGTTGAAAAAGAGTGTACAATTAGGGGTAAAACTGGTTAATATCCACAGGGCAGTAATCATTTACATTTCACCCTACACAGTTCATTTGCATTTCTATTGCAAAGATCAGCTGCATTTCAATCTATTTACTATAATCTTTAGAGTTGTAAATATCTTAGAGACAAGGATGAACTAGACTTGGTGCCCCACATAGACTACATAATAATCTTTTTGCTCATTTCATTATCTTTTCCCTTCAAGAAAATAACAACAAGATTTGGGTGATTAATTGAGTGTGCTGATGGTGACCAGGGTAGAAAAAAGAGAGAAAATCCAAATATTCAAGGAGGTTAAGGCAACATTTAGCCAAGATTTTGAAGATGGAGCAAAAGAATGCAATGGCAAAATTTGGGGGAGAGGTGGGGTCAGGGAAGAGGATGCACAGAGAAGTATAGGGATGAGACTGTAAACCAGAGGAGCTTACATCTTAGGCAGCAACAAAAAAAGAACAGGAATGTGATGGAAGGTGGGATTGGCTGGCCGAAATGTTTGGAGAATTATTCTAGTATTGCTCTGATTCATAGGTGTCAGGGGCCTCTCCTTTACAACAGTTTATTTATCCTGTGTCCCTCTGGGCATTTGTCTTTAGTGATTATCTTCTTGCATACAGTATGTGTTAGTCAGCTTTCTGTTATTGAAACACATACCTGAGATAATCAATTTATACAGAGAAAAGGTTTATTTTGGCTCACAATTTTGGAGCGTTAGGTCCATAACCAATATGACCCATTGCTTTGGGCCTGTAGCAACATGGTGCATCATGGCAGGAGCATGTGGTGGAGGAAGACCATTTACTTCATGACAGGGTAGCAAAAGAAAGAGAAAAGGGCCAGGGTCCCCATATCTCTCTGAAGGGCACACCCCAAGGATCTAACTTCTTCCCAAGAAGCTTCATCTTTTCAAGGTTCTATCATCTCCCAGGAGTGCCACAAATTGGGGTTCAAGCCTTTAATACATGGGCCTTTGGGAGACAGTTAAGAGCCAAACTATAGCAGAGTGGAAACCTAAAAGGATGATGTTGATTGAGAATGTAATTTTTTAAATTAATTAATTAATTTTACAGTAGGATGCATTTTGACATATAGTACACAAATGGAGCACAACTTCTCATTCCTCTGGCTGTCCATGGTGCAGAGTCACTCCAGAAGTGCAGTCAACCATGTGTATAGGGTAATAATGTCTGTCTCTTTCTACCGACCTTCCCATCCCCACAACCCCACCCCTCCCCTCACTTCCCTCTACACAAACCAAAGTTTCTTCATTCTTCCTATCCCCTCCACCTGGCCCGCTCCACTATGGATCAGCATCCGCTTATCTGAGAAAACATTCGGCTTTTGTTTTTTCAGGATTGGCTTATTTCACTTAGCAAGATATTCTCTAATTCCATCCATTTACCTGCAAATGCCATAATTTCATTCTTCTTTAAGTCCGAATTCCATTGTGTATATGTACCACATTTTCTTTATCCATTCAATTGTTGAGGGCATCTAGGTTGGTTCCATAGTTTAGCTATTGTGAATTGAGCTGCTATAAACATTGATATGGCTACTTTACTGTAAAATGCTGATTTTAAGTCTTTGGGGTATAAACCAAAGAGTGGGATAACTGGGTCAAATGGTTGTTCCATTCCCAGTTTTCTGAAATCTCTATACTGTTTTCCATAGTGGTTGCACCAATTTACAGTCCCACCAACAATGTGTGAGTGTACCTTTTCCCCCACATTCTTGCCAACACTTATTATTGCTTTGTATTCTTAATAATTGCTGTACTAACTGGAGTGAGATGAAATCTTAGAGTACTTTGAATTTGCATTTCTCTAATTGCTACAGATGATGAACATTTTTTCATGTTTGTTGAGCAATTGTTTATTCTGTAAAGTGTCTGTTCAGTTCCTTAGCCCATTTGTTGATTGGGTTATTTGGTTTTTTGGTGTTAAGTTTTTTGAGTTCTTTATATATCCTGGAAGTTAGTGCTCTGTCTGAGGTGCATGTGGTGAAGATTTTTTCCCATTCTGTAGGTGCTCTTATCACATTATTGTTTCTTTTGCTGAGAAGAAGCTTTTTAGTTTGAATCCATCCCATTTATTGATTCTTGATTTTACTTCTAGTGCTTTAGGAATCTTGTACAGGAAGTCAGGTCCTAAGTCAACACGATGAAGATTTGGGCCTACCTGTAAAAAGTGATTTCCATTTAACTAAATTGATTTAATAAAAATAACCTCTGAGGGCAGAGAACTATGCCTTGCACATCTTTCTATTCCTGAGAAGCTTAGCATAACATACAGGAGTTATATTTCATAAATATAAAAAATGGAAGACTAGTCTATTGGACATTGGCCTAAAGAGTTTGAGAACTTATTCCTTCTTACATAAGAATTTCACGATTCAAACCTAACTCTTATGACTAAGGCTCATGTCACTAGGATTAGTGAGTTAAATTACAACATCTCATGCATTGTCAGCCATATGGTTATTAGGAGTGACTTTATAAATATTTCTTTATTTATTTCTGTTTCTCATGTTGCCAAAAACTAAATATAACTGCAAAATCTACTCTTTCTAAAGAGAGTTAACTTTCTAGAAGAAACTAGTTTGAAATCAAATGAACCTAATAAACCATTTTCTAATTATGTAACCTTGGACAAATTATTTAACCTCTCTGTACTTTGTTTCCCTCATCTATAAAATGATACTACTGAGCTCCATTAAGATTAAAAAGGTTAGCCTGGCATGGTGTCACATGCCTATAATCCCTGTGGCTTGGGAGGCTGAAGCAGGAGGATCCCTGGTTCAAAGCCAGCCTCAGCAAAAGCCAGGTGCTAAGCAACTCAGTGAGACCCTGTTTCTAAATAATATATAAAATAGGGCTGGGAATGTGGTTTAGTGGTCAAGAGCCCCTGAGCTCAGTCCTCAGTATCCAACCCCCAAAAGATATAAAGATTAAATGAGGTGATGTATATAAAAAGTTTAAGCATAATAGGTACCTTAACAGGTATTGGCATTTTTTCCCCTAAGCTATAAAGCTTTATCGTGTGCACTTCATACTAAAATATGCCTCTATTTGAACGTGGGCTATATTTAGTTGTTAGTGCTTTTGCTTAATTCTGAAACAGGCTACATTTAACTTTTCAATATAATTTCTGTAGAAAGATTCTTGTTTCTTGGTATATTTATCCCTTATTTTAAGTATTTTCTTCTTCTTTTCCTATTATATTGGCTTTTTTTTCTTTCCAGTATTCTAAGCCTTACTATTACATGCTTCCAAAATGGCATTGTTAGATTGTAACTTAAATTGGGCTGGGTTTGTTGTAGTTTGTTTTGTCCTCCTTTTTATTTCTCAGATGCAACAACCATTACTAATTTAATGTGTATTTTAATTCAGCTTTTAAAATTATTACTTCATGATTGCTGTTGGTTTCCTTTTTAAAAAAGCGTACTTCCTGAAATTCTATATCAATATTTTATTCCTCTGCTATTTCCTGAATACACATAAATATACCGAAATCATAAACAGATAAATATATCCTTCCAGACTTCTTGTGACAAAGGCATTTAAAGGAGTCAAAAGTGAAATATTAGGATTTAAACTGTTTATCTTTGAGGAAAGGGTACCTTACTAAACCTCACTAAGCCACAGTTTTCCTCAAAAAAGGAAAAATAATACCCATCTATCCTCCTCACATGGATGTTATGTGGCTTAAATGAAATGAAAATATATGAAATTATTCTGGAAACCCAACTCAATATTACAAATATAAAATAACAGTAATTAGTATTATTTGCCATCATTTTGATATATGTCCCAAGGACATAAACCAGTGGTGCACCTGGTGTAGGGAGCTTCTATATACTCCAAACAAAAAGAGAGTTGATTATGATCCTCTTCCCTCTCTGCCTTAATTTTCTGACTGGTGATCAGAGGGTTTGTGTGATTAAACTCTAGGTGCTCAGTTTGGAATGACTGGAGGCATGTAGACCTTTTCATTGCTGGGTGCAGTGTTTGCAGAGTTATTTACACCTCCTAGTAACCAGGCCCAAGGCAAACAGTCCCCATTAGCCACACAGTGACTTGCTATACTTGTCATTGTTCTGTTAACATAACTTCAAACATTTACTGTACCTAGAGGAGGGCATTTCCTCCCTCACTTTTACTACTAAATTAATTTCATTCTTTAGTTGTTTTACATTCTTTAGAACTAATTAGAAAGATGAGAGAATCTTATTTGAAAGACACTGTAAAAGTCATCTGGGTAAATCCTCTTTACCTAAATAAGGGTCTTTTGTACAATTTTTCTGATGGATGTGTCCTACCATTGAATTTCCAGTGATAGGGAGCTTAGCAGTTGTGAGATATTCTGTTCCATTGTTGGATTGTTTTGATTTCTTATATTCACAGAATTTTTAAAAATTACTTTAAAAACCTTCAGGATCGTTCTAATTCAATTCCTTCAGTTTTCAGATGAGGAAATTGAAGCCTAGAGAGGTTAAGTAACTTGCCCAAGGCCAAACAATTTATTGACATAGCTGGGACTCCTGATTTGTGGAAATTTCTTTCCAAATCATTAAACTGCAAAATTGCTGAAGTCATAAATGTTGAATAGTATTAAATTCTGTTATGCAGCATATAAATGCTTTAGTATACAGCATATTTTAGCATAGCAAGTATTTATGTTACACTGTAGATAAACTTATTTTGATTTCAATGAAGAAAAATCAAAATCTTTCCTGGTAGGGTTCAAAGAGCTCTTTAAAGCTTCCTGAGAAACTTCCTGCTTCCAACAGGACTGTTTTCTTCTTTGCTTTTCTTTAAAAGGTATAAGGGAGAAAGAAGTCATCAGTCTTGATACTTATCCTTATAAATATCTAAGAAGTCAAGTGGCCAGGAAAAAAAATGCAAATCACATTTCTCTGCCTGACATGAGGGTTGTGCCATGGCATTGGTCCCAGGCCTGTCAGTGGCAATGTGGATGAGACTGGAGTAGAGCCTGCCCATATGCCAGGGAGACTTTGTGAGGTTGCCTGGCCTCCCCTGCCACCTGGAAAGACTGCACTTAGAGGGAATCTGCGACCTTTTTGTTCTCTGAAATTACCTGCTGAAGGCTTTAAGATCACCCGAAATGGGAGTGGGGACCTTAATGGGGAGAGCAGACATTGATTGGGTGTGAGAGAAGACCCTGAGAGGGCTTTGAGGTATTTGGGTAGACTTGAGAGGATTAGGGGGAGGAGCAGTAGAAATGGTGTGAGGTAAAGAACTGAGAATGATGCTGTCTGTTCCGAGAAATAACCAAGAGCCTTAAAAAGGTGGCCTGGTGGCACATTTGAGTGTGTCAGCTAGCTTTAATATCTTTTTAGTTAGTGATATAAAAATATTCATTTAAGCTTTATCAGATGCATCAGTAAAAAAGACACTCCCCACCCAGATTTCAAACTTTTGAGTTTGTATCCCTGTGAAGACAGATGGCCAGCCTCTTGCTCCCCAAAGGCAGAAAGATTAATCTTTTTCTTGCTTTATCTCACTGTACTTTGTACCTCTATTATAAGCTCTGCCTTCATTTAGAACGAACGTTTGCAGCTGTCTTCCCTTCTAGATACTGCTCTCTCTCCACTAGGATAGACTTGAATTCTGAAGAGTAGAGACCATTTCTTTTTTTGCTTGCTTGCTTGGTTTTTTAATTATGAAATATGTCAGGCATACAAAAAAAAATAAACAGGATGCTATCTTTATACCTTAACATCCCCATATGGCTTCTAAAAAGCACAGTACCTAGCATGTGGCAAGCACTTGGGAGAGATTTGTTGAATTGTGGTACTGACTTCCTTCTTACACTTCTACAGTCATCTTTTTTTCCCCTTTACAGATTATATGGAGTCAGAATCATTTTCTCTGGAAGCCTATGCTCTTAGGGTCAATGCACATATATTCTGATATTTGTGGAAATAGTACTGCTCTGAAATGCCTTCAAGCAGCAATGCCCACTTTAGACAGTCCTAATTACTGATTGTCATTAGAACTCAGAGGTGGCCATGCCTTCCATTCAGGAGGCTTAAAGCGTAAACAAAGCAGTAAAACAACAAGGGTATATCCAGCTGGCCTTTCGCATCTGTGGGTTCTGTACCTATGGATTCAACCAACAGCAATCAAAAATGTAGTTAGGCCTACAATGGTCTCATCTGTACCAAACATATACAGATTTTTTTCTTGGCATTCTTTCCCAAATAGTACAGTATAGCAATTTATACTTACACTGCATTGGGTATCATAATCTAAGGGTAATTTAATATATGGGAAGGTGGCATAGGTTATATGCAAATATTATATCATTTTCCAAATCCACATACATGGAATTTTATATTTGTGTGGGATCCCTCAACAAATTCCCCATGGATACTGAGGGATAACTGTAAAGCTAATGGGAATATAGATTTTGCCTTTTACGATTAGAAGAGTTTGTTATCCATGTTCATTGTTTGCATGTTTTAGTCATCAGTGATTTATTGAGACCAAAGAATGGGTTATGGCTAACAGAGAGTTTCCAAGAAAGGAATATTGTTGGGTTGAGGAAAGGGGAGGAGATTATTTGTGTGTCTCAATGTTAAGGAGGGGAGGAAAAAGAAACAAGAGAAATGATAAAATTACCCCAGAGAAAGAAATTACACTGATCACCAAGCTATGGATAAATGAGCCCATAAAATTCATGTCTCCTGACCTGAGTATGTTATATGAAACTTTCCCCTTGTATTTGTCTTTCCAACAATATTTATAGTTCTTTGTCCCAGTTTCAGTTTAGCAATTTCCTGATAGTTTCCAACTGCCTTTTCTGATAGAATATGTCAAAGTATAAACTCTAACTTATTACCTGCTCACTGACATTCTGTACTGGCACCTCTTCTGGATTTTCTAGTGTTAGCATCTAGTCCTCAATGCCTGAAAACCCTCTCTCACCATCACATCCAACCAGTCCATATAATCTGCCAATTCTGTCTTCTAAATAGCCCTCATATTCTTTCCATTCCCTCTGAAGCAACTTGGTTTCCACACTCCATCCTCTCTCCCTCCATCTACTACCCTTAAGCAGAACATCTTTCAAATCTAATCATGTCTCCTCCCTTTACCTCTTCATAGTTATCTGCTCATAGGAGGAAAAAAGTCCTCTAGTCCACCTTTCCAGTCGTGTCTTCTACATCTTTCATCACCTCTCACCAGTCCTGCTAGTGTTTCTTCTCTCCCCAGATAAACTTGTGATTCCTTTCACACCTCCATGCTTGCCTGTCCCTCTGACTGATGTTCTCTGTTCATCCTGGATGGCAATTTCCCCTTCTTTGTACCTCAAAAGCTTGGACCCATCTCTCTTAGAGAGCTTCTTGTATTATATAGCAATTATTTATTTATTCGATGTTTTCTCCTCTAGGAGACTCCTCTAGAGTAGGGGTCCACTGTGTGTTTATCTTTGCATCATTTTTATGGTAATGCCGGCAACATAGGTGATTCACAAACCAGTGAATGAATGAATAGAAAATCTGTGATAGTCACCACTTTCCTTATAGAAAAGGGAGTTTTATGGTGTGGTCTTGTAATTCCAGTGTAAAATCTGAGGAGTAAAATCAGAGGGCTGTGGCAAGAACTGATATGGAGACATCTGTAAAAGCCCTTAAATGTTTTAGAAAACACAGTGAATCTAAACTTTTAAGTATTTAGGCGGCATTCCCAAAACAGCACCATACCACTTCTAATTGTATTCTTTTCCTAAAAATGATCTCAGGTGCCCCTCAAGGCTGAGTTTTCTCTCAACTTGTAATTTTCTGATGATTTGGATAAACTCAATTTTCTGTACTCTCACTATTTCCTTTTTATTGTCTTTTTTTTTTTTTTTTTTTTTGTATTACGAGATTGGGATTGAACCCAGGAACATTCTGCCTCTGAGCCATATCCTAGCCCATTTTTATTTTTATTTTTAGACAGGTTCTCACTAAGTTGGCCTTGAATTTGCTGTCCTCCTTCCTCAGTTTTCTGAGTAGCTGGGGTTATAGGCTGGATCACTGCGCTTGGCTTTTTTTCTTTTTACCTGCCTATCCCATCTTTAGAAGTATCAGAATTGGCCAGGTGCAGTGGCGTACCTGGCCAAATCTGATACCTCTAAAAGATGGGATAGGCAGGTAAAAAGAAGGATCAGAAGTTCAAAGCCAGCCTCAGCAACCTATCAAGGCCCTGAGCAATTCAACAAGACCCTATCTCTAAATAAAATATTAAAAAGGGCTGGGGGGTGCTGGGGTTGTGGCTCAGAAGTAGAGCACTAGCCTAGCCCTGGGTTCGACCCTCAGCACCACATAAAAATAAATAAACAAAATTAAGGTATTGTGTACAACTAAAAAATAAATATTTACTTTTTTTAAAAAGCGGCGGGGGGCGGGGAGGCTGGGGTAGTGGCTCAGTGATTGAGAGTCCCTGGATTCAATCCCCAGTACCAAAAAAAAAAAAAAAAAAAAAAAATCATATTTGGGCACAATAGTCCAAAGCAGATAAACTCTTAGTTAAGAAAATTATCAGATACTAGAGCTCCTTGTTTGAGGCCTATACAAGTTTACACATGAACATTCATGCAAAAATTGTATAGCTTTTTGCTAGGTTAACTTTTTATTAATACTTTTCATTTTATGGTACATAATAAAGCTGTTCTTTTCAAGAGATATTTGAAGCTGATCAAAAAATAGATGAAACAGCCCTAAACCTATTTTTTGCTCTCTTTCATTTGGGAACTTTTATTTTCCCAGAGTTCTTTGAATTCTAAACTTCCCTCTAATTGGAGATGTGTGTGTGTCTGTGTGTGTGTGTGTGTGTGTGTGTGTGTATATATATATATATATATATATATATATATATATATATAAAATCTTCTCAGTACTGGGGATTGAATCCAGGGATGCTCTATCACTGAGCTATATCCTCAGACCTTTATAATTTTATTTTGAGGTGGGGTCTTGCTGAGTTGCCCAGGCTGGCCTCTCCTGTCTCAGCCTCCCAAGTCTCTGGATTACAACTGTATGCTACTGTACCCATCTTAATTGACTATATTTAAAATGTGAAAATTTTCTTTATAATATCCCAAATTCAGGAATTTGTATAGGAATAGATGAGTGTCAAGAAGTGCTTTGAAAATCTGGCAGTGCTGTATCCTGCCGCTATAGCAGTTTCTTGTCTAGACTCAGAGCTGCCCTTTTCTTCAGGCCCTTCTATGGATGGTTGCACTGATAGATGGAATCTCCTAGGGGAGCTTCGTGAATCAGCCTTCCATCCATTACCATGTAGCAAGATTATAATTTATGGACCCAGATGGTGACTCCCTATCCCACTACTCCTGTTTACTTCAGTAAACTAGCAGAGGTATTAACTATTAAATTGCTCCTCTTTTTAAAATAATTGAGGCTATTTGCAAAGGACTCTGTATAAAAATATTTAAACTTGTGAAAATATTTTTAAAGGTAAATTTTCATCAGAGTAGGAATAACAAACATTATGCCACATAATAAAAAAGTAAGCAATCACATAGTCAGATTTCTTTTTCTTGGCATACATCCATGTGGAAATGAAAAATTGAGGTACAAATCCTGGTCCACTTCCTACATTTTCATAGAAGGGTTTCAGCTCTTTCTTCTTAATTGATTGTTAAAGCTTATGGATCTATCCCCTACATGGGAACCCAGGATATTTGCATTACAGGTTCTTGCCAGAGAACATAGCCTATAATTTTGAGCTGCTCAATATTTTTGAAAGCTTGAGTGTGATGAATAATGTTCAAGGAAGATTTCCTGAAGGAAAGGTAGCCTGTGCCCTTCTGGATTAAAAGAGACTTTCGAAGAACTGTTGACTCAGAATATTTTACTGTTAAGTGTTGCTTTTCTAGAATTTTGGAAATATCATCTTGCATGAAGAGATACTCTTAAAACTGTCTTAGGAAAGATGACACTACATTTGCTCTGGGGGTATAATTGAGGCTCCTTTTATCTTCTTCATTTGGGGGATATGAATGAAAGGAAGGCCTCTCAGGCCATATTACCTGTAGAAACTGCCTCTCTTGAACAATTCATATGTTTTTATGTTACTTGATAAATTAATTGTGTCTCTTTTTACTTAGGTCCACAGAAAGCGCTGGTCCAAATTTGTGAACCATTTTTAAAAGTTGCTAGCATACAACGTGTTTTTCTTTTTAACTACTGATTATTATATACATTATCTTGTTTTCTAAAAACAAAACAAAACATTTTCTTCATATTTTCCCTTACCTCTTTACCTATTCTACTGTCTGATATTTCACATTCTATAGAACTAAGTCTTCCAGCATGTATTTTTGAAAATTTAAATCTATTTAAGAAACCAAGCCTATTATAGTCAGTCTCATAATATTTTCATATTTGAATTTTTGTATTTTGGTGTATATGTCTTTGAAATCTTAAAAAATCTTTAATAATGTGAAATGGACAGCATTTATTAGACAGGATGCAGAGGCCAGATGATGCCTGGAAGTCTTACTGTGTAATTTAATCCTGAGTGCTGTGTTGTTTGGCTTCATTGGACTCTGAGTGTACATATATAATTATGTGCGCATGTGTAAAAAGCCCAGACCTGATAGGAAAGAGAGGGAGGAACATCATTAGCTGAGATTAGATTCGTCTCTCCAGCTGGGCAAAGCGCCTCTGAATTCCAAGGGCTTTCCCCAGTGTAAATTATTAGACTGACTCAGCTGCTGTTCAATTCCCCTCTGGCTGAACTGCTTTTGCTAATGCTGTTAAGCTGTGGCTCAGGAGGCAAAATATCCTGAGGTACTAGATATATTTTATGCAAGTAAAAAGAAAAACCTCCCTCATTCTCATATTCAGAGCATAGTGATATATAGTCTTCCCAAGTAAAAAAATAAAACAGCAGAATGGATATAAAGGAAAACTATGTGCCAACTTCAGCTACACATACAAGGCTTTGGAAATTGTTAGTAGACTGAAATAATTCCCATCTAGCCAGAGCAAATAGGAGTAATTTAATCAAAAGCATTTAATTTGGATCAGTTGAGACGATCTGACTTTAGATCTGCTACTATTCTAAAATTGGTGAAGTCTAAATGAATTAACCCCACTGTGAACCAAATACTGTATCCATCTCCTTGATTTTAACTTTGGGCCACAGGGCAGACTTATCTGAAGTTCTTCAATGGTGATAGTACCCTCACAATTATGAAAACTTGGGCCTTGTAAATATGGCATGCATACTTATTAATTGGTTGAGTAGAATTTACAACTACAGTAAATGCTCTCTTTTAGTATTTTCCTTTGGCAATTAAGGCTCTGTTTATACTGTACTAATTCAATTCAAAAAGGCATGGTGAGGGCTAGGGATGTGGCTCAAGCGGTAGCGCGCTCGCCTGGCATGCGTGCGGCCCGGGTTCGATCCTCAGCACCACATACCAACAAAGATGTTGTGTCTGCTGATAACTAAAAAATAAATATTAAAAAATTCTCTCTCTCTCTCTCCCTCTTTAAAAAAAAAAGGCATGGTGAGATGTTGGATATGTTAATTGGCTTGATCATGGAATCATTTCAAATGCATATGTATATCTAAACATCAAGCTACACAATTTTTATTTACCAATTTATTTCTGACTGTAAATGTAAATAATTTTTATTTGTTATTTATAACTCAGTAAAGCTGGAAGCAAAAATAAAAATAAGGTAGTGTCTTCCCTGTATGATTTTTTTTAACCTAAAATGACCAACTTATAGATAAACCTAGTGGCTGATATATCCATCAAATGTCAGGAGAATAGGTGAAATGCACACATAATAAAGAAGCTATAATTAACTGATTGTTTCAAATATTTTTTTATTTAAAAATGTTTTTGTTTTTGTGATACTAGGAATTAAACCCAGGGCCTCAAACTCATTAGACAAGCTCTCTGCCATTGGGTTATATCCTAGTCCCCAAATCTCTTTTTAAAAGTAACAGAGGGCTTGGGGTACATCTTAGTGGTACATACAGCTCGTGCTTAGCATGCATGTGGCCCTGGGTTTAATCCCCAGCACAAAGGGAAAAAAAGTCATTAACAGTTTTTTTTTTTTTAACCAACTTTATTGACAAGTAGTAAAACTATTCAACCTGAGCTCTCTTCCTCCTTCCTTTCCTTTTCCTTTGGAGAATATGTTTTCCTTTGAGGAAAGTGCCAAGGAATAGAATTAAAATGTAAAGAACAAGGAATCAAATAAGAATGAGATCATTCACTGATCATTTTGGGGACTGTAAATATGAAGCACAGTGTCTAAGCACTCAGCACAGAGAATCTGCCACTGCCCAAGTCATCACCATCAGCAGCAGCAGTAGCATCCGTATTTACACTCCTTATCAATAATAAGCAGCCCTAAATAATGCATCATTTCAGATTCAATACTGGGTCTTCAGGGTACAGAGGAATGGTGTTATAAGAATAGGTGAAGGGGTCAGCACTTTCTAGGAAGGGCTCTGGTCAGTCACCACTACCAACGAAGCCAAGGAGGAAAACAGTAGTGATGATAGGTTCCAGGCAGGGTATAAATTTGTCGCAAAGCCTTCCACTTGATTTGAGAGCTGTTTTACATTTGCCAGGCTGTGGAAATTGCATAGATAACCATTAAAAATTAGGGTTTGGCAGGGATGATAGGCGGGAGGGAAAGGGAGAGTTAAGGGAAAATGCATGGAATTGGAAGGTGAGCCTCAGGGTTATACACAATTACATATAAGAGGAAAGGAGGAGTAGGAGAAAAATTATATAAGTGGAAGAAACGATTTATAGTAGAGGGGATGGAGAGAGAGAAGGGGAGGGGAGGGGAGGGGAGGGGAGGGGGGACAGTGGAGAATGGGATAGACAGCAGAATACATCAGTCACTAGAAAGGCAATTTGTAAATCAATGGAAATGTAACTGATGTGACACAGCAATCTGTATATGGGGTAAAAATGGGAGTTCATAACCCACTTGAACCAATCTGTGAAATATGGTATATTAAGAACTATGTAATGTTTTGAACAACCAACAATAAAATAATTTAAAAACAAAACAAAACAAAACAAAAAAAAAAAAAAAAGAAAATAACTAATGGAATGTAAAGCTAATGAGTCCCATGCTCTTTAAAACATGTTTAGTTTTCCTTGGAATATTCAAAGTCGTAAAATATTAGATTAAATATTTTAATAAAGCATATTTTAATAAAAAACAAAAAAAAATTAGGGTTTGGGCTGGGGTGACTCAGCAGTAAAGTGCTCATGTGAGGCCCTGGGTTCAATCCTCAGCACCGCATAAATAAATAAAATAAAGGTATTGTGTCCAATTACAACTAAAAAATAAACATTTTTTTTTTTAAATTAGGGTTTGCAGCTAGAACTCGTGAAGCACACCTATAATCCCAGTCACTCGGGAGGCTGTGGCAGGCAGATTGCAAGCCCAAGGCCAGCCTGGGCAATTTAGTGAGACCCTGTTTCAAAATAAGAATAAGAAGGGATAGGGATATAGCTCAGTGGCAGAGCACCTGCCTAGAATCTGCAAGGCCCTAGGTTCAGTCACTAGTACCACTAAATAAAATTAACAAACAGGGTTGGCAATCAAGCCAGCTTCATTGTGTGGCCTGTGCAGTGGCACAGAGCCTTGCACTTGGTTTAATGCTCTGTTGTCTCCATGTTGAAATTCTTAGTAGTCCTTGAATAAAGGGTCTTTCATTTTCATTTTGTATTGGCCTGACAAATTTTGTAGCCAGTCCTATTGTCAATATGTAAAATTATTGTCAGGTCTTAGATGGTGTTCTCATTAGAGTACATCTTAGGACATGGAACCCTTCCTGTGTCATAACTCTTTTTTTGTTCAATACCAGCATGCTTTTTTCTTACCTTGCTACTGTTGGATTTTGAGAAGTAGCTCTGAAGAATGTGTCAGTGCCAATGAATGACTTAAGGAAAATACTGCCTCAATTTTATGCCCCTTAAAATACTGCTTTGCTAATAAGGTGTAAACTGTGTATGCATTATTTAATATAATAGCATGGATTCAGAAACAACACATTTTACTCATTTCAGTTATTACCATCCTGAACAACAGCTTTCTGATCATTGCACACATACTGAATATGTTTTTATGAAGCCATATACTTTTGATCAGAGAAAAGAAACCTATAGTAAGTCCAGCACTCAAAACCTTTCATGATGTGACACTACCCTATAGTTATAGCAGTGCTGAACACTGCTCTCCATGAACCTTGTGTTCTAATTATTCCAAACTGTTTGCTATTTTTGGAAAATGCCATTTATTTTCTTGCCTCCATTCTTTTCTTTCTGCAGTGTTCTTTAATAAGAATGTATGCCTTCTTCCAAATAGCATCCCCATGTCTTCCCACTCTCCACCCTTTCCCTGCTGGTGTGTTACTCTTCCATCAAGACCCCACTTGATTGCTCAAAAATCTCTTCCTCTGTGAAACTTTGCTTTTTCATATTCTCAAAGTTAATTGCTGCTTCCTCTGCTGCTTCATGCTCAGACTGCACTTGTAGGCTCTGTTCTGCCTACGTGGTGGTTACTGGTTTACTTGCCCATCTGACACTCCATGGAGTAGGACTGTCTGATATGTTTCTAGTCCATTATCAATGGCATTGTAATCCAGTGTCTGGCTCATGTTCAATACATGTTTACTGAAGGAGGGAATTGGAAGGATTCCTATAGTCCCTTTACGGGATTTTTTTTGTGTGTGTGTGTTTAAAACTCTGGGTTATAATCCCCTAAGGTGAAATAGCCAGTTGATATCAGTTGATCTTGTTGGAAATGTTTTTGACTTAAAGAATCATTTTGTGCAAGAGGGAAATTTAAAAAGCAGACCTGACAGTAGGATTGAAGCTCCCTAGAATTATACACTGTTGTTACTCTAGGAGTAAGAGCAATGAGAGCCCAATAGCAGAAGGATATCAATAGTAGGAGGCCCCAGAGAAGCCAGGAAGAATTACTCAAAAGGGTTTGAAGTCAGAAAAACAGGAAGCCCAGGGTACCATTTGACTCTCAATTTAGCCATTTCTAGCTAGCAATTTTGTTCTCAACTTTTCTTTTTGTAGCACCTTCCTTAATTAAATTATCCTGCCATGTCAAGAAAAGGCTTGAAATAAAGCCAGTAACATGTAAGGCGTATTTAGAAGTATGCCAAATGCATTTCTATTCTACTACTTAAACTCTCAGACTAAATCCTAGCTACTGTGACATTTGAGTCTTTTTTGAAACCCTTGTAGTTGTAAGGAAAGAAAGAGAGGATAAATCAGAATCTGAATCTACTGGGATTTAAAAATAATCAGACTATTCCTTGAGCTTTTCTGTGATCGTAGCCAAAGTTGCCTTCTAATTTTTTCCAGTGGGATTAGACATATGTAGGATAAAGGGAAAAGCCATTAATCTCAAAGACTGGATTGCCCAAGGTATTGGAGGTTGGTTAATTTCCAAGTTTTTGGTTCAAGACATAAACCATTGTAGTCTTTTTGTCATTTTAGTAAAGATGAGAAGAGGCCTTTTAATAGACTAGATATAAGGATTTTATGATCTCATGGGTTTTTAATAATGATTCATTTTGCTTTTATTATTTTTTTCTTTTCTTCCTCCTCCTCCTCCCCCCCTTCTCCTTCCTCTTCTTCTTCTTCTACTTTTTGAGGTGAGGTTCTTGCTATATCATCTAGGCGGATCTTAAACTTGGGGACTGAAGCAATCCCTGCCTTAGCCTCATAGTAGCTGAGACTTACAGGCATGTGCCATAATGCTTGGCTTATTTTCATATTTGGATGCTCAATTCCTTTTAGTCTAGTGAGGTTGCCTGGATGCCCCATTGCAATACTCATTAATGAACCTACTTGTTTTTCTGCTAAGCAAATAAAAAAAGATCTCTGAGAAAAATCCTTCAGGTAAAAGTTAGAAATCACAGGGTGGGAAAGGAGCATCCCAAAAGAGATGTGGGCTATGTTCCCACAAAACTTTCATCAAGAAAAATAAGTCTAAAAGTTGATATTAAAAGCATTCCAGGAAAGGAAAGGAAATTATAAGAAGACAGGTGAGCTCCTAAAGATATCATGGGAAGGGCACTCTCATTTGATTTGCTTTGCTAAGCCAGAGAAAGGCTTCATGAGCTGATTATGTATTTGTTTGTGAAACCTCTGGATATGAGTAATATCTTGTTGTTTTGTTTTTGTTTGCGAGCATCAGACCCTGGATCTTGGCCCTTAACCCAGCACTGTTTCCATCTAGAGTGGGAATCTCTAAGGACGACTTTATGGGCTAGAGATGTGGCTCAAGCGGTAGCGCGCTCGCCTGGCATTCGTGCGGCCCGGGTTCAATCCTCAGCACCGCATACAAAGATGTTGTGTCCGCTGAGAACTAAAAATAAATAAATATTTTTAAAAATTCACTCTCTCTCTCTCTCTCTCTCTCTCTCTCTAAAAAAAAAAAAAGGTTGACTTTATTTTTTTAGTTGTAGTTGGATACGATACCTTTATTTTATTTATTTATTTATTTATTTATTTATTCATTTATTTATTATGTGGTGCTGAGGATTAAACCCAGGGCCTCTCACGTCCTAGGCAAATGCTCTACCACTAAGCCACAACCCCAGCCCAGACTTTCCAATTCTTAAGACATGTAACCTTGACTGTACTAAATCCTTACCTCATTTTATTCTCTAGACCCATGATTTTTAATTTGCATTTAGATATACTCGAGATAGTTCTATCTCAAAGTGTGTTAAATGATTCTAAATACCAAATTAATGAAATTATACACATAAATAACAAGTTAGAACTGTAAAACAATGTGATTGCATTTCAACAAAGTTTGTTACAACAAACACAACTGAATGAACTTGGACAAAGGCATCCTAGTAGAGGTGTCAGGAAAAGTACCCACATCATTGGAATCCCATTGTTTTCTGCTGATTTTGCCCTTAGTTAGGACACTTTGGGGACTTGAGCTTCAGAGAGCCTTTCACTGGTGTCAACATTGGAGTTGGGGGGAGAAAAGCTCCAGTCAGTCCCTTCTTCTCTCCTCTGTGCCGCTAACCATGAGTCTGCTTTCTGACCTTGTGATTTTATCTTTTTCATAAATGGGTTTCCTGTAGATGAACTCATGCAGTAGCCTTTTGCATTTGCCATTTTTAGATTTTCTCTTAGACTCTTTTGAGATTCACCCATGTTATTGCATGATCTTTTTTTAGTTTACCTTGCTTTCATCTGCATGGAGTTTGGTGTTGGGGCAGGCAGAGATGAAATGTTTATGTTCAATCTGCCATGTTTAACTAGAAATTTTATTTCATAGTTTTAGGGAAAAATATCAGAAAGTGGGAGTCTAATATGAAAATTTCCAGCCTTTGCCATTGAAATTAAACTTATTTCAGGTGAGAAATGCCAAGACAACCGAAAACATTTGAAGATTTTATGGTTTTCTTTATAGTAAGCATTCAATAAAATGCCTATCAGTTTGATTTGAATCTACAACAACCCCCAAAAGTAAGTTTATTATCTCTTGTGTATATGTGAGGCAAGTAGTTGTTAGGATTTGAATATGAGGTATCCCCCCCCAAAATTCCCATGTTAAAGTAAGAATATTCAGAAGTGAGATGATTAGATCATGAAAGCTACACATGCCATCCATCCTAATTTGAAAGGATCACTGTGCTAAGTAGTGACTCTGGGTCCATGGGGCATGACTGGAGGAGGGGAATCATTGGGGATGTGCCCCTGAGGTTTGTATCTTGTTCTCCTTGGCCCGCCCTTTCTCTCTCTGCTTCATAGACACTATGAGCTGATAGCTTTCTTCTTCTGTGCCCTTGGCCATCATGCTGTGCCTCACCTTGAGCCCAGAACAGTGGAGTCAGCCAATCATGGATTGAACCTCTGAAACTGTGAGCAAAATAAACTTTTTCTCCTCTAAATTGTTCTTATTGGGTATTTTGGTTACAGCAACAAAAAGGTGACAAGCTCACTAGTGTTCAGTATTTTTATGTAACTTGTTGGAGACTTCACATCTGATAAGTGGCAGAGCCAGGAATCAAATATGTTCTTGCTAACTTGAAAACTTACATTCCTTCCAATTATAGTACATCATAAACACAATGTAATGGCCATGGGGAAAGCAACTATTTATAATATGCTGGATTTTTCATTACAGTCTGATTTATTACAGCCCTGGAAGGAACCTGAAGGAATGGTAGATAATACTGACAAAATTTTCTCAATATACTCTTTTGACCAACTCACTAACCATGTTGGGCAGAAAGGGTCTAGCAGTAAAATAGAAAACAGTATCCCCACCTTAATCCACAACCAGGGAGCAGTGGCATTTGGAGCATAATTCTGGTGGTCACCTTACAGAAAGATGGACTAGAGTTGGAGACTGATCAGGCAAAGGGCAACTGAGAGTGCCCTGTCTTTGGATTGCAGGCCAGAAGTTTTAAGACTTATCGATGTTGAGAGGAGAATATTGGCATTTATAAAAGTCATTGTGCACAAATTCTGGAATTCTAGACTTCAAGGAGAAAACATGAAAGAATTTTGCAACAATTTTTTTTAAATATTACTTTTAAATTTTGGAAAGACATTTTGTTAAACCTTAATTCATTAATTCATAGGACCTTTATATTAATGCCTGATTCTATGGAAGATTCTGGAGAAAACAGTAGTTTTGATAAATTCATTCAATTCATATATATATATATACACACACACATACACATACATACATTCATATTTTTTTCAGTACTCTGAATGGAATTCTGAATTGTAGTTCAGTCTCTACCACTGAACTATATTCCCAGCCCTTTATATTTTTTATTTTCAGACTGGATCTCACTAAGTTACCCAGGATGGACTCTAATTTGTATACATCCCCTTGCCTCAGGCACCCAAGTAGCCAGGATTATAAGCAAGACTCCTGTATCTGGGGACTATTTATAATTTTAAGTATTAGTGGTAAAATAAAGGCAGGGAGGTTTAATATAAAATAAGTTCAACATGTGAATATGATTCTTTAATGGACTACTAAGGGAAGCAAGTGATATTTGTGTTATACCCATTCCTTTTGGAAGTAGACATCACAAAAAAATATGTCCCGTTCAAAGCTGTTGTCAGAAGCAAAGTATTAGGCTAACAGGATCACTGACATTTCCTAGCTTCTTGAAGTAGAGTTTTATCTTTTCTTATTCTCAGTTTACAAGATGTTGAAATTGTAGATAATGCTGTTTTAAGAACAGCTAGGTATATACACAAGAATTTGCAATCAGTTATTTAGAATACCAGTAAAAAACAGAAAATAAAGGGGAAAATGTTCTCACATTGCCAGAATTGATGTTACAGAGTCCAGGTGAAGTTTATGCACAAAAACTTCATAGTTTAATTATTTGGGCACAGTGGCATAAGCACACAGTCTCAGTCACTGGGGATGCTGAGGTAGGAGGATCACTTGAGCCCAGGAGTTTGATGCCTGCCAGGGCAACATGTCCAGACCCTGACTCTTAGGAAACAAAACAAACTGAAACTCACAGTTTACTTATAAGAAGAGCTTTCAAGCCTTTGTGTATACCTATTGTTTTACACACAGTTCTAACAGGTTTGGTTATCTGATTTCCCAGACCATGACAAACACTAACTACTCAGGCAGATTTACCAAGCTCTCTGAGAGTCAGTGACTAATAAATCAACTGATAACCAGACACTAAAACAGAAGAAAATAAAATTAACCAAACAAGTGCAACAATAAAACAATCGTTAGCATTTTAGAATGACTCTCCACTTTGCAAATAGATTTTCCAATGTTATTTCAAATAGTGAGTTCTATTGGTAATGTTTAAATCTTGACTTTTAAAAAAAAGTTCATATGTGACTTTTAAGGAACACTTATATTAAAAAGTGCACTTGTAATGATTTGAATTGTAATTTCAATAAGGGAAGCAGCTAGATATTTTTAAATTCTGTCCTCTAATCTTCATCTTTGTATTGAGGAACTATATACTGTTTGCTGTCACAGAGATTATTATTCTTATTATTCTTTCCACTAGAACTATTTTATATCTTTATTATTGTTTTAACACTTAGAATAAATATTTAATACTTATTGATGTTCTTCCTTGTCATACTCATTTTGGACAGATGGAACTTATCAAAGATCCTCTAGAAGTCTGCAAATTTCAGCTATATATTGGGAGTTGAAATGGAAACTACCCCAATGAATAATTAAATAATAGATATGGATTATCTCTAGCACAATGTCAAATGTACATTTCAAAACCATGACACGGGATAAGTGAAAAATTATTGATCTTTGCCAATTTCAAATTTCTATTTTTAGTAAATTTCAAAATGTTCTATCATATGTTTTCTAGGATATCATCTAGATTGAGTCATTACTTAAAAAAATTAAAACTCAGAAATACTTATGTGAGCAAAGGCAATGTTAAATGAGGAGAAATGTAAAAGTCAAAAACAATAGGATCTCTCACTAATTTTAATTACTTCTGTATTTAATTTGACATTGTATTTAGTCTAGAGTGTTTTACTCTACCTGGAGCTTTCAACCTGAATATCTGTAATATAGTCTTCTCTGAGAAGTGACATGAGCTGCTCGTGATTTGGTAAAAACCTCAGATCCTATCTGCCTTTCTCTTCACTAGCCCTCACCTAGTTTTCTGCCTTTGACCTACAGTAGTCCTGTGATGAGGAATTTCAAGGAATGATGGTACCAGTAATCCAATTTCAATTTAAAAATTTTCACAAATGACTGTTGAACCCATTCAGACATTCGAAAATTATTCCTCTGGCTCTTTTGATGACTTTAGATACCTGGCTGTGAACTCTTGGAAAATCCTAACAAACAAGCAAAAACATCTCTCTTTTAATTTGATCCAAATAAGCCTTTTTTAGAATGTGCCCATACTTAAATCACTTTTAAGGACTGTATTATACTAAACTTTAGTTGAAAACCTGTTATTCTATAGTAGTTAGTGAAGTTCTAGGCATTAGCAAATCCCTATGTACAAAGGGAAGCAAAAGTCTTCATTAATCCTCACAAAAAATATATTAGCTAATATGAATACAGTGCATTTGAGCAGTGCTGATCAATAGAATTTTCTGTGATGATGGAAATGTTCTATTTTGCATTGTTCAAAATTGTTACCACTAGCCACACTTTATTTTATTTTTTAAATTTTTTTAGGATGTTGATGGATCTTTATTTTATTCATTTATTTATATGTGGTGCTGAGAATCAAACTCAGTGCCTCGTACATGCTAGGCAAGCGCTCTACCACTAAGCCACAACCCCAGCCCTGTTACTAAGCACTTTAAATTTAAAAATTCAGCTTCTCAGTTGCACTAGTTAATTTTATTTCATTTTAACTTTAAGTTAAATAGCCATGTGTGACTAGAAACTACTACATTGGACAGAATAGGTATAGAGTCTTAACATCAAAACAGAATGAATCACACCTGTGATTCCAGCTATTTGGGAGTCTAAAGTAGGAGGATCACACTAGGCAACTTAGCAAGATCTTTTATCAAAATAAAAATTTAAAATAACAAGTTGGGGATGTAGCTTAGTGTAGAGCACTTGCCAACTTACTATGCATGAGGACCTAGGTTCAATCCATAGACTCCTTACACATTCTAGTGCCGCAGTCTGGCTGGGAACAATTCAGGAGCCAGTTGTCAAAAGAAACTAACTTTATTTTTAGAACTACAAACACCAAACAAAACAGCTCCTCAGGAAAAAACCCTCAGAGCCCAACTGCCACCACCGGCTTCCACAGCCTCTCACCCACACAAGCCTCACCACCTCCCACAATCCTCCTGCTCTTGAGGCCGATTGGCTGGGTTGCATGGGCGGAGCCAAAGAAGTCCCCCAATGAGCAGCTCGGTGGATGAGCCAATCAGCTAGATGTTGCTGGGGCCACTGTGAGCCAATCATCAGCTGGCAGTCTGAAGGGCTGGGAAACAGCCCAATGAACATCACCTCAGAGGAGCCAATCAGCTAGATGTTGCTGGGGCCGCTGTGAACCAATCATCAGCCGGCAGCTGGAAGTTTGCTGGGGCACCTTTGGCTGTGGCTCTCAACATCTCCCCCTCTCTGTTTAAACAACAAGCATGTGGCTTGGGGACCGTGCCTGCCTTAGGTTGTCCAATACTACATATGGTCATTACCCGTCTTCGGATGAGCTGACCTCAGGGCTCATCCTCATACCTGTCTTAGGTTGATACCATTGTAACTGGATCTTACCCGTCATTGACTACCGGTCCAGTATACAGCCACACCTGTGGAGAGGTCTTTGTCATGACAAGCAGAAGGGAGGAAGATACACCAAGCCAATTGATGGCTCTTGTTGGAAAAATTGTACCACCGATGACATCATCAGCAAAAATACCCCAACACTACCACAAGTCGCTGCACCAACAGATAATTCACAATGCATACAAGTGAGTTCACAATGCATACAAGTGACACATAGTTTAGGCAAGTTCTGCAAGCAGTTCATTGATGACTATTGCAGAAACTGTAGATTAGTTTTATCTTTGTCTTCACCGGCACTGGGATGAAGATAGGAATTCTGGCAATAATGGCTAAAGAAAAAATTATGTAACATTCCAGAAGGCACTAAAAGAAAACAATTTTCTTAACAATTTACATTATCTTGAAGAGAATTATTAAATATAATGAAAAGGAAAGGTGAGAATTATTAAATATAATGAAAAGGAAAGGTGAAAGTAAACAAACAGATCTGTTAACCTCCTTTTTTGTTTACATATTAAAACAATCCTTAACAGTTATTTACCCAATTTAAATTAAACCATTTAAATCACGTGAATAAAAAAAAATATTTGGATCCATTTTTTCATGAGCGCTCATCATATATGATATATGGACATACGTACATTCAAACATATAACACAAAACACAAGTGTGCACACATAATATAATACATATAACACATAACATAATAGGAAAGGCCTTATAACTTTTTACAGGTGAAACCTCATTGCAATGTTTAAAAACTCTATAGTCAAAAAAAAAATAGAACTGATCAGCAAAACTTAACCTAGGTCTGTATGAGCTCAAAAAACAAAATAGAACTTCATGATATGGCAAAGGGCAATAATAAAATAGATATTGAAAAAAGCATCCTGGTTCTGTCGCAGATGTAAGGATAGCCAAATTGGAGTTTTGGATATCAGCTGTTATGGATTTGAGCCAAATCATCTTATTTTGGTCTGTAGAAATTGCTTTAGTTAATCTCTCTGGAATCCAAATCGGCTGCTGTTCTTCCTGTGGAAACACACAAACAGACCCCCGACTCCAGACAATTACTGGGTCAGGACCTTTCCATTGTCCTGTTAGAATATCTTTCCAAAGTACCCTGGGCTTATGTACATTTTTTGGACACATATGCCTTTCTGCAGCACTAAGTCCTGATGAATCCAAATTTAAAAAGTTTAGAGTAAAAAGGGTTATTTTAAGTTTATCTTTGGGGAATATATACCCCTTCCCAATTCCGTCTTTTTGCTTTAATAAGTACATTTTAATAGTTTGATGAGCTCTTTCAACTATGCCTTGTCCCTGTGGATTGTATGGGATTCCTGTTATATGAGTAATGCCAAATGATGAGCAAGATTGTTTAAAAGAGGTAGAAGTATAACCAGGGGCATTATCTGTTTTTAACTGTTTTGGAACTCCCACAGTGGCAAACTTTTGTAAGCAATGAGCTATAACATCTTTAGTTTTTTCTCCGGCATGAAGGGAGCCCATCAAAAATCCAGAAGAAGTATCAACTGTAACATGCAAATATTTTAATTTTCCAAATTCTGGCAAATGTGTGACGTCCATCTGCCAAATATGGTTAGGTATCAATCCTCTAGGATTGACTCCAAGATTAACTTGTGGTAAAAAGGTCACACAATTTTGACATTGTTTTATTATTTGTCTAGCTTGTTTCTTAGTTATTTTAAAACGCTTTTGTAAAGTATTAGCATTGACATGGAACCTTTTATGAAAATTTATAGCTTCTTCTAGTGTAGAGAAAATATGTATGTCATGTGTAGTTTTATCTGCTAAATCATTGCCCAAACTAAGGGCTCCAGGCAATCCTGTATGTGCCCTGATTTGTCCTATAAAGAATGGATCTTTTCTGTCCCAGATTAAACTTTGTATAGTGGAAAACAAAGAGAAAACAGTAGAAGAAGGTGAAATCCTACCAGCATCTTCAAGGGATACTATAGCATTAACTATATACTGACTATCAGAAAATAAATTAAATACAGAATCTTTAAACATCACAAAAGCTTGTAATACTGCATTAAGCTCTACCTTTTGAGCTGATTGTTTGGGTACTAAAAATGTAAAAGTTTGATCAGGTGTAACTATTGCTGCTGTGCCATTATTTGACCCATCAGTGAATACATTTGGAGCATTCATGATAGGTGTTTTTCTTGTCATTTTTGGAAAGATTACAGGATGCAATGACCAAAAAGACAATAAAGGATTAGATGGTGAGTGGTTATCAAATGAAACATTAGATTTGCACATGATTATTGCCCAAGTATTTAACTCATTAGCTAATTCATCAATTTGATTCATAGTATATGGAGTAATAATTTTATTGGGAGAAATTCCAAAAACTCCCTTTGCTGTTTTTATTCCTTTGAGTATTAATTGTCCTACAGCCTCAGGATACCTAGTAAGAATAGTGTTAGGAGAATAAGATAAATGTATCCATAATAATGGACCTTCTTGCCAAAATACTCCTGTAGGAATATTTTTTGTTGGTAGTACAATAAATAATAAAGGCAAACTTATATCAATTCTATCCAAATGCATATTTTCCATATATGTTTCAATGATTTTTAATGCCTTTCTTGCTTCAGGTGTTAACATTCGGGGTGAATTTGGATCTGATGGACCTTTTAGGATATCAAATAAAGGTCCCAACTCTCCTGTTGGTATACCTAGATAAGGCCTTATCCAATTTATGTCTCCTAATGACTTTTGAAAGTCATTAAGTGATTTGAGTTGATCTACTGGTACTTGAATTTTTGGTGGACGGACCATGGTTGAGGATAATAGAACTCCTAAATAATTTATTGGAAAATTTAATTGTACTTTATCTATTGCTATCTCTAGATTATAATTTTTTAATAAGTTTGTAAGTGTGGCATAACATTCTAGCAATGTGTTTTTAGCTTTGTGTGCTAATAATACATCATCCATATAGTGAAATATTTGTAGTTCAGGATTTTGATTTCTAAGTGGCTGGATTACTTTGTTAACATAAATTTGACACATAGTTGGGCTGTTAGCCATCCCTTGAGGGAGTACTTTCCATTCATATCTCTGATCAGGACCTTCATGATTCAGTGCAGGGATAGTAAATGCAAAATGTGGACTATCCTCAGGATGAATTGGAATTGAAAAAAAAAAAACAATCTTTAATATCTATAACTAAAACATAACCAAGTTTTTGGCAAAGCAGACAATTGAGGAATCCCCAATTGAGAAGGTCCCATAATGACCATTTCACTATTAATGGCTCTTAAATCTTGCAATAATCTCCATTTACCAGATTTCTTTTTGATGACAAAAATGGGAGTATTATGGGGAGATACAGAAGGTTGTATATGTCCTTCTGCTAATTGTTGTTTGACCAGATCATGGGCTACTTGTATCTTTTCTTTAGTCAAGGGCCACTGAGGAACCCATACTGGTCTTTCTGATTTCCATGTAATTTTTATTGTCTCAGTGGCCCTTTGTGAAAATCCAACCCATGTCTGTCTGTTCCTTGATCTATTTGTATTGGTGCTGCTATACCTTGTTCTTGTTTTTCTAATCTTTTTCCTTTCCTAAAACCTTGTCTAGCCATAATAGTGGGTTCATTTTGATTGATATTATTTGTTAATGTCAAACCTAATTGATCTAAGACATCTCGTCCCCATAAATTTACGGGAAGATGATCCAATACATATGGCTGTATAGTTCCTTCACATCCTTCAGGATCCTTCCAATCTAATACCATTACACTTCTATGGGGATTAGTCGCCACTCCTAGGCCTCGAAGCGTTTGAGTGGCTTGTTGTAATGGCCAATGTTTTGGCCATTCTTGACGAGAGATGATGCTAAGGTCTGCACCTGTATCCAGTAGCCCATTAAATTCATGTCCTTGAATATTTAGTTTTAGCATGGGGCGAGAATCTAGATTTAAAGAAAGCATAGCCCAATCTACACCTGTGGAGCCTAATCCCTTGGAACCTCTTTCTACAGCACGACTGGAAAATTTATCATGTAGGCTTGGTATTATTAGTTACTGTGCTATTCTATCTCCTGGTGAAATTACTGATATACCCTTTGGAGAACTGGCTATAATTTTTATTTCACCTTCATAATCGGGATCAATTACCCCAGGACTTATCAAAAGTCCTTTTAGAGTAGAAGAGCTGCGTCCCAATAATAAGCCTACTGTTCCTTTGGGAAGAGGTCCTTTTACCCCTGTGGGAATGATTTGAACTCCCATCTCTGGAGTTAGTACTGATCTGGCAGAGGCGCAGATGTCCAACCCTGCGCTCCCTCTGGTTTGTCTGATGAGGGATCTGATGGACAATGTGTCCTGGTCACTACCCTGATGGGGTTGCTGGGTTCCTCCAGTGCTCCGTATATTTGTGGTTTGGGGCCCTGGAGCATTGGGGCCCCCTGTCCATTTTTTGGCAACGGAGCCCGATGCCTTTGTCCACGATATTGTGGATAAACACCTTGTCCTTATTCGTTTTTTGATAATGGAGTACCCTCTATGATGGTTTGAGAATGGCATTCATTAGCCCAATGTAATGGAGTACCCTCTATGGTGGTTTGAGAACGGCATTCATTAGCCCAATGTCTCCCTCTACGGCATCGTGGGCAAATACCCGGTATTCTACTCCTTTGATACCTAGTTTTGTTAAACCCTCCTCCTATGGGGCAATTCCTTTTAAAATGTCCTGTTTGTTGACAATTGTAGCATGTTCTTGGCCTGGTATATAAAGCCTGTTTTACTGCAGCTGCCACAATTTGCCCTTGTTCATTAATGTCTCTGGCATCTAAAGCCTGTTTTACTGCAGCTGCCATGACTTGCTCTTGTTCATTAATGTCTCTACATAATTTAATATATGTGTTTAAATCTTCCTGTTTCCATGGTCTAATGATATCTCTGCACCAACGATTCGCTTGGTCATAAGCCAGTTGTTTTATTAATGGCATTGCTTGTTCTGTATTCCCAAAAATTCTGGTAGCTGTTTGAATAAGCCTATCTACAAATTCAGCATAAGGTTCATTAGCTCCTTGTATTACCTTAGATAATTGACCTTGTAAACCTCCATGTCCTTGTAAAGTCTTCCATGCCCTAATCGCCTCTGCAGCAATTTGTGAGTATATGCCAGGATCATATGCAATTTGTTGCTGCTGATCCTCATAAGGTCCCTTTCCTAACAACATATCTAGATTTCTCTGAGGATAACCAGCTGCTGCATTTCGCCTAGCTGTCTCCTTGCAAAATTCCTCATTGGCAACCTTCCATAACAGGTATTGACCTCCATTTAGCACAGCTTTCCACATTTTAGCTCAATCTGCTGGTGTCATGTTCAAGTTGTTAATGGATTCGACCAAGCTTACAGTGAAGGGTGCTTGAGGACCATAGGTTGTTACAGCCTCTTTTAGCTCCTTCACTGTTTTGAAATTTAAACCCTGGTAAATTCGCTGTCCTCCTACCTCAAATACAGGGCATGTTAATACTTGAGATCCTGTCTCAGGATCCCAACTATCAACTGCGGGGGTTGGGAGCCTCCTAGCATATGGAGGTGGTGCTGTTGATTGGACACTTATGCCCTCTGGTGATAGAATGCTGTTAGTAGCAGTCTCCTGTAGAGGTGGTGCTGTTGGTTGGACACTTACGCTCTCTGATAGAAAGGTGTTATTAGCAGTCTCCTGTTGTAACTTTTCCCCTGATGGCTTTTTCTGCTCTAAACTTCCTTCCTCTGTCTCACTAGCTCGAAAGACCTTCTCTTTTACTTGAATCTTTTCCTCTTTCTGACTAATTTGAGAGACCTTCTCTTTTACTTGAATCAATATGTCTTCTCCTTCCTCTACCTTTGTCTGAATTGAAGGCTTTGGACTAAGCAAACCAGATACGAACGTCCACAATGGCAATGTGCCAACTGGCAGAGTCCCTGGGTTGTTCTTTTCTATTCTTTTTAAATCTTCACCATGATGGTCCCACTGTGATATATTTAACAACTCCTCCTTAAAAAGCCATGGGCTACATTTTTGTATTGTATCAACGTATGCCCTGACTGCTCTTGATTTTACTGGGATGCCTCCTTCCTCTAACAATTTACTTAACAGTCTTTCAGTTTGTTTTTTACTAATTGCTGATCCCGTATTTCTACTATAATACAACCCAACAAGATAACACCAAACAAAACCGAGACAGAATGAAATAAAATTGGAACAAAAATTCATTATATCAGCCTTTCTATGCTCCTGAAATGTGCATCCATCCTTTCTCCCTATCTGTTCCTCAGACGCAAATAGTTTTTCCTCAGATGTGAGCGGTTTTTCTTCCGTCTCACTCATCTCCAGGGACAGGCAACTTAAAACAAAAATGAAGCAAAACAAAAGAGGAAACTTAGAATGGCTACCCATCCTCTCGCCCTGCCCTCAGGGGCAAGCAGTTTACTTACCCTTAGTCGCTCCCCGTGCGAGCCACCAAATGCCGCAGTCTGGCTGGGCACAATTCAGGAGCCAGTTGTCAAAAGAAACTAACTTTATTTTTAGAACTACAAACACCAAACAAAACAGCTCCTCAGGAAAAAACCCTCAGAGCCCAACTGCCACCACCGGCTTCCACAAGCCTCTCACCCACACAAGCCTCACCACCTCCCACAATCCTCCTGCTCTTGAGGCCGATTGGCTGGGTTGCATGGGCGAAGCCAAAGAAGTCCCCCAATGAGCAGCTCCGTGGAGGAGCCAATCAGCTGGATGTTGCTGGGGCCGCTGTGAGCCAATCATCAGCTGGCAGTCTGAAGGGCAGGGAAACAGCCCAATGAACATCACCGCAGAGGATCCTTACACATTCTAGAATGAGCATATTTTAAAATTACCCACTTGCTTTCATCCTAATTAAAATCTTGTCTCAAGGTCAGATGTGAGTCAACTCCATATTTTTCTGATTTAGACCTTTCTTAGTGGAATCCTTTATCGTTTTGATAGTAGAATGTGGTTAAGGGCTCGGGTTTAGGCTTGGGCTTGGGTCAGGCTCTGGACCTTGAGTGGAACTGGGTTCAACTCCTATATTCACCACTTAGTAGCTGCCAGTGAGTTATTTAAATTTTCTCCATGCTCCAGTTTTTTCATCATTTGTTACCAGGGGTAATAACTATACCTTTCTCAAAGGGTTAATGTCAGGGTTGAAGAAGTTAACATACAGAAAGTGTTAGGGCAGGGGTGACACGTAATCTCAGTAAATTTAGCTGTTGTCAATATATTGTTTATCACATTGCTATGTGTTTGTGTAAAGTTCTGTTAACCAAAAAGTTAATTTATGATGTTATCTCTGGTCCTTTACTAAGTGCTGGGGCTGAATAGGGAAGAAAAAAAAGAAGCAAAAGATCCCAAGATTGATACTTGATTCTCTAGTAAACTCACCAATTTATGAGAATTAGAAGTTTCTCCTGAAAAATAAGAAGTCATGGCCCATTCACTGCTCCTTTTCCAATCTGAACAATCTATAATTCTAGCATTCTTATGCAAAACCAGAAGCTATGAAAGGGTGGCAGAAGGACCCTGATGGCACTTTGCCTGCCAAGTACATGCAGGACTAGGAACAGTGTATAGAACATAGTTTTGAGAGAACTTCCAAATATTTCATTGAAGTCTGTTACCAACCCTGTTCAGTAGCTCTATATGTCAAACTGGCAATGATATAATAAAGTATAAAACACGTGCAGAATGTGTTTTATTCATATCCCTATTTCAGTTATATTTTACTGTTCAACTAAACAATCCAAACACTGACAAGAAAATTGATGGGAAATGAGAACTTTCATAATATAATTTCATTTTTAAAGTTTTTCCCTCCTCTGTCACTTTCTCAGAGTCATAAAATTCCGACAGCAAAGCTAGCCGTTCTTGATAAGCAGCACATTCGCTGTCACCTCCCTAGAGCCAGCATCTATTTTAATAACAACAGCCCACATCAGAATGCCACTTAATAGCTTGAAAAGCACTTTCATGTCTATGATCTCATTTAATACACAAAGCCTTTGAGGAAAGTTGTCCCCATTTTTCAGAACCCCTGTGTAGCAAGCTGTTTCCACTATAAATATTTAATCATAATATGAATATCATTTAGGTTTCATTGATAAAAATGCTTTTTCAGCATACTACATGTATTGAGACACGTGAATGACCCAAATGTAATAAATTGTAATTCCTGTATTTAGAGGGGAAAAGATTCCTCAAACTTCAGCCCAGGCAGGAAGAACAAATTATTCAATGGTAGCCAGTATCTATATAGCCTTTGACTGACACCAGAGTTAGTTTTCTCACCAAACCAAAAAGTCCGAAAGCCAGAGGCAGGCCTCCTGTAGCAGGGACTCAGCTCTACAAGTTGCATTTCTAGCTTTGGCCAGGCAGGACGTCTCTGCCTTTAGCAGCAGGCTCTCTCCACTGATGTGATACTTAAGATAGATTCCACTTTATTCTGTCCTTCTCATGCACCCTGTTCTGTGCCTCTGGAGGCTGACACACGTGGAGTGCCTCAGTGCGCTTCTTTGCCCTCGGGTTTTCTAATGGGACCATTGTTCAACTAATGGGAAGTACCTGCAGAATCTCAGAGGACAGGAAGAACGTGAAGTTAGGCTTCAATATAAATTTCTCTGGCTCCCTCCTTCTCAGGTCACCACACTTTGGTTTCAGCACTCTACCAAAGGCCACAGTTCTTGTTGAATGGCCTTCTGTAGCTATGCAATCATTCTTTCCCTTGCTGGTTAACAGCCTCCTGGTTGTTGTTAACTCTAGGGCACATAGGGCACAGCGCCATCCCTGTTGCTTCTCCTGCCCACTCCTTTGTAAGTAGTCTCTTATTTTATTAAATTCTCCTTTGTCCCATTTTAGTGTGCCATCTGTTTATTTCCAGGACCTGGACTCATACAGTAACTTAAGTGACAGTACCTACTTCTCATGCTCATGCATCATATAGACAGTATTTGACAAGACTTCAGAAAAATGATTATGTGAAGTTCAAAAGTTTCCTTCAGCTTAATCCCTAGGATATTTGGAATATAAATTATTCTGTAATTAGATTCTGTTTATTTTTTTCTTTAGCAACACACTTCATCTACAAAGAGAGAAATATGTGACCTAATAAGTAATTATAGTTATATATTAATGTGACATTTATTAGAAGTAATTATTAAATAGGTTCTTATTTTCATCATCAAATTACTAACGTGCCTACTTCTACTATCTCCCAGTTAGAGAGATTACCTATTCTTTCAATATCTATAGTTCTTCAAATTATTATTATTTTAAACCAGATAAGACATAGAGACTATTAGAAAAGTCAGAATGGTCTGAAAGCCTGGGGTCAGAGAGTAGTGGAATAGTGACACTGAATCCTTCATTTCTTATTTCTTAACTGCTTGGAGGTAAATGGTCTTTTCATTAAAAAAAAAAAAAGGAAATAACCATTCTTTGGGGCCACTGTAAGATTGCTATTTTTCCATAGTTATATCCCTAAAATGACCAAGGACAAATTTATTTTAAAATTTATGTTCTCATTTGAGCTATTCTTTTAATTATATAGATTATAGTAAAGCATATATGTTCTCATTTTAGAAACAAATGTTTATTAATTAAAATATAACTAGCAAATTTTATTGCGTGCTTGCTCTGTAGTGGTAATAGGTTAAATAATCTGCAAGTAATATCTCACTTAATGCTTATTACAACGCTCTAAGGAAACAAACCAAGCTAAGTAACTTGCCTGTGACAGAATCAGTATGAGGGCCCAGGAAGTTTGAATTTAGAATTCACACATTTTACAACAATGATAAATTTGTCGTCTAAGGATATTTTTGAAAAGATTTTTCTAACTTGGAAGGAGTTGCTATTATACAGAGTTCTGTAGGCCTAGAGCCACAGAAAACTTCTTAGACTTTTTCTTGAGGGTCTTCTTCAGAAAAGTAAAAGTAAGCTGCCAGAAGACAGAGTAACACTGACAGGAAGGTGGTGACACAAGCATAGAAGAAGGCTGTGTCCAGAAGTCAGGCAGGCTTCATGTGTTGATAGCATGGTGCAGAAACCTGCAGATCTCTAGGGAAAAATTCCAAAATCGCCCCTGAGGACGCAACTCTGAAATGATTCTCTTTTGTTCACATCGATCTTTTGTTTAAAGTATAAGTGGTGTTTTCCTAGAGATATTTTTTTAAATCGATAAAATCATCTCCTAATTTAATATAGCAATGTTAAAAACATGGGAATTAATTTTTTCTCCTCCCAAATAACAGAACTGTACAGTATAAATATTCTTTCAAATATTGCAGCTGTATTGAATTTTCCTTCTTTTTCGAAATTTATTAAAGCCTGGAATGTAAAAATAATTTCTATAATTAAAGACAAAGGAAATTCAATATGAAAAAGAAGTTACATATTTTTGAGGTTTCTCTCTCCTGTTCATATTATTTTTGCCTTTTGACCTTGTATCTAACTGCTTATTGATTTTTTTATGTGTTCTCATTTGTAATTTTAAATGAATGTTACAAGCTTAATCTATGTATTGATCTATTCCACTCCTTCATTCTCTAATCTTTTTACTTTCTTTAAGAAACTCTTGTCTTCCCTGGCCCTTCTTTTTATTCCCTTTGATTTTACATATATGTTGAACATGCTGACATGTATTGGTTTATTCTAGCTTTTCTGTTAAAGACTTAGATGACTAACATATTGAGAGTTCACTCTATACCAGGTGTGATACAGTATTATCTCCTATAATCATCCAGTATTATCTCCTATTATCTCCTACTCTCTGAGGTGGATTCTATGCTTATCACTTGTTATGGATTGCAAAATTGAAGTTTAGACAAGAGAGTTAAGGTCAAGTTAATGATTAGGATTTCAATCCACATTTATCTTCCTCCGGTGCCTTCCCTCTTATGCCCTTACAATATGACTGTCAAGATGAGGTACATGGGTCTGAATATATTTTATTGATTGCAAAACAAAATTAAAATGTTCATTTAGCCCGAACTTTCAAAAATACTTTTAATTTTGAAAAATAATGTTTAAATAATTTCAATTGTTATTTCAATCCTTGTTGTCCTAAACTATTTATCATAGAATTCCATAAAAAGAGGGAAAAATCATAAAATAACAGGAAATGAAAAGAAAGGAACTAGAATTTATTATTTAATGTATACTTGATGCTTTTGTCAAGGCCCAACCCAAGTTCACAGTTCTATATATTTATTACTCCTTTTTTTTAAATTAGAGTATTTCTCTACCTTCTGCTTTTGCGTGAATGACTATCTTGCTCACAGCTACCAAAGGTAATTCTTTATAAAAGGTTATTTGGTGGATCCTAAATGCAGGAGTTTTAGTGCCTTAACATGTAATTCATTTGGACCTTAGGACTTGGAATTAATCATATGTTCTTATTATATCATCACCCATTTTAAATTTCGGTTCTTTTAGTCATGATTGCTCTACCTTTTATATTTTGAATATGATTCTCACTAGAAAAGGTAAACACAAAGAGAAGCTGTGAACTTTTATTTCCTTATTATCATCTGTTTGAATTCATTTTTTGTTTTGAATTTATAATTATTCTTGTTGACAGCATATACTGACAATGATTTCCTGACAATGTTCTTAACTTCATATCATTTTTCATTTCTGCAAATGTAGAAAAGTTGGCTTATTAATTTAAATGTTTAAAGCAACAAAAATTTGGATTGAAATTTCTGATTAAACAAATAATGCATGCTAATTATAGAAATTTTAGGGACATATTCGGAACCACTGTTGAGGTTTTTTGTTGTTGTTGTTTTGTTTTGCTTTGTTTTTTTTTTTGTTTGTTTTGTTTTTGGGTTTTGGGTTTGTTTTTTTTTTTTTTGTGTGTGTGTGTGTGTGTGTGTGTGTGTAGTACTGGGGATTGAACCCAGGAGATTGATAGACATTTCTGTATTTTGATGAATTTACAGACTATAGCTCTGAAAATAAAGCATCTTATTCATTTTAAACCGACTATAATACTGGCCAAATTATATTGTTATATTGTACACATGTACTAATGTGTAACAACAAATCCCATCATTATGTACAACTATAATGCACCAATAAAAATATGTGGAGGAAAAAGAACCTACCATATACAAGTTCAAGGCCAACCTCGGCAACTTAGTGATACCCTGTCTCAAAATAAAATTAAAAAACAGCTGGGAATATAGCTCAGAGGTACAGCATCTCTGGGATAAATTCCTAGTTTTAACAAAAAATCTACTGTAAATTTATTTTAACTTCAATCACAGTTATAGATCTGATATGCAGAAGTAATCCATCACCATGGAGGATTTGTCCTTTTGTAATTTTTATTTTTTGCTGACTCCAACGTACAGATGCTCCTCAATTCACTATAGGATTATATCCCTATAAACTCCTGAAGTATCAAAGTGCATTTAATATACCTAACCTGACAAACATCATAACTTGTGGTCACATGGTTGATTGGGATCTGCAGTTTACTGAGGCTGCCCAGCATCTTGAGAGAATGTCATACCACATATCACTAGTCCAGAAAAAGATCAAAATTCAAAATACAATATCTACTGAATGTGTATTGCTTTTGCACCATTATAGAAAAAGAATAAGCAAGCTAAGACATTGTAAGTTAGAGACCATTTATACATTGATATTATTAAGCGTTCATAGTCTTTACCAAAAATATAAACACATGGTAAGCAATGAATCAATATTTTTGAATTCCTGATTATTGAATATAGCATTATTAAGAAGATGGAATGAGATAGTAGGTCAGTGGGTTTGGTTGATGTGAAGTTAGTTATCATTGCCCTTTCAAAAAGAAGTCTAACATATGGTTCTGTTAAGACAGCAAGTGGGGTAAAGGCACAATTGTAGGCCATTCTATTTATCTGATTTGAAATTTCATAGTTACATTGTGTAACTCCATTTGAAAAAGCTATATAACTTTTTAAAGTTCAAACCAAGATCTGGGTGACAGACTTCTATGCTAGAAAGTTCATTTTTTTATTACTATAAATAAATAACTTCATCCCAGTTTTAAAATAGGATTGATTACCCCTTATAGCAGAAATTCCCTTTATCCTCTCAAGTCTGGTATATGAATTTTAGAGAAGTGACCAGAAAGTTAAGATGGCAATAGTACATTTATCTAAGAAATAGGTAAGAAAAAGCAAGAGAAGATCAGCTGGGAAAAGTTCATCATCAGTCACTACATCTCATAAAAATAATGCTTAATTTAAAATTCTATTCAATTTTAGTCACACTGAAAACTGTATTTGTGGTGTTCAACTTTCCAAAATATTTGATTTACTTTTATTTATGATATAAAATTCAAATTACGACCATTATCTTCAATTAGCAACATGGGGAAATTTGTATAATAAAACCTGAGACTTTGAGGACCATGTGCCCAGACTGCCCCATCCATTCCTTTTTCTGTGCTGCATCCTGAGATCATGGCACAAATCCAAGGTAATTTCCAGAAATTGGCAAGGCTCTGCCAAATGCACAGCTGCTGCTGTCTCCAACCCTTGCCTACTAATTTTGCATAAACCACTTCCTCCTCTTGAGGCCAAGAAATTCGAAGGGCAGGGGAAGTGTGCCTCCAGGGAAGATACGGAGCTTCACTTTGTGCTCCCTGTAGACCCAGAACCTGTCACAAGGGTAGCAGCAGAGGTATCACCTTGGTTCATCTATGGGTTTCTCATAGCAAGTCCTACTGAGAAAGCTGACATTCTAACCTTGCCCTTTACCTCTCTGACAGTCCTTATTTTTTTCCATTTAACTCTCAATGTTTCAAAATCTTGCCTCATTTCCTTTCCTTCTAATAACTACTAGCAATGATTTCTCATTTTGTTAGTCAGCTTTGTGTCACTGGGACCAAAATACATGATAAGAACAACTTAGTGAAAGGAAGGCTCAGAGATTTGGTTCATGATTGACCAACTTCCTTGGCCTAAGGTGAGACAGAAGGGTAGCAGCAGAAATATCACCTTGGTTCATCTATGGGCTTCTCATAGTAAATCCTACTGAGGCAGAGGAAAACTGCTTACCTGGTGTCAGCTGGGAAGGAGGGGGAGAGAGAAAAAAAAAAGAGAGGGGGGTGGGTCATGGGCAGATGCACTCCTCCAAGACATGCCCCCAGTGACCCACCTCCTCCAGTCACACATGCCTGCCGGCAGTCACCCCCAGTTAGTCTCTTCAAACTTGGATGGACTGCTGAGGCTACACTCTCATATTCCTTCACTCACACAAGAGCTGTGGGGAGACACCTCATAGCCAAACCATAACACTCATGAATTCAAAGAAGAATGGTCAGTTGCCCTGAGGGTATCTGAACCAAACTGGGTCAGGGAGAGAGGAGCTAAGAGAGCAAAAGGCAGCCCGATTCGGGCCTCCTGCATTCCCTCTGCTTCCACTTGCCAGGTTCTTCACCGAGCAGTGGCAGCATGTGGGTGTACATACAAACACAGGTAAAATTTAGATATTTTTATCCTCCTACACTCTTCTTAAATGTAGAGTCAGTTCTGATCATATTTGAATATAGTCATGGTGATGATTTTTCTTTCCCCTTGTTCTTGTGCCTCTCAATTTTTCTGCCTTTCTTGGTTCACGTTGGACTTGATATTCCTGGTGAATATCATGAGGAAATGAATAACACGAGGAAAGCCTATCTGGCTGAGCATCTTTACACACACCTTGAGATGGACCTAACCTCTGCCCACCCAGAGGAGTGCTGAATCCCAATAGTAGCAATCTCTACTGCTCTGTGGAGAGGTGCAGGGATGTTCTAGGATGTTCTGGGTGCTTGTGTTTGGGAGTAGCTTTAGAACATCTAAAATAGCACTGGGTTTTTTATTTGTTTGTTTTTGTGGTGCTGGGGATTAAACCCTGGGCCTCTTCTATAGGGAAGCATCTACCACAGAGCCACACCCCAGGCCTAGAATAACACTCTGAATTCCTATTGTTTCTGTCATCAGTGGTCATGGTATCTCGCTATTTGTTTCTCTTTGCTTAACAAACACCCAGGTTAGTAGAAGGGGTTAGGTTGAGGAAAGAGAATTTGTCCTAGCTCTGCCACCACTTAACTGTTAGTTTGAGCAAATCAGCAATTTGAGATTTGATTTTCATGTAAAACAAGTGGGGTGAACTATATGAATGTTCTGCTTTACCTTGCTCTCTTAAATATCAAACTGCATGTGATTATGGTGATTAGAGTCATTCCCCGTTCCCATGGGATAAGTCCACTTCACACCTACCCTTACCCTCCTAGAAATGAGAAGAGATTATGAAACAAAAGTGTATGTACTCCTTGCAATATGATGAAACTCAAAAACAGAAAGAAAAAAAATGGAAATTTACCAGGAATTAATATGAAGACTTGTAGTTTGATTTAAAAAAAAATAAATTATACAAATAGATATTTGACTGAAATTCACATCTACATTTGGGGACTTGCATGATTCTCCAATTTAATGTAAGCCAATAGCCTAATGTATGTCCTGACCTATCTAGGATAGGCAGGAGTCCCGGTGGCAAAGCAGACTGGAAATAACTGCTGAGGCAGTGGCCAGTCAGATAGTATGAAGTCAGCAGTCTTAGAAGAGACAAGGCAGCGCAAGGTCAGAAAGGTCAAAGACAAGAGACAGCCCAAGGTTGTGACTGGTGACAGCAAGAAAACAAAACGAGGAGATCTGTAATGTCAAAGCTTAGAATTGAGCACCAAGAAACAAGTGGGGAGGAGGCTGTAGGGAGAATGGAGGTCAGTTAGCCAACTCTCCTGCTGAAAAAAGGCTTCCAACTTTTGTTTCTTTTTTTCTTTTTCTTCCAACCTTATTTTCCTAGGCAGCTTCCCAACACCTAGATTTCTCCATGCCCTAGAATTTAAATTCCTCTTAACCTAACCTCATCCAGTTAAAGTGATCTCTCTAAATGTGTTTAATAGGAAGAATCACCTGCATCGGATCAAAAACTCTCCAAGCCCATGTGTGGAGGCCGGGGTTCCTTTTGTTCTGCCCTGCTCCTCATCCTTAGTCGCTATTTCATTATTTCTGGGTCATCTGCCCTCTCACACATGCTCTGGTCATTCCTGCTTCCCTGCCTCTACTAATGCTTCTTCCTCCCTGATTTCCTTCCCTTTATCACATGTGGTCTCCAGAGGTTCATCTCAAGTCCTACCTCTCTCATTTATCCTGTGATAGCTACTCCTGCCCTCATTATCGTCTTCCTTCCCTCCCAGTTCTGTATAACAGAATATGGTTCATTCATCATGGAGAGAGGGGAATGATTCCCTTAATGTAATTAATGACTCCTCAAGTGGTTTGTGAACTTTGAAAGGATAGAAAAGTTTCCAGAGACAGCATGGTACAGAAGAGAGTGGGGTTAGGAAAAATAATCTGATTTTTCAGGGCTGACTCTACGATCTTTATTTAGCATATACCTCTCTCCAGGCCTTATTTTCCTTCTGTGAAAAATGAGGATTTATGATTTCATGCTCTGAGTTTCTTTCACAGGTGATCAAATGTTTATGTCCAATGACTACAGGCAACCTCATTTTTTAACTTATTAAGAACTCTAATATAAAGTGAAGGATTATCATAAGAAGTTCCATCATGTTATTTAAAAAAGGCAAGGGGATTTGGGAACCTGAATTTTGAGATGGATTTTAATTCATGCTCCACCATTTAATATATTGCCTTATAAAATTTTCTTACTTCTCTTGCAAAATGTGAATGTCAGTATGATAAGGATTATGATGATAGAGCTGGCTTATATGCCAGTTTGTAGGAGCCAATTGTCAAATATTTAGAAACTTTGTAAGCAAGATGTTAAACCACTATTAGCTTAAATCTGCTATGGTGGGAGTATTTATACTGGGGAAATAAGCAAACACTACAAATCAGATGCCTATTGTTTTGGAGAGTTGATTTACCAGTACATAGCTGATAGTGCAAACAGTGCTGTCAATTATAAATCACTCTGTCTTACTTATTATTAAAATTAATAATGGTACTGGGCATGATGGTGCATACCTGTAATCCCAGCATTTTGGGAGGCTGAGGCAGAAGGATTACAAATTCCTTGGTAGCCTCAGTAACTTAGCAAGGCCCTATTTCAAAATTTTAAAAAAATAAATTAATTAAAAGGCTGGGAATGTAGCTCAGTGGTAGAGCACACACCAGGTTCAATCTTCAGTCCCTCCCACCAAAATAGTAATGGTAACCATAATGTTCTGTGTCCATAGAACCTAACCTGATGCATGGAAGTGCTCCAAGTACACTTACCAAATACATCTTTAACTTTTACTATTTAGAAACTTCTGTACCTGAGATAAATGAGCCCTCATCTTTACCTCTTTTTAAATTCTTCTCTACAAAGTCTACTTTTCAAATGAGAAAACATAAATAAAAGCCTATTTTAGTGCATGACACACAGTGGACCTTAATTAAATTCTCTACTTCCTTAACTAAGCTAATTATCTCCTTATTAAACCTTCATTTCTTTTGGTCTTTCATATCTCAGTTATCAACACTGTCCATCTATCCGTATCCCAAATAAGTTACTTGAAAAGGCTTTCTTCCCCTCTCCCCGTTTTTCCATCCTCATGTGTATGATCAATTCCTAACCTTTACCAATTCAACCTCTTAAGTCTGTCCTGTTCTCTTGATTGCCATTGTTACTGCCTTAGTTAGGGCCATCATCATTTTTTTCTTGAACTTCTAACTGAACATTTAGCCTTTCCCTTCAATCCAATTTCCACTTCTGTAGATATAATCTTAATTTATTTTATTTTGGGACCAAATCCCTCACCTACTCAAAACTTATTAATGGCTCTCTATTGCCTGAAGGATAAAATCTTAAAGGTTTAGCTTATCACTCAGCTCCACCATACTCTGACTTTTGCCTATCTTTTCTAAGAGTTGTCTCTTACTGTTCCCCAAACCTATGTGGAATAACCAGTCTTTCTTTCCTAAAGACTCCCTAATTAACCCTCCAACACCCAATTCAAAGCTTCTTCCATGACATCTCTAGATGTATTCCATATATTTTTCTGAGCTCCCATGGCACCTTGAACATACGTTTATACAATGTGTAACCATGTGGCTGTTGTTATTGGTCTTTCCCTCTAGGTTGTAAGCACCAAATGGTAGGAATCTAGCACCATTTGTTAACGCCTAACACCATTGTGCAGCATATAATAGGAGCTCATTAAATGTTTGAATGAATGAGAGTATAGAAGATAGGATATTTTCATTGGTTCACAAACACACGTTATTCATAAATTATAGAAATGGAAAAAAAGGCTTAAAATGTGGGTCTCAATAATGAGGAGGGAAAATAATAAAATGGGAATGGTCTATTTTTATCCATATCCTCAATAGAGGATACTATGGCTCAGGCTAAAATCCAAAACTTTCAATCAAGCCCCTATCTGGCCTTTAAGTCGTTCTCTGTGTACACCAAGTAGCCTGCATTCCAGCAACTCTGGATTTCTCATCTATCCCAGAGTCTTTCATCCCTGCCCTAATTCACACTTTCCCCTGTACCAGTAATGCCTTCTCCCTCTTCTCTCACTCACACCTGAAGAATTCATACACTTCCTTCAAATGAATCAAAAGTTACCATTTTTAAGCACTTTCCCTGAACTATCCCTCCCTCTTCTGTGTTGTCAGAGCACTGAATTCATGAAAAGCACTGCAGTGTCAATCTTTGCCAGTCTTGTCTTTTGGCTTTCAATAAAGTGAAGTCATTTTTATATTCTGGCCTTTAGCGTGTTCTAGGTGCCTAATACAGAGTGAAGGAGCAAATGAATATTATATAGGGAAATGCAAAAAAAAGTAAATTTTTCATAAAATATACTTTGAATGATTTTTTTAATTAAAAACCATACGTGTGTGTGTGTGTGTGTGTGTGTGTGTGTGTGTGTTGCTGAAGATTGACCCAGGCCCTCACATGAAAATTTTAAATCTATTTTTAGTTAACATGTAAACTTTGTACATATCCATGGGGAACCATGTGATGTTTATATATATATATATATATATATATATATATATATATATATATATATATATATACACACACACACACATACACACACACACATTGTATAACACTCAAATCAGGGAAAACCTATCTGTTTGCCCAAACATTTATCAATTTTTTTGTGGAAAAACATTTAAAATCCTTTCTTTTAGATTGTTCAAAATAAAGCCATTATCATTACTTATAGTCACCCTGCTGTGGAATAGAACACCAGAACTTATTTCTCCCTTCTAACTGTAACTTAATAACCTATTGACCAACCTTTCCCCATTGTTCCTCCCCTGTACTTGATCCAATCTCTGGTAACTAGTATTCTATTTTCAACTTCAATCTCTGGTAACTATTCTATTTTCAACTTCTATGAGATCAACTATATTAGATTCCACATGTGAGTGAGTTCATATGGCACTTGTTTTTCTGTACCCGACTTATCATCACTTAACATGATATTCTCTAGTTGCATCCACATTGTCACAAATGACAGGATTTAATCTTTTTTCATAGCTGAATAATATTCCATTATGCAAATGTACCATATTTTCTTTATTCATTCATCCATCAATGGACACTTTGGTTGTTTCCATTTCTTATTAATAGTGCTGCAGTGATAATGGGAGTGCAAGAGATTCCTTAAAATGGTTTTCATTTCCTCTGGATAAATAACCAGTAGTGGTAATGTTGGACCATATAGTAATTCTAATTTTAAAGTTTGGAGAATCTGCTATACTGTTTTTCATAATGGCTCTTCTTATTTACATTCCACTAACAGTTTATAGGGGTTACTTTTTCTTCCACATCCTTGCCAGCACTTATCTTTTGAAGAATAGCCATTCTAACGGGAGTAAGGTGATATCTCTTTGTGGTTTTAATTTGCACTTTAATTTAATTTGCACTTTCCTGATTATTAGTTATGTCAAACATTTTTCCATATACCTGTTGGCCACTTGTATGTCTTTTTTTTTAAAGAGAGAGAGAGAGAGAGAGAGAGAGAGAGAGAGAGAGAATTTTTTAATATTTATTTTTCAGTTTTTGGTGGACACACATCTTTATTTTATTTTTATGTGGTGCTGAGGATCGAACCTAGCGCCCCACGCATGCCAGGCGAGCACGTTACCGCTTGAGCCATATCTCCAGCCCCACTTGTATGTCTTCTTTTGAAAAATGTCTATGGGTCTGTTGCCCATATCAAATCATATTATTTCTTTTTATGCTATTAAGTTCAGTTTCTTATATATTATAGATATTAACACCTTATCAGATGTATAATTTGCAAATATGTTCTCTCATTCTGGAGGTTGACTCTTCATTCTGTTGATTTTTTTTTCCTTTGCTGTGCAAAATATTTTAGTTTAAATCCTGATTGTGTGTTTTTTCATGTGTTTCCTGTACTTTTGGGGTCTTATCCTGCTTTGAACAAATTTAAGTATGATGTTGCATGATCTAGCTGATCTAGAACAAATCTGTTTGAAAGGTTAGATAGCCCCATATTACTCATGTACAGATCAGAAGTAAAGAACACATTTGAAGAGCTGGGGCTTAGTTGTGTTGCTCCAGATTTGGTGCTGTATAATAAAAAACATTGATATCTCAGGAAGTTATTTTGTCATACACAGAAGACATTTGTCTACATGACTTAATGAATGTCTTAGAAAGTAAAGCAGTGCCCTAGTAAGATAAGGCTTTAAAAAACAAGGAGAAAAAAATTAGTTGTAACTTATAGTAACATAAATTATAATAATGTAAGTATATATATACTGATTTCCCTTGTGGAAAAGGAAGTCATTTTATCTGATTAAAAAGATAACAGAGCGGGGCTGGGGATGTGGCTCAAGCGGTAGCGAGCTCGCCTGGCATGCGTGCGGCCCGGGTTCGATCCTCATCAGCACCACATACCAACAAAGATGTTGTGTCGCCGAGAACTAAAAAATAAATAAATAAATAAATTCTCATTCTCTCTCTCTCTCTCTCTCTCTCTCTCTCTCTCTCTCTCTCTCTCCCCCTTTCCTCTCTCTTTAAAAAAAAAAAACTCTCTCCTGCCGGGCCCCGCCCCCCCCAGTCTCTCTTCTCTTCTCTTCTCTCTCTTTCCTCTCTCTCACTTTCCCTCTCACTTTCTCTAAAAAAAATAAAAATAAAAAATAAAAAGATAACAGAGCGAGGTATGGTGGCACATGCCTATGATCTCAATGACTCTGGAGACTGAGGAAGGAAGATTACAAGTTTGAAGCCAGCCTGGGCAATTCAGCAAGACCCTACCTCAAAATAAAAAATAACAGGTGCTGGGGGTGTAGCTCAGTGATAGAGGGTCCTGGGATTCAGTCCCCAGTATGCAAAGGGGATTGGGGGAATGATAGTTATAAATACAGAATGCTTGGAATACCTTGAAAATCACAACACTCTAAACTGCTCCCAAATCTAACCAATTAACTATTGTTAGTTTTTTGGATGAATCCTTCTGGTCTTTTTCTTTTGTGTGTGTTTGTGTATCCTTTTAAATGAATATATATATATATATATATATATATATATATATATATATATATATATATATATAGTTCCAACCCTTTTAAATGATATGTCATGAACAATTTTTCATGTTAATAATTATTCTTTCACAACATAATTTTTCATTGTGAACAGTATTGCATCAAATAGAATAAACCACAATTTAATCCTCCTCATCATTTTAATGTTTTTATTATATAAACAGATGTAGTAGTAAGGACACTAAAGAAACAGTGATCTCAGGCCCTGCTTTTGTTTTCCCAGGTTTGGGAGCCCTCTTGTGCATCAGACCTCTATTCTAATAATCCTCTGAGTGTCATCTCAGGACCTCGGTCACACTCATGGCACGATGGCCAACCCTCAGGAGCGCCTGAGCTGCTCCTCTTCTCCGCATTTCCCCTCGAGTGAAAACAAAACCTTCAATGGACTACAGAATGAGCGTGCAGCCATGGGGAACCACCCTCCACCCAGGCTCCTTGAGGACCCCCAGGAAAAGGGGGTCGTGCGAACAGAGCCGAGCGACAGCATGAACAGCCCGGTCACCACAACAGTGTTGACCAGCGTGAGTGAGGATTCCAGGGACCAGTTCGAGAACAGTGTTCTTCAGCTAAGGGAACAAGATGAATCAGAGATGGCTGTGTCTCAGGGGAACAGCAACACCGTGGACGGGGAGAACACGGGTGCAACTGAAGACATCAAGATTCAGTTCAGCAGGTCAGGCAGCGGCAGTGGGGGGTTTCTTGAAGGACTGTTCGGCTGCCTAAGGCCTGTGTGGAACATCATTGGGAAGGCGTACTCCACCGATTACAAATTACAGCAACAAGGTAAGACAGTGTGGGCGGGGCAAAGACTTCTTGCATGAGTGCACCGTCAGCACCATTCCCTCCAACATTAAAACTTAGATAACCTTTGATGTGTGGGTCAGTTAAAGAACTAGGTCAGATGACTACCCCATGTCAGTTCCCTTCAGACCTTCTAAATAGACCAGATGCACATTTGGTGTGTCTTTTTGGTTGGAACCCATCTTATATGGTCATCCTGTCTAGTGGTGTCCAAAGTAGAGAACATACAACACAATCCATGAGTTTAAAATAAAAAAATATTATAACTCCTCTTTTTCTCTCTTTTAAAATTTCTATTTTCATGAATGCCTTCAGATATATTTGATATTATAATATAGTTGTGTAGATATACAATTTTTAAATAAATCACATAGTGGGTGCGTGTTTAAGCTTTTTTTTTTTTTTTTTTTTTTTTTTTTTTTTTTTTTTTTACTGTTAGCCTATACAATCAAAAGGTCTGATGGCCGGCCGGCTGGGGTTATAGCTCAGTGGTAGAGAGGTTGCCTCACACTCATGAGGCCCTGGGTTTGATCCTCAGAACCACATAAAGAAATTAACTAATTAAAAATAAAGATATTGTGTCCATCTACAACTAAAAAAAAATTTAAAAAAAAAAAAAGGTCTGATGGGTAAAGTGGCATGAGTCTCTAATCTCAACTACTCGGAGACTAGGTGGAAGGATCACTTGAGTCCAGGAGTTCAAAGACAAGCTGGGCAACATAGCAAGACCTCATCTCAAAAGAAAAGAAAAAATAGTCTGATGGTCATTGGGCTAATTCATTACCAAGCAGAAGTCACATGGTAATGTCCTTGAAGATCATAGGACTACCTTAGATTACAGTAAAAAGGAATTATCATTTTATAGTAAAGGCATAGAAAGCTCACATTTTGAAGAAAGAACAAAATATCTAACCAATCTTGAGAAGAATATTATGTCTAGATCCCACAGTTTTTTAAATAGTGATTTTTCAGTTGCCATTATTGTATAACATGTGTATTCATATATTAGAATTCAAGTATTATACTTTTGAAGTAGGGGGAACACATGGTCCTCATGTTCTTTATAACCTAACTTTATTCTCTAAAAGGACTTTTTACTGATAACAAAAGCAACATATGTATGGAATTTGAAAAATAAAAGTAACTTCCCTAAAATATGTTAAAATAATCTATGATCCTTACTCTCTTGAGAATAGCTACTATTAATGTTTTAAGAATATGTTATGTTGGGCTCAGCACTTGTCTAGCATGAACGAAGCCCTTCGGTTCTATCCTCAGTGCCACAAAAAAAAAAAAAAAATCAGCATGTATGTTGTTTGTGCATGTGTATATACTTTTAAAAATGGAGACATACTATTTGTAGCATTTTTTTATTCATATTGTGAACATTGTGTCTATTTCTTAAATATATTTTAAGCATCATTTTTAACGCCTACCTAATATTAAATTGTCCAAATGTGCTAACATTTATTTAAAGAATCTCCTATTGCTCACCTCTGAATTTGTTTTTATTTTTAGAGATCATAAGTCACATTGCAATGAATATTTGTCTATCACTTTATTTTTGCATATATCTTTGTTTAGTTCTTAGTATAAATTCCTAGATGAACAATCATTGAGTCCAACATATTTTTTTTTGTTTTTTTAAAGACTTCTTTTTAGTTATAGATGGGCATAATACCTTTATTTTATTTATTTACGTGGTGCTGAGGATCAATGCTTGCAAGACAAGCACTCTACTACTGAGCCACAACCCCAGCCCAGATTTGTTATTTTTAAAGTTTTTGATACATTTCCTTGTGGCCTTATTTAAATGATTCTTTTCTTGAGTGCTAGCATCAAGAAATTCTGGAAAGAGCTGGGTGTGGTGGTGCATGCCTGTAATCCCAGCAGCTCAGGAGGCTGAGGCAGGAGGATTGTGAGTTCAAAGCCAGCCTCATCAAGGGTGAGACAGTAAGCAGCTCAGTGAGATCCTGTCTCTAAATAAAACATAAAACAAGGCTAGGGATGTTGTTCAATGGTCAAGTGCCCCTGAGTTCAATCCCCAATATCTCCCTGCCAAAAAAAAAAAAAAAAAATCTGGAAAGAAAAAAATACAGACCAAAGTTGAGATTGTTTTATTTATCTTACAAGTAAATAACTGAATTTCAAACTCTGTGACCCTCCCTTCAGTCTGTTCATCTTTCAGTCAAGAGTATGGACAGCTTTTCCACAAGAACCTATTGACATCAGTCACCATAGTCCCTTTCCTCATGCATCTGTGTTTCCTATTTCCGAAATAGGAAAATACCAAATAAATCAAATACCAGCTTTCTCTCAGTACCCATCCTCCAGAAGTATATTGGGATTTACTGGTAAAACTAACAGTTCTAAGTACTTTTCAGGATTTTTCAATCACAGCATCCATTCCTGCTGCATGCAGAAATTCTTCATCAGTTTTGTGTTATACGTATTCTGTCTGTCTCTCTTTCATGCATACACTAATACCCTACACATTCTACTCTCAGCTGCCTTCCATGATTTTTAGGTTCCAAGGAAATTAAAATTGTTTCTTGTCACACAAAGTTTGAGGAGTCCTGTGTTAAGTAGTACTAAATAGCAATATGGATTAAAAATTGGAAATAAGGGCCAGGCACAGTGGTACACGCTTGTAATCTCAGTGACTCCAGAGGCTATCCCAAGTTCAAAGCCAGCCTCAGCAATTTAGTGAGGCCCTCTCTCAAAATGAAAAATAAAAAAGACTAGGGAGATGGCTCAGTGGTTAAGCACCCCTGTTCAATGCCGGGTACCAAAAAAAAAAAAAAAAAAAAAAAAAAAGGAAATAAGGGTAAGCACAAAAAAGAAAATAAAAATTACCTGTCATCCTAAAACCCTTTCTTTCTTTCTCATCCTACAATTAACTTTCTTCCTTCCTTCCTTCCTTCCTTCCTTCCTTCCTTCCTTCCTTCCTTCCTTCCTTCCTTCTTTCCTTTCTTTTTTGTGGTACTCAAAATCAGACCCAGGGTCTTGCACATGCAAGACAAGTACCCTACCACTCATCTATATCTGCATCTGTCCATAATCCATTCTTAATGAACATATTTAACTTATTATTTTTTAAAAGTTCCCTTTTTTCTGCTTAGACATAAAACCTAATAAAAAACTAACACCCACTTATGTAAAAAACGATATTTGGTTTTGAGGGTTTTTACTTGTCCAGTCTTATACTTATTTTGGTGATAATTTGGACATCTCAGTGTCCAAACACATCACTGAGGTTCAGACTCATAAAAGGGGGCAATAAACATATCCTGTACATCTGCTAAATAAAGCCTTTTAATTTTTTTTTAGTTCTATAAACTTGAATTCAATTTTGTGTTCCAATCAATTATGTGACTTTCAGGAAACCTTATTTCAGGAAAAATTAAGAAACAGACCTGGTCAGCATTAATTCTCAACATGGTACAGCAGATGCCCAGCTCCTCAGCAGATTGCAAAGAGTTAGGCACTAAGGGCTAGTGTTGCTGTAGGCTTGAAGAGGGATTTACCAGCCAGAAACTGAATATAGTACTTCCTTCTCAGCTCTGAGATCAGGGAGCTAATCTTTAATCCTACATTGCAATCAACCACAGAATAACACATGTAACAGATGTATCCCCCTACTCTTGGTATTTAAGAGGAAATTTCACTAGATTTTTAAAAATTTTAATGATGTCCTCAACTCCCTTTTAATTATCCTCATAGTGAAACCCAAGTAAGGTAGTATGTATTATTGAAATATTTTATGGACAAATAGTTTCCCATCTTGAAGCAGGTATTATCATGGCCATGTCTAAATAAACAAAAGAAAATTTTGCCTTAAAGTAGGTGTTTTAGTCAGCTTTTTTGCTGCTGTAACTAAAGGACCCAACCAACACAATTATAGAGGAGGAAGAGTTTATTTGAGTGCTGATGGTTTCTGAGGTCTTGGTCCATAGAAGGCTGGCTCCATTCCTCAGGGCTCCAGGGGAGGCTGAACATCATGGCAGGAGAGGGTAGCAGAAGAAAGAAGCTCACATCATGATCAGATAGTAGAGAGACTCCACTAACCAGATAAAAATATATACCCAAAGCCACTCCCCAATTCCCACCTCCTCCAGCCACACCCTACCACTTCAGTTACCACTCAGTTAATCCTATCAGGGAATCAAATCACAGATTGGGTTAAGACTCTTCCAACCCAATCATTTCTCCTTTGACCCTTCTTGTCTCACACATGAGCTTTTGGGGAACACCTCACACCCAAATTATAACAGTGGGTGATGTGAGGGTTTTCCTCAGTCCTATGAGTCACAATGGATATTGGAAATAAGTTAGTAGTTATTGTGATCAATCAATCAGAGAGAGAGAGAGAAGGAGTATGAGAGAGAAGCTGGGAAAGGGTACAAATGGGATAGCTATAAGAGCAGCAAAAATTCTTGGAACTAACTCTAGAGAGAATATAGCCAGTTCTGTCTTATAATGAGGTTAATTATCTTGCCTGACAGTTACCCAGCTATCCAAATTTATATGTCCTTATTGCTTTCTCTTTCCTGCTACTTTCCCATTCTTTGGCTTTCTCCTGGATACCAACAGAGACTGAAAGATGAAGCAGACAGGACTAAATTCACATTAATTAGTTTTACTTCTGGTAATTAGTTCCAACAAAAAGATTGATGGATACATGGTTGAAATATTGCTTTCTTTATTTTATACTTGTTCTTGAATGGCCAGTGCTATCCCTTTTCTTTTTCCATGAGTAATTAAGGCTTGACTGAATATAGCTGAATAGCACAGGCATGAGCTATCATTGGAAAAAAAGAATTTTATTCCTTATTATAACACCATAAACAGTTGATATTTGAATGCCAAATATATTTTCCATTTTCATTTTAATAATTCACTTATAATTAATTTTATAAAAATACTAAATACTAGGCATTATTTTAAAAAATATAGTGATTATAATGTAAGCATCATAACACAATATGAAGAGAAAGGATGAATTAATTAATTGAATGATTTGGGAATTACTAAATAGCAATACCCATAAAATTTATATTTGCCTTCACAACACATTCCAAAGTAAACTGCAGAAGAATATAAAGGCTAAATTTTTAAAACTCAGCTCTAGATAGCTTTAGAAGACAGGCTACATTTTCTACAATGGAAAAAATTACAAAGTAAATACTAAACTATAATGAAATATTTTGTTTAAAAAACAGTAAAATTAGCTGGATATGGTAGCACTTTCCTGTAATTCCAGCTACTCAGGAAGCTGAGACAGGAGGATCACAAGTTCAAGGCCAGCCTCAGCAACTTAGTGAGACCCTATCTTGAAATTTTTAAAAATTTTTAAAAAGGGACCAGGATATAGATCAATGGTAGAATACTTGCCTCTTACTCATAAGGCCGAGATTCAATCCCTAGTACTATAAAAGATAAAAAATACAATTAGAATAAAAAGGCTTATGAAAAATATTATTTTCATTTTTATCAAAAAATATTTAGAGAACTTCTTCAAATTTATTAGAATGACCCTGTCTGGATCCGGATAGATAAATGGACAATTCATACAAAGCAGATATGTGTATTAAACAAATGTGAGGAAATGGTCTGTATTTGACAATTAAACTAGTTCAAACTCATAAAACACTATTTTATACCTAATTAGATTAGAACAAAAAATAATTAATAATACTGCTAGCAGAGTTGTGATGAAACCAACAGGTTCAGATATTGCTACTATCAGCAAAACTAGTAAACTCCTCACTTGTAATGAAAACAGTAAGTAGATGAAGAATCTGTAATACATGAAATAGTATATATCACTACAACTTTTACATAGCTGTAAACATAAAAACTAGAAAGGATTTTAAAGAGGAATAAAATCACATCTATAATGGGCAATGAGCAAGGACCTGTGGTAGAAAAAGAGAAAAGTTGACCAAACTTATAAGCTTAGGGTAAGAAGGTAGGGTTGGAGAAGTGTTAGGACATACTTTGCTTGAAAGATATCTCTAATCTGCTCAATTTTAGTGGTTTAAAATACACACACACACACACACACACACACACAAATAAAATACCAAGATGCATAGAAAAGTTGTCTTTCAGTGGGGTCAGAGGGTAGGAGTTCCAGTGATGGTGATGTTGGTACCTTCAGAATGGCCTCATAGAATGGTCCCTGAGCAAATTTCAAGATCTCTTCAAGTTTGTTTCTCACTTGTGTGCCTAGATACTTGGGAAGTGCCATTTGAGGAGATCTCAGAGCTGCAGTGGCTGGGTAGTGGAGCCCAAGGAGCTGTCTTCTTGGGCAAATTCCGAGCAGAGGAAGTGGCCATCAAGAAAGTGAGAGAACAGAATGAGACGGATATCAAGCACTTGAGGAAGTTGAAGCACCCTAACATCATCGCATTCAAGTAGGTCAAGGCTTTATCTTTTTTTTTTTTTTTAAGAAATAGAGATATTTTATTTCTCTCAATATATGTACTTAGGTCCTTACTTTGAAAGACATTTCAAAATCACTGGATAGATTTAGCACTGTACTAGATTGATTGGAAGGACATTAAAGAACTATTAAATCTGAGTCATGTCCTGAAACATCTTTTAATCTAAAAGTTCATTTTGCACAAGCATGCACTGCATGGGAGAGACACACACGTGGGGCAGGGAGGAAGGAAGTGGGTTTCTACCAAGCAGTCAGGCCTTCTGCAACAACCTCATTTATCAACGGGGTGACAGAGGTCACTTCAAAATAACGTGAATATCCCAAGACTCAGTTTAAAAGAAAAAAAAAAAGCTAATGTCTGAAGTGTTCAGAGAATATCCAATCCCTGTGTAATAGATATTTACTAGTTTCTATTAGCATTCCTTCTTAATATTGTCTTATAATAAACAGGTACTTTCAGAGCATAATCTCAGGTTTTACTAGATCTCTTTTCTATCAATGCAAAAGTTTTCTAAATCTTGTGATAGTGGAGTTATTGATGATATTACTTATGTTATATTCCTTTCACAAAGTCATTGTTTTCAAGAGTGTGTGAGCATATATTTCTAGTCTAGACTATTATTTCTTAATATCAACTGGGATCTCTAACAGAAAGAAGAGAGGCAAAGGTAAATTTGTGGAAGTCACCAAACTTGGAAGTGCTAAGCTCTAAAATATTTTAACCTCTTCTACCTGTACCTTTTCCTTGAGTTCCCCCTCTCACCAGTCTTTACATGTTGCCATAGTATTGAACAAATGAATGCTAACTGGCTTTAGGTGGGATGAAAGTTTAGAAACTAGAGGTTCTGGCATATTTGATAATATTTCTCCTTCCTGGAGAGTAGTATAACCAATGAGGATATAGCTAAAAGTGAAATAACTTACATATCTCTTCCCTAAAGTAGGAGCAACTTTCCCAACAACCTTAAGAGGATCTTTTCACTATAAAACTCACCTTACAAGCCAGGCTGGTGGTACATGCCTATAATCCCAGTGACTTAGGAGGCTAAAGCAGGAGGATCAGGAGTTCAAAGCCAGCCTCAGCAACAGTGAGGCGCTAAGCAATTCAGTGAAACCCTATCTGTAAATAAAATATAAAATAGGGCTAGGGATGTGACTCAGTGGTCAAGTGCTGCTGAGTTCAATCCCTGGTACCCCCTCAAAAAAAAAAAAAACTCATGTTACAAAGCTAAAAATGTCATGTGACAAGTCTTAACTGGAATCACAACCCCAAAGTAAGGAATAGAAGTTTTTGGTACAGGTTTTGTAGAATGGGTTTTAATGAGTACGTAGGTTAAGAAGACTATGTGGAAAGGGAAAAATGTGAAAAGGAGAAAAACATACTCAAAGACAAAGGAAGTGTTTGGATGTATTTCCTCATGCAGAGAACATTCATGTAGAGTACATAAGAGTGAGCTTCAATTTCTGTCATAATTCCATCATTTGTTGCCCTAGTACAGCTAGGAGGATGCATGACTAAAATTAAGTGCTATAGAGACCAATTATAGTTTTTCCAAGGATGATATACTTCAAAAGATAACAGGATAATTATTTTAAGCAGCTAATAGAGACCCCATCTTCTTTTCTTCATTTTATTTCACTGAAATGATCAGACTCCCTCTATGCTGTATCCTCCTAAATGGGAGAAAGGGCCAAGAACTTCTAAACTCAGATAATAGAACAGTGGGTTGAAACAAAGAGTGTTTGATAGGTTAGGATGGCTTTTGGTCTCCTAAAATGACCTAGGCTGTGTGTCCCAGGTAAGAGATCTTTCCAAGGACGATGCCCTGGGTAATGGGAGGTAGAAATGTATCCCTAAGAGGATGAAGGAGCAAGAAGCTTTATCTTTCCTTCCATCCTTTTGTTTCTTCCTTCTTCCTCCCAGTCTTTTTCCCACCTCATCCTCTGACCCTCCTACCTGTATTTGCAGTTTTCAGCATTGTTGGGCAAGTTCTGCTGCACTGCTGCCCAGCCATTTAAGCTGAAGATCCCCAGTTGCCTTTACCTCCACATGGCAAACAATAGTGAGACTGTGTCCCTGACCCATTACACCATGCATTTGGGGCATTGTGCAGTGTTATATTTGCAGCCATCTGTGCCATGTGTTGCTTGGCCAGTGAATCACGTTCAGGACCGTCTGGAAGATATGAGGACATTATTAGATTTTAATACATGTCCCTGGATTCTGATTTCTGGGCTTATAGCTTCTTTTGAAGTTAGTAAGAACTATGTGTAGAAAGGGAAGTGCAAGATAAGAATGTTATATATTTTTCTTCCATTTTTTTCTAGTAATCCTTTAAGAAAATCCAACCTGACTGTTCCTAATAAATTCAGTACCAAAAGGAAGCAAAGGTAGCAATTAGAACTGATAATAAAGCTGTTATTTATAGCAACTAAGAAACCTTGTCATAGTACAAGGCTGATGGAATGATCGCTTCTCATTCGTCAGTCAAGAGAGATGAAAAATTTAAAACGTATCACTGTTCGACCCTTTCTGTGTTTGAGTGACAATAAAGCATAGTTGAATAGGATGCTGAGTACTTTCAAACAAATATTTATCTTGATATTCTTAAATATTTTACATAATCCCAGTCCTATTCATTATTTCTCTACAATGATAATTAAATTATCTATTTGTAGTTGGTGTGTGTTCTCCTCTGAGTTCTTTTTTTTTTTTTTTTTTGAGATTTCTTAAAGGTCAAATAATAAAAACCTGAAAAAAAATTTTAAATTTGTTCTTTTTAGTTATATATGAAACTTGAAAAAAATTGCATGAAAAGTCAAGATGAGAATTCTGAGTAGCCTAGAAAATAATAGGAGAGTAATAGAAGTAGCTTTGTGGCATTTGACAGGCACATCAAGGCACAAAAAATGAAGTCTAATTAAATTTCTTTAATTATAACAAGATGTTCACATTATCAGCACCTCAAACCATGGCCTCTAAGTTCTTTCCTCACAGCAGCCTAAGAGATAGGACATGAATTGGTAGTTGGCTCAAGACCCTAACTGGATGTCATATAGATAGTACTCTGTGAACTTTTCTAGAAAGTTTCAAGGGAGGTGTACACACCATTAAGAGGTGGGACACAAAGAATTGCAGATGATAGTTATTCTCCTTTTGTCTTGAGAACAAAACTGTGAGGTAGACTTAATATCATTTTTCCCACTTTTGTGAGCTAATGGAATTAACATAGGAATTCCCAATATGCTTTTCTATACTGAAGTTTAAAAGCTAAAATGAAGGTAGTACCATACAGAAAGAAGAAGGAGCCAGGCTTTGAAGTTAGACTGAGTTTGAAACCGACTTCTGTCACTTATTAGTTATATGAACTAGTTGTAATTCAGACAAGTCACTTTCACTTTGAGCCTTACCTGTAAAAGTGGAAGAGATAATACCTATCTTCCAGTAGTTTGTAAGACAGATCTTAAATAAGACAAACTGTGTGGGATATTAAATAAGACAAACAAACATAAACATGTCTGAAAAATATAAGATTTTTTTTCCTGATATTATTCTTCTTCCTGTTCCATGCCTCTGCACATGTTACTGTGAAGGCTTTCTTCAGCTATGAATATTGAGGTGAAGTCAAGAAACATTTATCAAGGACTTACTAAGAACTTCCAAGTCTTGTGGGAGAGAGAAAAGAATTTGAAGACCTTTCCCTTCAAGGAGTCTGTAATCTCTCTGAGCAGAGAAAAACTGCATGTAAAATATTCATGGCTGCTATATGTTATAGGAACTTAGAGAAGTGAGAGATCTTTTCAGATTGGAATAATCAGGATACGTTTCATGAAAGATGGAAATATAGTCTGCATAGATGTATATAATATGTTATATAATGTTACTTTTATTCTAAATAAAAATGCTTTTCAGACTACATAAAAAATGAACTTGTTAGTTATTTTAAATTCAACTAATTTAAAATCCATTAAGTAATAATAAAAATAATTTGAATTCTCAGTCCCCTCTATATAATACCCCCTTTCTTAGTGTAAAAGGAAGATACTTTTATTCTTAACAAAGATATATTGCTATTCTAAACAATCTAAAACAACACAGTGTCTAGCCTATATAAGCCTCAGAAAAGGGTGTTCTTTGTCCCAGAGTGGAATGGTTCCACATAAAACTACCAGACAGCCCAGTCTATAGATTACTAGAGTGACCAGAACAAAACAAAAATTGTCTATATGCATAATAGACAAACCTGTAGGCTAGAGAGATTTTAATTCTAAAGAACTAGGAACTATTAACTATGTGCACCTTTTAAATCAATTGGAAAAAGAATTTGTCTTTATTAAATATTCTTAAACTATAAAAATATATATGTATATGTATGTACATGTTTATGTTTTTCTTGGAAGGGGTGTTTGTACTCAGGCCCCATGTTATTGTATCATCATGGAATACTGTGCCCACGGACAACTTTATGAAGTCTTGAGAGCTGGCAGGAAGATCACACCTCGATTACTAGTAGACTGGTCCACAGGAATTGCAAGTGGAATGAATTATTTACACCTCCATAAAATTATTCATCGTGATCTCAAATCACCTAAGTGAGTTTTAGAGCTTATTTTTCACGTATTTTGCTTTGTTGTTTTGAAATAAGGAATTTTTATCAACTATAATTGAAGTTTTCAGACATCATACTATGAGTTCAGATTAAAGTCAGCACAGCGGGAATATTTGTTGAGCTGCTTACTTACCTTACATGTGGCAGATATGTTCAGGTACCTGACACCATTTTCCCCTTTTTATTGTCGCTTTTAAATCGTATAATTGTACAAAATTCATTATTATCTGAACTATTCAACTTCTATCATCTCTGATAATTAATACCAAACTTCTCTACCAGAAAGCTTGGTTTGTTGTTTTCCTAGTGGTTTGTTGATTGCAGTACCAGGGACTGAACTCAGGGGTGTTCTATGAATTATTTACACCTCCATAAAATTATTCATCGTGGTCTCAAATTATTCATCGTGATTTTATAGTCTTAGTGTATACAATAGAGTAAAAATGGGTGATAAGAAACAGAGGAGCAAAAAAATAACATAAAAACATTAGTACCAAAACTTGTTCACAAAATATATGCCATAAACTTATAGGTGTGTTAATGGCACACATCTATAAATTCAGCTACTCTGGAGGCTGAGGCAAGAGATTGCAAGTTTGAGGCCAGCCTGAGCAACTTAGATGATCTCATCTCAAAATAAAAGATGGCTTGGGAAGTAGCTCAGTGGTAAAGCACCTACTACTAAAAAAAGAAAGAAAAAAGTATCTTATAAGATTCTGTACAGGTGTTTTTGAGAACTATAAATTTGGCATTGAGCTTCTGAGAGTCTAAACAAAGGAGAAAATAAACAGGTAAAAGTTATAAAGTGGCCATAACAAACATAGTTATTTAAGAGAAGCAGAGCTATTTCTGTTAATCTCTGATTTCCAAATGATTCCTTGGTAGCCAATAATCACTTAAGTGTGTATTCAACTCCCCAAATTTCATGAAGGAAAGAAATGAATTGATAAAATGGCATATGTCCATGTAGCTCTATTTTTTAAATATTATTTTTTATTATTTCTCATCACATTTTGGTTTACAGAAGCAGAAAGACTGTTTTTTCAAAAACATTTGCATAGTGCTTTATTGGTTTACAACATGTTTTATAGCCATTATCACATCTTTGATTGTATCAAAAACTGTGGATGTTAGAAGTGATAATATCATTATTATTTTTGTTTATGTAAGAGAAAGAAAGTGGGCCTCAGCCCAAAGGGACTAGGACTTGAACCTAGAACTTTAGAGCCAGACTACAGCATCCTACCTCATTATGTGAAGATAAGGGATTCATAATGAATCCTGCCTCTTCTCCTCTAGGGAAGATAAAATCAGTCCTTGGTTAAAAAGTTAATGAAACTCTTATTTATCATCATCATTCTCAACAATGTTTATTACAATGGTTAGCTCATTGAACAAACTCTTTCCTGTACTTGCAAATAAACATTACTATATAGCGTTCATTCCTTCTGTTCATATTCTTAACACAATCTGTTGCTTTTCTCATCCCCTGCATACACATAAAATATGCAAAATACTTACTAAAGGCATCTTCAAATGGTCTCTTGAAACCAACATGTTCTCCTTGAGAATTAAAGGTTAGAATAGTAAGTAGGTCATCCAGTGTTAACAATGCCACCCTTAACCCTAGAGGCTGAGGTGTTTTTGGGTTTCAATCGAACTTTAAGAAGACAAAGATCAGGGCTGGGGTTGTGGCTCAGTGGTAGAGTGCTCACCTAGTATGCATGAGGCACTGGGTTTGATACTCAGCACCACATACATATAAAATAAAGATATTATATCAACCTAAAACTAAATATATATGTATATATATATGCATATGTATATGATATACATATATATATGAAGACAAAGATCAACCTGACATGTTGTAAGGAAAACTTTCACTGCCAACATTAAATCTGCAGTCTGTGTGTCCCCAACATTGTCTCAGAAGATTTCAGAAAAGTTTCAGTGTTATATCATCTCTAATCTCTTCCCTTTTCTCATACCAACTGAGGCAGAAGAGGAAGTTCCTACAGTTTTTCTGTTCCTGGAGGCCTATCATGTTTTTTTAATTTCATGGCATATGACACTATCAATGCTCCAGTTATGTCAGATAGCTCATAATATTTTAATCCACATGAATTTACACTAAGACTATAAAATCAAAGCTCCTAAATTATGTAAATCATATCCCGTGCAAAACCAGGGGAAGGATGTGGATGGAGGTATTCCAGAGCAACTGTAAGCACAAAGCTGTTGAGTAAGTAGCAAGTCATTTGGCATTGGGGGTGGAGGTGAGCAAGTGTGAAGTCCTTGGTTCAAATGACAAGGGCAGGAACAAATTCAGAAGTTTTCTGTTTTCTATTTTCCTTGAGTCTGATGCTATTTGAGTATTAAGCTTCTTATCTTTAAAAATAGGTATCTAGGGCTGGGGCTGTAGCCTAGTGGCAAAGGACTTGCCTGGAACATATGAGGCACTGGGTTTGATCCTTAGCACCACATAAAAATAAACAAATAAAATAAAGGCATGCTGTCCATCTACAACTATGAAAAAAATTTCTAATAGGTCCCTATATCATTAAGTCTCTGGCACCCTAACTCATTAACATTCGGAAGTTGTGAACAGTTTTTTTGGAGTGAACTCAGCCTAGTGTATGAGGCTGCCCATACTTTGGATTTATATTCACCTTTAAGGCAAGCAAAAGCATCTGCTCCATGACACATTTCAGAAAAGTCCTATGAAAAGTAAAACATGACTTCTGTGGAAGCTACTTAAGTTTAGATTTATTCCTGCTTTTTCTTTTCAGCAATAGTGAAGTGCAGCATTCATATGTGTCTTTTAATGGATCTAGTGTCATGGTCCACTGCATGACATAACTGGCCATTATTTAAGTAATGTTTTTAAATGAGGTGTTTTCCTTAGTGGGTTGGCCAAAACTGGCAAGGGAGTAAACCAAAACTATTGAGCACTGGTGTTTTATGTATCTAAACTCATTTAATTCAAGTGAAAATTCTATGGGACCATTATTACTGGCACATAATATCTTATCCATGACTTGTGCAGCCAGATTATTTCAAAAAGGTAATATAGTGCTAACCTCAGACCTCCAAGGAAGTCTAGAGGAACTCCCTCTAATCAGCCACACTGACATACCTGTGGCAAAATCTATGAAATTCATACAAAATGAGATATAATGATTTTGCCTTATACATATGAAAAGTATTTTTGAGACCTTTTACATCTCTGAATTGTGAATAAGATATTGTGACCTGAATTGTCTCTATTTTATAGATTAGAAAACTGGTTTAGAAGAGTTAAGTAACTTGGCAAAGTTACACAGTTTGCAAATGGTGGAGGCAGGATAAAACTAGGCATTATGAGGATAGCAGAATGAATTGGACACTAATACTCTATGTACATATATGACTACCCAGCCAGTGTGATTCTACATCATTACAACCAGAAGATTGAGAAGTTATACTCTGTTTATGTAGTAAGCACTCTACTGTCATGTATAACTAATTAGAACAAATAAACAATTGCATTTGAACTGTTTTTTTTAAATAGGCATTAAAAGCCTATTCTGATAAGCTGCTTCATTTTGCTACTTCCAGTGCATAGCTAATGCCTTGGTCACATTGGAAACTGCAAGTTGAACTCCACAGGAAGCAGCAAACAAAATCTTTAATTGCCATTTAGAGTCATGGTTTTCATTACTACTAATGATCTGGATGTTTTCTTTATTTCTTTTTAAAGTGTTTTAGTGACTCACACAGATGCAGTAAAAATTTCAGATTTTGGTACATCTAAGGAACTCAGTGATAAAAGTACCAAGATGTCTTTTGCTGGCACGGTTGCATGGATGGCACCAGAAGTAATACGGAATGAACCTGTCTCTGAAAAAGTCGATATATGGTGAGTGATGCCATCTGTGCCAAATAGATTCACCCTATTAACCCTTTCTTCCTGCAACAGTTTTACTACCCAGAATATTCATTACTGTTGTTCACTTCTGGTTGATTTTGGTCTTATTTACCTAAGGTAGTACCCAGTATGATGCTATATGGTGGGAAGGATCAGAAGAGGAATTAGGGTAAATATCCAGTTAGTAAATCATCCGTTCCCTAAGAAAATATGCTGACCTTTCTGGAAAACTAAAAGTCTATTTCAAATGACCATTTAGTATAGTCTTCCTGAAATGTACTGCATAATTCTCACCCTTTTGAGTAAAATACATTAAACAAAACTTACGTTTGCTAAGCCAGGCATAGAGGCATATAAGACCCTGTCTCAAAACAGAAAAAAGAATTGGAGATGTAGTAGTGGAGCACCCCTGGATTTAATTCCCAGTACCTGAAGAAAGAAAAGAAAAACCTATTTTTGATGATTCACATCATCATTACACATATTTGTAATGTACTTTGTTATGATACAGTTTTGTGCTCTAGACCTATTTGAAATGTATAAGTCTATTTGCCTTTTTATTGAATAACTCCTATGAACTATGCTTTTATTTATTTATTTTTAATTTATTTTTTAGTTGTAGTTGGACACAATACCTTTATTTTATTTATTTTTTTGTGGTGCTGAGGATCAAACCCAGGGCCTCGCACCTGCTAGGTGAGCAGTCTACCACTGAGCCACAACCCCAGTGATATGCTTTTATTTTTTATCCTTATCAACATTTCCTCTGAGGTCATAAGCCTTAGTTTTAGCAATATTTTCCCTGTAATTGCTTTTTCCCCCCACCCTTAAAATTGGCTACTGGAAACTTTTAGGCTTTAAGAAAATAATAGCATATGTTAAAATTGCATATAGCATCTGTGTAAGTGGGATAAGATAGAGTATTCATAGTTTTGATAGTTAACAAAGTGTCCTCAGGGATTATACCAATTTGTGTTCTAATCAGAAATGTATAAGAGTGTTTTCTCAACAAATATATGCTACACTTTGTATTTTTAACTATTATGTAGATCAAAAATGGCATCTTGGAAGCAGTTTTCATTTGCATCCCTGCTATTATGAGTAAGGTTATACATTTTTGTATGCTTAAGAGTCATTCATCATTTCTTATTTGTGAACTATTCACATCCTTTTTTTCAGATTTCTGATCTTTTTTCTTATCAATTTATGAGGTGTTGTTTTTGGTTTTTTTTTTTTTTTTTTTTTTTTTTTGGTCCTGGGGATTGAACTCAGAGGCACTCAGCCACATCTCCAGCCCTATTTTTTGTATTTTATTTAGAGACAGGGTCTCACGGAGTTGCTTAGAGCCTCACTTTTGCTGAAGCTGTCTTTGAACTTGCAATCCTCCTGCCTCAGTCTCCCAAAATTTATGAGCATTTTATATGTCAAGGAAATTTGCCTTTTGTATAGATGAATTGCAGATACTTTTTACATTTTGTTATTTTGCTTATAGCATTTTTTCTCAGGTCAAAATAGTTTTAATATAGCTCAATTTATCAACCTCTCCTTTTTTCTTCTAGGTTTCCTAGTTAGAAAAGCCTTAATCACTCTTAAGATTATAAAAAATTCCCAATGTTTTCTTTTATTTTCCTTTTTTTTTTTTTTTGCATTTAATTCTTGGATTCAGGGCTGGGGATGTGGCTCAAGCGGTAGCGCGCTCGCCTGGCATGCGTGCGGCCCGGGTTCGATCCTCAGCACCACATACCAACAAAGATGTTGTGTCCGCCGAGAATTAAAAAATAAAATAAATATTAAAAATTCTCTCTCTCTCTCTCTCTCTCTCTCTCTCCTCTCTCACTCTCTCTTTAAAAAAAAAATTCTTGGATTCATTTAGAATTTATCTTTTTTTTATTTTTTTGGTGTGTGTGTGTGTACAGGGGATTGAACCCAGAGGCGCTTAACGACTGAGCCACATTCCCAGCCCTTTTTTGTATTTTATTTAGAGACAGGGTCTCTCTGAGTTGCTTAGGCTGGCTTTAAACTAGTGATCCTCCTGCCTCAGCCTCCTGAGCTGCTGGGATTACAGGCATACACCACTATATGATGAGGGGTAAATTTAATTTTTCCCCAGTTTTCCCAATAGCAATTATTAACTAATCAAATTTTCCCGCTAGTTTGTGATGCCACTTCTACTGTATGTTCAGTTCTTGAATGTATTTATTAATTTCTAGATTTTAATTCCAGTCCATTAGTCTGTTTGTCTATTTGTGTACCAGAGTTAATTATTGAGACTTTATAATGTCTTAATATCTGGAAGTGTTGGTTACCCTTCATTGATTTTTTTCAAAAGTTTCATGAATTTTTCTGTTTTTTAATAACAGTATATTCTAATTTTAAAACTGGGCGCATATATATATATATATATATATATATATATATATATTTGACCAAAAATTAATTAAAATATAAATCAGTCTTTCTGAAATGTCTTCTATACATGTTCCTGGTACTACTGTAGGTCTTTTGGAGTGGTGCTTTGGGAGCTGCTGACAGGAGAGATCCCCTACAAAGATGTAGATTCATCAGCCATTATTTGGGGTGTTGGAAGCAATAGCCTACACCTTCCAGTTCCTTCTACTTGCCCTGATGGATTCAAAATCCTTATGAAACAGACATGGTAAGAAATACATTTCTCTTCCAACATTCTCTTTTACTTTTTTCTGCAAAGGCATAATACAACTTCTCTAAAACAAGTAGGTAAGTCTCTAATGTGTGTTTGCAGTCAACCATCTGGTGGTGGAAAGATTAGAGCCTTAGAGTCTGAAACCCTTGATTTCAAATGCTGGCCCTGCCTTTTTCTGTCTTTTTTCTTTGGGGCGTGTCATCCAACTATCTGTCTTCATGTAGAGAGAGCGCTTGCTCATGGAGTTGTGTTGTGATTAATTAAAATTTATAAGTGAAGAAATTGGTATGATATCTTGAAATAGTAGGACTTAGTTAATGATAGCTATTATTATTTTACCAGGCCTAGTGGACTATTATCAAATAGCTCACTGCTCCTAGATTTCCATTTCATCAATAGAGGTATCTCTAAATTGTAGTTTTTGTTTGCCCTTCAGTACATCAAAACTATTTGTGATATAGCTATTTTGGAGTTAAAATAGTGTATTTCATAAAGTAGAATAAAATTTTTATCTTCCTGGACACAAATTCTGAAATGCACAAGCTGTCTTTTTTACTTTTAGGCAAAGTAAACCTCGCAACAGACCTTCTTTTCGGCAGACACTCATGCATTTAGATATTGCATCTGCAGATGTACTTGCCACCCCACAGGAAACTTACTTCAAGTCTCAGGTAAGCTCAGAAACCTTCTAACAGATGCTACTGACCAGACAGGGAACTCTTTAGGAGAAAGGGTAACTCTTAGAAGGAGGCCATTTTCATTCTTATAACAATGAAATAATCCTATTCATTGTTAAATAATAATGATACTTCACACATATGGCATTTGGGAGTTTGTTAAGCACTTGATGTACATTATCTCATTTGAAAAGAACATGTATTTGAATGTTGTCCTTATAGTGGGTTCTGGTAAAATTGTTGAAGAAAAAAGAAGAAAAGAGGATGCTAAACCTATAATATACCTCCATTTGAATTGGAATTTATGGCTGATCTTCATGAAAGCATTGTTTTCCTTGAAGCAGAAAAGCTGAAATACAGAGGAAAGAGATTGAATACCAGAAAGATCCGATGAGGCAATTAAGCCCAGAGAAAACCTTTTCTCTAATTCCGTGTGTTACCTAGTAATAGCTCCAAATAAAATATAATTTAATGTATCTGTTTGCCTTCACTGTACTAAAACCTTCCCAAAACTCATGGTTTAAAACAGTAAGCCTTTATTTAGATTTCCTGTGGGATGGTGATTTGTGCTATGCGATTCTTCTGCTTCCTCTGACTCGGTACGCTCACATGTCTGCAGTCAGTTACCAGGTCAGCCAGGAGGCTGGCTGGCTCTAGACAGACTTATTCACAAGTCTGGGGATACTCTGGCTGTTAACGTGGAGTACCTCGTTCTCCTCTGAGTGGCCTCTAATCCTTTAGCAGGCTAGTATGGGCTTGTTTCTAAGGAATAATAAATCAGAGACTTATCCTATTAGTCAAAGTTCTAACACATTCTCTATGATCCTTGAACCTAACTTTCCCCATAACTGTGTCTATAAATAGACTTGCCCCTATATTTTTTAGTGTTTCTGAGAAATTATTATGTAAGTAAAGTGTTTGTTTACACAGAAAATAAGATGATTAAGAGGTTGACTTCATGACAGTTCATGTATTCTTTGATATGTAGTCAGAGAAATTCCCTGAGAACTATTAAAACCCATCCATTCAAATACATGTGGGTATGAGGCACTGAATAAGAAATCTTTCAAATGTCTTCTGCTAGTATTCAGAAAAGACAGTCCTTTTGTGAAATGAAAGAGAATGATAGTGAATACTCCAGGAAATCATTCAAACCTTAGCATATGGTTGTAATCAGAGCTTTGCTTCTTTTACAATAAAACTCCATATCCCAATTATAAAAATACTTTAAAGTACTCTTAACTGACAAGCCATTGAGACAGTCAGTTCTATTGTATATATTTGGAAAATTTCAAATTCTAAACAGATTTTTACTGAAGTTCTCTGTAAAATAAATTTTACTGGAGTTCTCCCACTCTGAAGCTAGTTCAACTTGAGCAACTAAATATCAAGAGTCAGTATCCTTAAAGGGCCAACTTATTTTATTATTGAGATACCCAAAGCATGGAGTATCTACACTGAGCTCAGGAAAGTTTCTTCGGGGAGAAAATTGAAGAGAAAGTGTAGTACATTGGGCATCTGCCTTAGTTTGGGCTGCTACAACAAAATACCATAGATTGGATGGTTTATAAACAACAGAAATTTTTCCCCATAGTTCTGAGGCTGGGAAGTCCAAGATCAAGTTCAAAACACCAGCAGATTTGGGGTCTGGTAAGGGCCCAAGTTATGGTTCATTGATGATGCCCTCTCACTGTGTCCTCACATGGCAAAGGGTCAACAAACTCCCTTGTGCCTGCTTTCTGAGGATACTTATTCCATTAAAAATAGGTAAGTTCTCATGACCTAAGCACCTCCCCAAAGGACTCTACCTTCTAATACCTTTACTTTGGGAGTTAAGATTTCAACATATGAATTTGGAGTGAGGAAAGTACAAACATTCAGACCATAACAGCCCTTTTTTTTGTTATCACTTTGTTTGTTTATTTGTTTTGTTTGGTACTAGGGATTGAACTCAAGGCCACTCAACCACTGAGCCACATCTCCAGCCCTATTTTTTTGTATTTTATTTAGAGACAGGGTCTCACTGAGTTGCTTAGTGCCTTGCCATTGCTGAGGCTGGATTTGAACCCTCCAATCCTCCTGTCTCAGCCTCCCAAGCTGCTGTGATCACAGGCATGCACCACCTTTTCTGGCCATAACAGCACTTTTAATATTTATTAATCCATTCACATTTTTCTTCCAACGTAAAATTTCACTTCTCCCTCAACACCAAATCTGCTATTCTTGCTAGTTTCAAGATTTTTTTCAGGTATTTATAAGCTGATCTGACTCTAGGTCTGAAACTGAGACTATCTCTGACTAATGTTAGTAAAATATTTATGAACTCTCTAGTGAGTTACTAGGAAAAGCAATGGACATTGAATCTAAACCCCTGTCCTATCACTATAAACTACGTGACCTTGAATAAGTCACTAAGTTTTCTAACCCTCAGCTTACCCATCCAAACAAGGAAGATAATTGTATCTTCTTTTAGGAAGTTTCTGTGACAATCAAATGAAAAGATTAAAATGCAGGTATAGCATAAACTATTAAGAACTGTGTGATTATAAAATGTTATTCACCTCGCACAAAGCTATACAAATAAAGCGTCCTTTGAGTTGTTACCTTCTGGGTGCTTTTTCAGATGAACTCCTGAGATGAATAAGATGGTAGCTAAAAAAAACTCCTAGTAATTGTGTTTTGACTTCATCCTGTCCCAATAGGGAAAATCTGATTGTTTCACGTACACAGAATTTTGCTCTTGCCAGAGCAGTATTATACCTGAGGCCTTGCCTCCTCTCGCCTGCTGACAAGATGTTCTCAGTGTCATTTTCAATCAGTGGCTGTTAGCTCCTGGTCTCCATCTTCCACCAAACTGGTTGGTCAGGAGTGCTGCCAAGTGTCCTGCTAACCCCTTCCTGAGAAAAAGGGCTTCAGCAGCAGCACATGTGTAAAAATGCATATAGAACAGATGACAAAGCAACGGATTTCAGCACAATATTAGATTCTGCCAAGGCTGTTACTCACTCCCAGACAATCACCCATTCTTCAAAGAGGCAATTATTGCTCCTGGTATTCAGCTGTATTTCGTATTGGCCTTTAGAAAACAGCTGCTAGTTGGGTCCTATGCTCAGTTTCTAAATTCTCGCACCATCCTCTGCTTTTGCACCATTCTTGCTTCCTCTTGAAAGCCACTATTGTTAGTTTTTCATTGCTGTGACCAAAATACCTGACTAAAACAACTTAATCCATGGTTAGCCAACTCCATAGCTCTGGGCCTGAGGCAAGGCAGAAGAGCAAGGAAGAAGGATGTGGCAGAGGACAGCTGCTCAGCTCCTGGCAGCCAGGAAGCAGAGAGAGGATTGCCAGAGAGAAGACAAACCCTTCTTGGGCACACCCTCAGTGACCTTCCTCCAATGAGGTTCCACCTCCCAGTAGTCCATTCAGCCAGAAGGGGAGAGTCCCCTGATCTAATCACTAACCACAAGCTCCACCTCTGAACACAGGAGACTTTGGGGACATTCCAGATCCCATCGATACCACACTGTAACCACCCAGAGAGTGGTTAAAGAGATAACTGCACTTGTCCTGGGATAGCCTGTGCTGCCTTACAAGTATGCTTCTCATGAGTGATTAGGTGCCAAGGCTAGGTCCTCACACTGGGAAGGCAGTAAAGAGGAACCGAGTGCCAGTTAAGAACTGGATCGGATGCTCTCTAAGGTTTTTCTGATTCAGAATCTATGATTCCTACTCCTAAGCCCTCAGCATCTTGCTTCTCTATTCCTTGAACTAACCTGGAACTGGCTCAACATTTTTTTCCTTTATAAAAATTATGTAAAATAAATATAGTATAAAGTTTACCATTTTACTAGTGTCTAATTCAATGGCTTTCATCATTACATTCACACTGTTGTGAGTGGTCACTACTATTTCCAAAAATTTTCATCAACCCATTAAGTAATAACCCCCTTTTCCTCCTCTGATCTCTGATAATCTCTATTCTATTTTCAGTCTCTATGAATTTGCCTATTCTAGATATTTCACTTAACTGGAATCATAAAATGTTTGTCCTTAATGTAGGGCTTGTTTCACTTACTTAGCATGTTTTCAAGGCTCATATATATTGTAACATTTGTCAGAACTTCATTATTTTTTGTAGTTGAATAGTATTCTATTGTATAATACCACATTCTATCCATTCATCTGTTGATTCAACTTCATTTTGATATCTATATTATGGGAGATAAATAGAAACAATTTTTTTGCTACAAAAACTTCAAACATCTACTGAGTAACTTTAGAAACCTTCTAAATGTCACAGATTTCCCTAGGCCTTCTCTGGGAGGTAAAGGGGATATCATTAATGGAGTGATCCAGGTTTCACTTGATTGTTCCCTTACTTGCTTACACAGGACTTGTGAAGCACCCTCCTCCTTCCACACCTACACACTACACTATGCATTCTCAGGGAATTCCCAGGGAGGAGGAGAGATCTCAAATAGTCTCATATTGTCATCTGCTGTCCTTTCTCCTGACTCTGACTAAACACAGCCCTCTCCCTCCTGGCACAGCTGGGCATTTCCATATTGGTGAGCCCTCACTGTTTTCTGCTGTAAGATTGTATTCCTAGTTGCCATCCATTAGATGCTGCCATATCCTTAAGGGACTGCTCTCCCCCTCTGGGAGCTGCTCTCTGCTGCAGCAGAGCTCTAGAGTTCCCAGGATTCCAAAGCTGCATGTTGTTCTGTTTGTGTGACGAGCTCTTCCTTTCCCTATTGATTTACACTGTGTGAAAGATGGCCATGGCCTGATGTTTTACAAGTATGTTAGTGAAACAATGGGAAATGTCCCATCCACTCCTGTGACAGTGGCTCTGTTATAGGCCAACCTCCTGCACACTCTTCCCTCTCAGCAGCTCCTCATCTCTGTGCAAAATGCGTTCTGGCCTGCCCGCCCTCCATTTCTTCAGATAAGCCAGGTAGTTCTTAATGGCAGATTAAGTCAAATCAGAACTCCTATTAACATATTCTAAGTACATGTGATGAAACTCCAAATTATCTTCTTCTAGGAATATGATACCTTTGAGGAAAACACACTTTTGGTCAGTTCCTGTTGTTTTCCCATGCATCTTGTTTCATTTTCCCAGGAAGGAATTTACTTGTAGAAACCTAGTTTCTTACAGATTTAAAGCTTCAGAAGGTTATCTTTAAGTTTCCTATAATAATAAGCAAGCTTTCTGGAGGTTTACTGCCTCTAGAATTAAAACCTGACCTGTAATATCTGATTCCTTACCACCAGAGGGAGATATTCCTTTTCTTGGTACCTTCTTTAAGTATTGCCCTGGAATCCATTAGCATGTTTTTGCCCAAAAGATGTTTTCAGGCCTAAATCTGACCCTCTCCTTTGTCCTTCTTTGTTCTAAAATCTCTTGTTTATCATTCTTTAACCTCTTAAAGTTGAAATACAGTTCCATGGCTTTGATCTGATGATTCAAAGAGAAGCATTACTGGGGGCTTAACTGAACCTTCATATACTGTTGAAATGCTGTCAAAGACTCTTGACCAACAATGGGATAGTATATTTTTTATCCTGGCATTTTGAAGACATTGAGCAGATTTGGTGCCTGCTCAGTGAAAGTCAACAAGCTGGCAGAAACCCCTCTCAAATAGTCAACATATAGAAAGAATCTAGTATATTATAAATAAGCAAGCAGGATGATCATTTTCTAAATGATTATATTATTTTCTACATAAAAAATGATGAAAAACAGATAATTTGGGGAAATTATATAATGTCTCCTTGTTTTCTCCCTCAGTTCCCAATTTCTATATAATTTCCCATATGTTTATTCCCATCTTCTGCTGTGTATGCCCTGGGATCTTCTACTGCATATATTTTTTTCAAGATATTTTCCTAAACAAAGCACAGAAGGAATTCTGGTGCCAGTTTTAAGGATGATCATTTTCTCACAGACACATACATGTACCCAAGAGGTTATCAAAGCTGTTCTTTCTGGCCATATTCTTGGCTACTGTATTGACTTAAATTGAGTCCTTTCGTTCCAGAGGTGATGGCCAGTGGTGACCATCACCACTTTGATCTGATGATTCAGAGAGAAGCATTACTGGGGGCTTAACTGAACCTTCATATACTGCAGGGAAAGTGGAGTACTAGAGTAGATATACAGAACATGGGGAGGGGCATGCAGATACAATAGCATGAAACATTTTGCTATCAATCAACTAATATTTCTTGAACACCCATTTTTAATTAGGCATGTGCAGGAAGCACATAGAAAAAAAGCAAGAAAGGCGTGTAGAAGCATTCAGACAAAATACCTTGTGCCTGATCCTGTGATTATACCAGAGGTTAAAACACCTTGAGTACTAACAAAATCACGTTTTTCTCACCCAGGCTGAATGGAGAGAAGAAGTTAAAAAACACTTTGAGAAGATCAAAAGTGAAGGAACTTGTATACATCGATTAGATGAAGAACTGATTCGGAGGCGCAGAGAAGAACTCAGGTCAGCTCATCTCTCTTCCTCTACCTCTTCCTACCCCAGATCTTCAGATATGAGGAATTCTTCTTATGAATCGCCATTTCATTTTCTACACACCTTTTACCTCTGCTTGTTATTGTTATGCTCCTTGAAAGTTACCCTAATGGTTAGTTCTCCTATGGAATCTAAAAGAGTCAATCTTCTAGAAGTATAGAATTATGGTTACCAGAGTCTGAGGAGACTGAGGGGGGAGGACAGATGATAAAAAGTTCTTCAAGGGATTCTAAGTTATAATTAGATAAGAGAAAGAAGAAGTTGCACAGTAGGGTGACTATAACAAGAATGTACTGTATATATATTTTTGAATTTTAAAAAAAGCTAGAATAAAATATTTTGAATATTTTTACCATAAAGAAATTATAATTGCCAAGCATAGTGGTGCATGCCTGTAATCCCAGGAGGTTGAAGCAGGAGGATTTTACATTTGAGGCCAGCCTTGGCAACAAGAATAGACCCTATATCAAACATCAGACAGAAAGGACTGGGAATGTACAGTGGTAGAGCACTTGACTAGCATGCATGAGAACCTGGTACATTCCCAGTACCCCTCATACACACACAGGAAAGAAATGGTAATTGTTTCAGGAGACACATGTTTACCCTGATTTGAACATTATACAATGTACACATGTATCAGGACATCATGAAATACCTATAAATATGTACAATTTTTTATCAGTTAAATTTTTTTAGAATGTGTCATAGGCAGTTTTGAAATCCTAAGTGTTTTTTAACTTTTTTTTGTATTTGTTCTTTTTAATTATACATGACAGCAAAATGTATTTTGATATAGCATACTTCCATTCTTGTAGTTGTGCATGATATGAAGTTACAGTGGTCATGTATTCATATATAAACATAGGAAAGTTATATAAACATTCTACTGTCTTTCCCATTCCCATCCCCACGCTCTTCCCCCTACTCTTCCCTTTCCAATCCATGAACCTCTGTTCCTCCCTCCTGACCTATTGTGAGTCGGCATCATCAAAGAGAACGTTTGGCCTTTGGTTTTTTGGATTGGTTTATTTTACTTAGCATGATAGTCTCTAGTTCCATCCATTTACCAGCAAATGCCATAATTTCATTCTTCTTTATGGCTGAGTAATATTCAGTTGTGTATATGTACTGTTTTCTTTATCCATTCATCTGTTAAAGGGTACCTAGGTTGGTTCCATAGCTTAGCAATTGTTAATTGAGCTGCCATGAACATTGATGTGGCTGTGTCACTATAGTATGTTGATTTTAAGTCCCTTGGATATATGCCAAGGAATGGGATAACTGAGTCAAATGGTTGTTCCATCATTCCAAGTTTTCTGAGGAATCTCCATGCTACTTTCCACAGTGGTTGCATCAATTTGCAATCCTACCAGCAATGTGTGAATGTGCTTTTTTCCTCCACATCCTTGCTAACATTTATTGTTACTTGTATTCTTGATAATGGCTATTCTGACTGGAGTGAGGTGATATCTCAGTGTAGTTTTAATTTGCATTTCTCTAATTTCTAGTGATGCTGAAATTTTTTCATATATTTGTTGACCATTTGTATTTCTTCTTCTGAGAAGTGTCTGCTCAGTCCCTATGCCCATTTTTTGATTAGATAATTGGGGGGGGGGTGTTGGTGGTGGTTTTGTGGGGGTTTTTTGTTTTTTTGTTGTTGTTTTTTGTTTTGTTTGTTTTTTTGTTTTTTGCTTTTTGTGTTTTGTTTTGTGGGGGGTTTTTTTGTTTTTGTTTTTGGGGGGTTTTTTGGTGTTAAGTTGTTTGAGTTCTTTATTATATCCTGGAGATTAATGCTCTATATGAGACGCAGGTGACAAACATTTTCTCCCATTCCGTAGGCTCTCTCTTCATGTTCTTGATTATTTCCTTTGATGTGAAGAAGCTTTTTAGTTTGATACAACCCCATTTATTGATTCTTGATTTTACTTCTTGTGCTTTAGAAGTCTCGTTGAGGAATGTGGTTCCTAAGCCAACATGATGGAGATTTGGTCCTACCTTTTCTTCCAATAGGCACAGGGTCTCTGGTCTAATACTTAATCCACTTTGAGTTGAGTTTTGTGCAGGGTGAGAGATGGGGGTCTAATTTCATTTGATTACATATGGATTTTTTATTTCCCAGTACCATTTATTGAAGAGGCTATCTTTTCTTCAATGTATGTTTATGGTACCTTTATCCAGTTTGAAATAACTATTTATGTAGTTTTGTCTCTGTGTCTTCTATTCTATTTGGTCTTCAAGTCTCTTTTGGTGTCAGTACCATATTGTTTATGTTACTATAGCTCTGTAGTATAATTCAAGGTCTGGTATCATAATGCTTCCTGCTTCACTTTTCTTTCCAAGGATTGCTTTGGCTATTCTGGGCCTCTTGTTTTTCAAATGAATTTCATGACTGCTTTTTCTATGTCTGTGAAGAACATCATTGAAATCTTAATAGGAATCTCATTAAATCTGCTTTTGGTAGTATAGCTGTTTGACAATATTAATTCTGCCTATGCAAGAATATAGAAGATATTTCTAAGGTTTTGTTCAAGTTCTTTCTATGATGTTCTGTAATTTTCACTATTAAGGTCTTTCACCTCTTTTGTTAGATTGATTTTCAAATATTTTTTGAGGCTATTGTGAATGGGATAGTTGTCCTAATTTCTCTTTCAGTTGATTCATCACTGATGTATGAGAATGCAATTAATTTGTGGGTGTTAATTTTATATCGTGCTACTTTGCTGAATTCACTTATTAGTTCTAGAAGTTTTCTGGTGGAGTTTTTGGGTCTTCTAAATATAGAATCATGTCGTCAGCAAATAAGGATAGTTTGAGTTCTTCTTTTCCTATTTGGATCCCTTTAATTTCTTTCTTTTGTCTAATTGCTCTGGCTAGAGTTTCCAGGACTATATTGAGTAGAAGTGGTGAAAGAGGGCATCCTGGTTTTGTTCCAGTTTTTAGAGGGAATGCTTTCAATTTTTCTCCTTAGAATTATGTTGGTCTTGGGTTTAGCATATATAGTGTTTACAATGTTGAGATATATTTCTACTATCCCTAGTTTTTCTAGTGTTTTGTACACAAATGGATGCTGTATTTTATCAAATGCTTTTTCTGCATCTTTCGAGATAATCATATGATTCTTGCCTTTAAGTCTATTGATGTAAAGAATTATGTTTGTGGATTTCTGTATGCTGAACCAACCTTGCATCCCTGGGATGAATCCCACTAGATCATGGTATACTATCTTTTTAATATGTTTTTGTATGTGACTTGCCATTATTTTATTAAGGATTTTTGCATCTATGCTCATTAGGGATATTGGTCTGAAATTTTTTTTTCCCTTGATGTTCTTTGTCTGGTTTTGGTATCCAGATGATACTAGCTTCATAGAATGAGTTTGGAAGGGTTTCCTCCATTTCTATTTCATGAAATAATTTGAAGATTGTTGTTCATTCTTCTTCTTGTTGTTTCAAAGTATTTTTTTTTTAGTTGTATAGGGACACAATACTTTTATTCTATTTATTTACTGTTATGTAGTGCTAAGGATCGAACCCAGTGCCTCATATGTGCTAGGCAAGTGCTCTACCACTGAGCTACAAACCCAGACCCCTCCTGATTTTCTTTCCATCTGGATGGACCCTTAAGGATAAACCAAGTAGAAAGCTTGGATTTTCCATCTCTTACTCCTTATCTGAATCATTGTGTCAAACAAGGGAGCTTTAAAAATAGTGTCCTTGGTTTTTGAAGTCAACTGTCCATTTTCTTATTTCATTAGAACTGACCTTTGTTCTCCCCAAAGTTAGCCTCACTGATCCTATGTTTTCTCTGATAGGCATGCTTTGGATATTCGTGAACATTATGAAAGAAAACTTGAGCGCGCTAATAATTTATACATGGAACTGAGTGCCATCATGCTGCAGCTAGAAATGCGGGAGAAGGAGCTCATTAAGTATGTACCCAGACCAAAGAAGGTCCTTATTGATTCGAATCTGTCAATCAACAGAAATTACTATTCTTGCATGTTGGTGCCACTCAGAACTGGAAGATATTTTATTCATTCACCCAACATTCCTTGAGGGAAGTGCTATATCCAGGTCCCTGCCCTGGTCAGGCAAGTAGATAAGTGGAGTCAGTACAGAGCTGGGAACGTGCTCTGGACTGGCTTTTTTTTTATACTTCACCCTCCTGCATGGTTCAGAGGAGGATGCAAGTTTATTAAAAGAAATTGGTGTGATTATGTGAGAGCTTATTGCCCCCTGAGGAAGTAAAATGGCTGCTAAAAATATTTCAAGGTATCCCTAATGGTGGCAAGAAATCCCTGAGGTCCTGACTAGAGCAGCAGCTACAAAAAATAAGAACTTTGGCCATTGTGTTGTGTTAAGGAAAAGAAAGGCCCAACTAAGTCTGTGAGCTGAAAAACAGAATGAAGTCAGGTTAATTTGAATTTAGTATCTTCATTTTTATTATTATCATTAGCCTTTTTATTCAAATAGCCTTTACCTGTTAAATGTGGCCAGAATTTAGGGGTAGAATTCGCCTGTGAAAACATTCTGCCCATCCTTTCTATCTGCTGTGACTGCTATGTGGCTTTTTCTTTCATCCTACAGGCGAGAACAAGCAGTAGAAAAGAAGTATCCAGGGACCTACAAACGACACCCTGTCCGTCCAATAATCCACCCCAATGCCATGGAGAAACTCATGAAAAGAAAGGGAGTGCCTCACAAAGCTGGGGTGCAGACCAAGCGGTGAGGCACCATTCCCACTTGATATTCAGAGAAATGGGATGATAATCCCCCAAAACACATTCTCATAGTATGATAGATGAGGCAACTTCTGTAACTCATTGATAGCACATCAGCTTTAGATAAAATAGAGTAGGAAGGTAAAGAAAATGTCTTAGACTCTAGAAATCTAGGTTTTACTATGTGAGACATGGATATTTATTGTCCTAGAACTGAATAGAGGAGAGAAATATAGTGGGGACTAGTCAGACCTGGGTTCAAATCCCAGCCCTGCTTTGTCAGCTCTGTGACTTGAGCCATGCCATTCAGCCTCTTCCAACCCCAGTGCTCTTATGGGTAAAATGGTATAATCACAGTACATGAGATTTATTTTTATTTTTATGACCCCTAGAACACAGAATTGAGTTAATCATAATTCTTTATTTATGACACATGGTTCATACATGGCCTACTTTTATTTAGACACTTAGTTAGTTCTTTTTAATAATGTAATAACTCACTACCAAAGATAAAAGCAGGAGCTTTGATAATTACCTATATCTAACCATATTATCCCCCTCATTCTAATGCTACATAGGGTTTTTGTGAATTTTAAATAATGTAGAATCACCTTTCAAATCATAGGTGTTTAAAAAATAGTGTTTTGAGGCCTGGAGTTGTAGCTCAGTGGAAGAGTGCTTACCTAGCATACATGAGTCACTGGGTTTGACCCTCAGCACCATATAAAAATAAATAAATAAAGATATTGTGCCCACCTACAATTAAAAAAAAAAATATATATATATATATATATATATATATATATATATATATATATATATATATTAAAATAGTGTTTTGAATAGTTTTTAAAAATCCTTTCCCATTTTTACAAATGCCTTTTATTAGTTTAATCATTTTTAAAATTATAGATGGACTGGCTGGGATTGTGGCTCAGCGGTAGAGCGCTCGCCTAGTATGGGCGGGACCCGGGTTCGATCCTCAGCACCACATGAAAATAAAGGCATTGTGTTGTGTTGTGTCCATCTACACCTAAAAAATAAATATATGTATAAAAAAAAAGAAGTACACATTGATTTTAAAAAATTATAGATGGACACAATACCTTTATTTTCTATATTTATCTTTATGTGGTGCTGAGGATCAAACTCGGGGCTTCACACATGCTAGGCAAGTGCTCTACCACTGAGCCATAGCCCAGCCCCTCTTAGTTTAATCTTAGTCTTAGAGGCTGGAGGTATAGTATAGCGGTATATGCTTAGATGCACGAAACCCTGAGTTCAATCCCCAGCACCAAAAAAAAAAAAAAGGTCATACTTTTTTACTCCTTTTTTATTACCAAACTCTGGAGCCTTATAACTCCAAAATAACAAAGAATTGGCTCTATTCTAGATAAAGATAAATTAATATAACAGAAAGAAGTGTTCCTAAACTTGAGGTGTAGATTCAATAGTGAGATTTGAACTAAATGCAGTAAGAATAAAGGTAATGAGAAAACACAAACCAGGGATTATTTTAAGGCTGTCTGAATGATGGCTGTCCTACCACAGCAGGACTAATGTCAATCTAAACTATTAATGAGTAACAACATGGATGAAGTCCAGTTTTGCTTTTACTTATCACCCTTACTATCTTCTGGTCAAATTCTAAGAAACTCTTTTCAGGTGGCACCTGGCACAATCCTCAGGGAAATCCCAGGGCCTTTATTTCTTTTCTTGTGCTAATGAGCGACAAAGTCCACCTACAGATCTTCCTTGGTTCTGCTTACAGTTTTATAACCTAGGAGTGTGTTTGGGCGGGAGTGGGACGTTCTATTTAACTTCTTTGTTTTGTTGTGGTGCTAGGGATTGAACCCAGGGTCTCTCACAAGCAAGGGAGGCAAGTGCTATACAGTAAACTACTTCCCCATCCCTTAACTTTTTAAAAATATGAACCTATGTTTGCTGTTATGTTGACTTGGAAAAGCTTGGTAAGTATATGAGCAGAACACGGGGAAGGCAATTTGCAGAGTGTTGTACTGTCCATTGAGACTGCCCCTTGAATAATTAAAGTTTCATATTTTTTGGAGAGTCCTGCGATTGCTAAATCAGAAGTTCAGTGACCTATGAGGTAATCAGAGGAGAAACCACTCACCATCCTTACATCTAGGTTTCAGTTCATGTTTAGTTAGGGACTAAAGGAGTGCTGATTTCAATTTTAGATCCTCTGAGCCTGTCCCAAGTGAATATAATCCATGAAGATAGTCTAAATATATACTAGTCATAAGCTTGAAATGGGAACTGTGCCTTGGAATTAAGCACCTTGGGTTCAAGTTATGTGTTCTGCTCTATGATGAGCACAAGCTAAGTAACCTGTGATCCTCAGTGCCCTTATTTATAAAATAGACATTGAAATAGTAGGAACCAGACACTTTATATATTGTAAAGTGCTTTGCAAACTGTGTAACAAGGATACTCTGTGATTTTTGCACTGCCAGCTTCAGTAAGAGCAGCCTTCCCCTGACTTTAGATGCTTTCACTTCAACTTTCCTTTAAATATCACCATAGCTAGTTACCCTGTAAGTAGATGCCTCCACCCAGGCTTGGAAGGGCTCCCTTATCTCAGAAAAAGACCCAGAACCTCTTCAGTCCAAACACTTTCTGCAGTACATGTCAGCCAGCTGGACATCAATTTCTAACTCTGGGACAGAAAGCTTTTGATAGACCTCAGGACCCTACTCCCCTTATCATAAACTAGTAATACATGGAACTTCTGTACTAAGATAAGCTTTTGATTGTACTTTTCCTGGAAAAAAAGAAAAAGTCCATCTCCTACTGCTCAATGCCTGCTAAGGCCCTATGAGCCCTGGCTGTGCTTAGTGAGGCTGTCAGCACAGCCCGGCTGACAGCCTGGTAGCAGTACAGGTTCTTAGGCCCTACCCAGACTGAACCAAAAAGTTCATTTTAACAAACTCCTCAAGTAATTTGCATGTACCATCAAGTTTGTACTCTGGCTGTCCAAGGACACTAGGACATACTGCTCATCTGGATTCTGTCACTAGCAGGCTGTGAGAGCCTGAACCATTTTGGATGACTCTGGGTTCCTCATCATATGTGGCAGAGGCTTCTGCCCACCCCCTTTCAACCAGCCTATTATATCCATTGTATATAGTGATTTCTCATAATAGTTCATTTGAGAGACTTATGTTGTTAAATAAAAATGTTTGGATTCTCCGGTTCTAAAATCTCCTACTGATTTGTGTCTGTCTGGTCCCAAAGACAGGTGAGGCTATTTGCTGGGAGGAAGGAAGCGGTGGGCAGGATTTACCTCAGGCCTCCTTCCTCTTGCGCATCACTGGTCCAGTGGGAACTTGGAAATAGGGTTGAAAGAGAACCTTCATCCTTTAAGATCAAAGTAGAATGACAGTGTCACTTCCCACCAGTCCTTTTCTTGCTGCTGCTGCTCAAAATGAGCTCTCTCCCATTTTCCCCTTCTCTGACCCTTCCTTTTCTTCCTCAAAATTTACTGAGTACTCCTATAAATAAGACTCCTTTCTCATATGAAGATAGACAGAACATAGTCCCAGCTCTTTAAGGGACCACGTCTAGGCTCCATGAACTCAGCCTCGTGTCCAGCGAACCTGAGGTTTCCTTTCTGTGGTACCAGACTTCTTTCCATGTGGTGCCCTGAGGGATCTGCCCAGCTCCATCATTGGACAGATTCCCAGGTGTAAACACCCAGGCCCTTACCTTGGCATATTGGTACCAATATACACACACGATTATGAGGAAGAGATCAAGAGCACTGTAGAGTAAAATTATGATTTTAAGAGGACTGAATACCTACATTAGGAAGACAGAATAAAATCCAGGAGGAACAAAGGAAATCCTCTGTAAATGAACATTTAGGGATTATCCAAGTTTTTGCTATTTTAAACAGTACAGTAATATAACAACATACATCTTTGCACATTGTTATATCCAATGGATAAATTCCTGTACATGGGACTGCTGATTCAAAGAGCATATTTTAGAGCTTGGGGTACATTTCCCCAAACTTGAATGTGGTTTTTTTTAAAGTATTTTTTTTACTTGTCAATAGACCTTTATGTTACCTTATTTATATGCAGTGCTGAGAATCAAACCTAGAGCCTCCCACAAGCAAGGCAAGTGCTACCACTGAGTCACAACCCCAGTCCTTGAATTTGTTTTTGTGTCTAAAACTAAACCTGTTCTTTTCTCCTAGGCCAGATCTGTTGAGATCTGAAGGTATCCCCAGTACCGAGGTAGCTCCCACTGCATCCCCTTCGTCTGGAAGTCCCAAAATGTCCACCTCAAGCAGCAAGAGCCGATATCGGAGCAAACCACGCCACCGTCGGGGGAATAGTAGAGGCAGCCATAGTGACTTTGCAGCAATCTTGAAAAACCAACCAGCCCAGGAAAATTCACCCCAGCCCTCTTACCTCCATCAGGCTCAGTCCCAGAACCCTTCTCTCCATCACCATAATATTCCGCAGCAGCAATACCAGCAACCCCCTTCTGCCATGTCTCAGAGTCACCATTCCAGACTTGGTATGCACAGACAGGACATTGCAACCTGCGCCAACAACCTGAGGTATTTTGGCCCAGCAGCAGCCCTGCGGAGCCCTCTCAGCAACCATGCTCAAAGACAGATGCCTGGCTCTAGCCCTGACCTCATCTCCACAGCCATGGCAGCAGATTGCTGGAGAAGTCCTGAGCCCGACAAAGGCCAGGCCGACCCCTGGGGCTGCTGTCAGGCTGACCCTTATGACCCCTGCCTCCAATGCAGGCCAGAACAGTGTGGGTCCTTAGATATACCCACTACTGAGCCAGTAGGGAGGAGCCCCAACCTTTCCAAGTCACCAGCACACAATCCCCTCTCAGAAAATGCCCAAGGTTCTGAGAAAATGGAAGAAAATGAATTCAACAGCTGTGGGTCTGCATCATCCCTTGGCACCCCTCATCACATCACCCCGCCAGCACTACCTCGAAAATCAAGGCCCCTTCAGAAGGTAAGGTGTGATGACAAGAGTAGTCTATGTCACTGCCTTCAAAGAATGTCAGAGCCTATCGTATTATGCACATTATAAAATGTACATAAAAAATATACATTTTGGAAAAGAACTAGACAACAAAAACACAAATAGAAATTTATTTTAAATACTTTCCACATTGTTTAAGCGGTGGACTGGGGAGTACACTTTGAGAACTACTCACCTAGGGACTGATTTGTTTATAATTCATGGAAAACCGTATATCAGGGATATGTAATCAGAACGGTTTGGAAACCTCTACCCTAGAACTCTAATCTGGAGGGCTATTGGAAGGATTGAATCATAAAATTAAATTTGAGAAATAGTATTCTCAGCCTCTTCTTGGAGATTCCTAGTACACGTCACCACAGGTTTTGAGAAACCAGGTTTTGATAAACTTTTGTAATCCAGCATTTTCCTTACCTATTGTGCCACACCATGTTTTAAAAATAGCATCTATTAATCCCCCATGGAACTAGCTTTCTTTGCAGTATACTTTGGAAAATATTTTCTTAAATAATAATTGAAATGAGCTAACTAGTCATTGAAATTTGTTTCTTTCTCATCCACTGGCTGTGTGGGGTTTATTAGCTGGGAAGCAGTCTACTCTAGTGGTTAAAATCATGAGCTTGGGAGGAGATCATACTTCAAAGCCAGCCTCTTCCACTGTCTCCGTTTGTCTGTTTATAAAACAAGCCTAATAATGGACTCTGCCTCATGGGTTAATGTGAGGATTAAATGAATTAATACAAATAGGAAGCAGAGCAGAGCCTGGAATGTAGCAACCTTCCCAAAACTCCTGCCCATCTTGCTTGTGTGTGTTTTAAAGATTATGTGAAAAGTGGAGAAGTGTTTAGAACATGGTAAACACCTACCCAGTTACTAAGTACTGTTTCATCTCAGCATTGTTCATCAGGTATGTAATTAAAGGAATGAAAGAGTCTAAAATGTAAAAAAGTATGTTTTGGTCACCTTAGTAGAAAACAGGTTGACCCTGGGGTCCATCATCTCAGAACTATGTTCTTCCTGCACATGTGTTGCTGCTACTGATCAAGCATTCTTGGGATAAAATTGTGTTTCAGGAGGAGCAGTTGATTTGGGCTGATTCATTCCCCACTCTCCCACACCTATAGGCAATTACATGTAATTTTTTGACAAAATTTTATTAAGACAAACTCACACATCATACAGTCCTTCCATTTTAAGTGTATGATTTAATGGGTTTTTGTTTTGTCTTTGTTTGTTTGTTTTTGTTTTTTTATTTATATATAACAGCGGAATGCATTGCAATTCTTATTACACATATAGAGCATAATTTTTCATATCTCTGTTTGGTTTAATGGTTTTTATCTACAGATTTCTTCAACCATCACCACAACCAATTTTAACATTTTCATCACCCCCAAAAAAGAAATGCCATACCCTTTGACAGTCAACCCATTTCCCAGACTCCCACAAATAACATGTAACCTCTGAACCATCCTGATGCCATTTTGATGCCCTCTATGGGAGTGCAGGCCCCACTACACACACCTCGCGCATTTGTCCTCATTCACCCACGCTCCCTCAGAGCGGCTCATCTCCTGTAACTGAGATCCCCTCCCGTGTGGATTCCAAGGGTAAACTGCTCATCTCAGCAGTCAGGATAACTCCATCCCTGCCTTTCGTATTCAAAAAAGCAAATCAGAATACAAATGAATAAGAGTAATTGGATTTTAGAACTGACTTTTTAAAAGGTAAATTATCCTCAATATTTGGTATGACTTGGACCCAGTCACCCAGCTCACAAAATTACATAATCCAGGGTGTCACATCGATGAGCATGGTTGTTCCTAAGTGTGGCTGCTTTTCTGCCTTGATGCCAAATGAGATTTTTCCTGGAAGGGAAAATATACCTTTTCAGCTGGAACACTTACACAGCCTTCCAGCTAGACCACAGAGCCCAGCTGTTGTGGGGTCTTCAGTGTTCCAGACATAGCCGCCTTATCCCTGCCAACATGCTCATTCAATAAAAATGCACGAAACACTTTGTTCTATTTATTTATTTATTTAGGTGTCAGGAGTCAAATCCAGAGCATCTCATATGCTAAGCAGGCATTCTATCACTGATCTACTTCCTAGGCCCTCACCTTTTTAAAAAAAAAAATTGATAAATAAAGTATATATTTAGGGTAATAAACACCTATTTTGCAGCATTGCATTGGAGTAAGGAATAAAATACAAACAAGCTGTGGTCTGATCCTCAAATAATGTATGTCCTAGTGTAACTATAATATTAGTTAAAAGTAATTATATGTGAGAGGAAAAAGTATTGTTGGGCTTTGAAGAACTGAGAGATCACTTCTTGGGGAATCTCAGTGATAATGCTTGGAACTGCTAATGACAAAATCAGAGTCTGCCCACAAGTCCATGGCCTCCTCTCCTGGTTCCCCTCCATCATCACCTCTGACTGCACTCTTGGAGGCTTCTCCTCCCTGAGGGCAAAGATAAATTTCTACTCAGTTCTGTATGTTCTCTACATCTAGGATAGGGCCTGTCACCTTGGACACCCAGGACAAGTTACTAAATGAATGAATAAGAATACATATGTTTAAAAATCCAGCCAACCACTACCAAATGTTTTTGATGATAATGAAATTTTTTTACAGATGGTACAGGGTGTGGGGAAGAGAGAGAGATAAATAAAAGCCTTTTCTTCTTATTCTCCTCAGAGTGGAGATGATTCCTCTGAAGAAGAAGGGGAAGTAGATAGTGAAGTTGAATTTCCACGAAGACAGAGGTAAAACCAAATTGTCCATGATTGCTTTCAATGTAATGGAGTAAATCTTGAGTTTGTTGCATTTGGCTGTTCAACCCACAGGTCATTTTCTTTTTTCTTTTTTCTTTTTTTTTTTTTTTTTTGTACCTGAAATAGAACCCAGGGGCACTTAACCACCAAGCCACATCCCCAGTACTTTTTAATATTTTATTTAGAGACAGGGCCCTACTGAGTTGCTTAGGCCTTGCTAAGTTTTAAAGTCCTTCTGCCTCAGACTCCTAAACGGCTGAGATTACAAACATGTGCCACCCTGCACGGCAACCACAGGTCACTCTTAACAGACACTTTATAGGGAAACTTGATCTCACTGTGTTCATGTTCTTATGTTCTTCCATTGGCGTATTTTGAAATTTCCCTGTACACAGTAGATCTTAGTTCATCAGAATTTATTTCATAGGAACTTCAAAATAAGGAATGTAAATGCAGATCCACCATTACAATAGAGAAGACAGTGGGAGGGATGGCCATACTCTTTGTGGGTACATTTACTGGTTCTTAGCAGACCTCCCTGAGTTAGTCTGCTCAGGCTACTGTAATAAAACCACAGACTGGGTGACTTAAACAACAGAAATTTATTTCTCACAATTCTGAGCGCTGGAAGTCTGGGATCAAGGTAACAGCTGATTGAGTTGCCAGTGAGGGCACTCTTCCAAGCTTGCAGACAGCCACATTCTTGCTGTGTCACCTCACAGGGCAAAGAGGGAAAGATGAGGAACCAGAATCTTGGGGAGACATAATTCAGTCCTTAGCACCTCTCTGTTACTTTAAAATTAAATGGTACCCATCTTGATGTTTTAGTCTTCCTCGGGGATGGCAAAAATAAACTAGATTACCTCTCACCAAGACTGGCTGACAGATAAAGAAAGTAGCTGCCCCTGTGACAAAGTTCTTGTGCTTCTCCCTACTTCTAGGCCCCATCGCTGCATCAGCAGCTGCCAGTCCTATTCCACCTTTAGCTCTGAGAATTTCTCTGTGTCTGACGGAGAGGAGGGAAATACTAGCGACCACTCAAACAGTCCTGATGAGTTAGCTGATAAACTTGAAGACAGCCTGGCAGAGAAGCTGGACGACCTGCTGTCCCAGACTCCGGAGATCCCCATTGAGATATCCTCCCACTCGGATGGGCTCTCTGACAAGGAATGTGCTGTGCGCCGCGTGAAGACGCAGATGTCTCTGGGCAAGCTGTGTGTGGAGGAGCGTGGCTTTGAGGTAGGCGCCACTCCTTCCTCTCTCTTTCCCTCTTGGTTCCTTTGGGCCAGGATGTGCTCCAGCCCTTAGGGCCTTTACAGTTTCCATTTATCATATAAAATATGACAGCTGCCTCCATGACGTGGAAGCACAAGATAACTGAGCTCCCAGAAGTGAGGCCAGTTTCCCCAAATGAGGCATAAACACTGAAATGCTCAGGAACCCTTCATTTCAAGATTTAACTAGAACCTCACCTCCTCTCCACGCCGTCTCCCAATCTGGTTAAGGAGCAGAGCCTTCTCCCTCTGTGTTCCTAGTATCCCCTGGAAGATGCTGTTGCAGCACATAAAACACTTTATTGCATGTCGTGTATTATGCAGCTGGAGAGACAGACTAGCATCATGGTTAAAAGGAGTAATAAAAATGGAGCAGAGGCTGGGGTTGTAGATCAGTGGTAGAGTGCTTGCCTCACATGTGGAAAACACTGGGTTTGATCCTCAGCACCACATAAAAAATATAAAATAAAAGTATTATGTCCATCTAAAACTAAAAAATATATGTTTTTAAAAAATGGAATAGTTCTCTTTACAGACAAAAAGCAGGACAAGAGAGGGAGGCATCATACTGTCTAAAAGCAAATCCCAGACCTCCCACTTACTATGTTACTGCCGCAGTCTGGCTGGGCACAATTCAGGAGCCACTTGTCAAAAGAAACTAACTTTATTTTTAGAACCACACACGCCAAACAAAACAGCTCCTCAGGAAAAAACCCTCAGAGCCCAACTGCCACCACCGGCTTCCCATAAGCCTCTCCCAAAACCACAAGCCTCACCACCTCCCACAATCCTCCTGCTCTTGAGGCCGATTGGCTGGGTCGCGTGGGCGGAGCCAAAGAAGTCCCCCAATGAGCAGCTCCGTGGTCTGAAAGGGCAGGGAAACAGCCCAATGAGCATCACCGCAGAGGAGCCAATCAGCTAGATGTTGCTGGGGCCGCTGTGAGCCAATCATCAGCCGGCAGCTGGAAGTTTGCTGGCAGCTGGAAGTTTGCTGGGGCCGCTTCGGCTGTGGCTCTCAACATCTCCCCCTCTCTGTTTAAACAACAAGCATGTGCCTTAGGGACCGTGTCTGCCTTAGGTTGTCCAATAGTACATATGGTCCTTACCCGTTATCGGATGAGCTGACCTCAAGGCGTCAGCCTCCTGTCTTAGGTTGGTACCATTGCAATTGGATCTTACCCGTCACTGACTACCAGTCCAGTATACAGCCACACCTGTGGAGAGGTCTTTGTACCAGCGGGGGGCGGGGGGGGGGGTGAGGTTCTTTGCCTCACCTCTGTTGGCCCCCAAATTTTAGCTGAACGATCATGACAAGCAGAAGGGAGGAAGATACACCAAGCCAATTGACGGCTCCTTTTGGAAAAATTGTACCACCAATGACATCATCAGCAAAAATACCCCAACACTACCACAAGTCGCTGCACCAACAGATAGTTCACAATGCATACAGGTGAGTTCACAATGGATACAAGTGATACATAGTCCAGGCAAGTTCTGCAAGCAGTTCAGTGATGGCTATTGCAGAAGCTCTAGATTGGTTTTATCTTTGTCTTCACCAGCACTGGGATGAAGATAGGAATTCTGGCAATAATGGCTAAAGAAAAAATTATGTAACATTCCAGAAGGCACTAAAAGAAAACAATTTTCTTAACAATTTACATTGTCTTGAAGAGAATTATTAAATATAATGAAAAGGAAAGGTGAAAGTAAACAAACAGATCTGTTAACCTCCTTTTTTGTTCATATATTAAAACAATCCTCAACAGCTGTATACCCAATTTAAATTAAACCATTTAAATCACGTGAAAAAAAATATTTGGATCCATTTTTTCATGAGCGCTCATCATATATGATATATGGACATACGTACATTCAAACATATAACACAAAACACAAGTGTGCACACATAATATAATACATACAACACATAACATAATAGTAAAGGCCTTACAACTTTTTTACAGGTGAAATCTCCATTGCAATGTTTAAAAACTCTATAGTCAAAAAAATAGAACTGATCAGCAAAACATTAACCTAGGTCTGTATGAGCTCAAAAAACAAAATAGAACTTCATGATATGGCAAAGGGCAATAATAAAACAGATATTGAAAAAAGCATCCTGGTTCAGCCAGATGTAAGAATAGCCAAACTGGAGTTTTGGATATCAGTTGTTATGGATTTGAGCCAAATCATCTTCTTTTTGGTCTGTAGAAATCGCTTTAGTTAATCTCTCTGGAATCCAAATCGGCTGCTGTTCTCCCTGTGGAAACACACAAACAGACCCCCGACTCCAGACAATTACTGGGTCAGGACCTTTCCATTGTCCTGTTAGAATATCCTTCCAAAGTACCTTGGGCTTATGTACATTTTTTGGACACATATGCCTTTCTGCAGCACTAAGCCCTGATTAATCCAAATTTAAAAAGTTTAGAGTAAAAAGGGTTATTTTAAGTTTATCTTTGGGGAATATATACCCCTTCTCAATTTTTTCTTTTTGCTTTAATAAGTACATTTTAATAGTTTGATGAGCTCTTTCAACTATGCCTTGTCCCTGTGGATTGTATGGGATTCTTGTTATATGAGTAATGCCAAATGTTGAGCAAGATTGTTTAAAAGAGGTAGAAGTATAACCAGGAGCATTATCTGTTTTTAACTGTTTTGGAACGCCCACAGTGGCAAACTTTTGTAAGCAATGAGCTATAACATCTTTAGTTTTTTCTCCGGCATGAAGGGAGCCCATCAAAAATCCAGAAGAAGTATCAACTGTAACATGCAAATATTTTAATTTTCCAAATTCTGGCAAGTGTGTGACGTCCATCTGCCAAATATGGTTAGGTATCAATCCTCTAGGATTGACTCCAAGATTAACTTGTGGTAAAAAGGTCACACAATTTTGACATTGTTTTATTATTTGTCTAGCTTGTTCCTTAGTTATTTTAAAACGCTTTTGTAAAGTATTAGCATTGACATGGAACCTTTTATGAAAATTTATAGCTTCTTCTAGTATCTAAAAGCAAATCCCAGACCTCCCACTTACTATGTTACCATGGGCAAGTCACTGAATCTCTCCGAAGATCAATTTTTTTATCTATAAAGTGGGGATAATAATATCTATCTACCTTAATTATCTGTCATAGCTATGAGGTATGATCTCTCTCAGAGATGTGGTGAGCATTACATGAATTAACAGATGTAAAGCACTTAATAATAGTGCCTGATAACACAATAGTAAATACCACTAAGTGGGAGGTGTGGAGGTCTGTACCAATGGGCCTAGCCACCATCATTATCAACTTCATGTCTCTTTTCCCCATAAGCCCCAAGGACAGGACCTGGTCTCATTTATCTTTATATACCCTACCCTACACAGTACCTGTCATGGGGGAGATGTTAAATCTGGGCTCACTGAGGAATTGTAGAAATGAACTGAGTTTTCTCTTGTCTTGGCTTTACAGAACCCTCTGCAGTTTGAAGAATCAGACTGTGACTCTTCAGATGGGGAGTGTTCTGACGCCACAGTTAGGACCAATAAACACTACAGCTCTGCTACTTGGTAATGAAGGAACACCCCTCCAGAAGAGCTCATGGCGTGCTGGTGTTTCAAATCCTCCACCCCCTAGACTCCTCCCTTTCTCTTCCTGCTTTTTGTCAGGGAAGAGAACTGCCCCATCTTTACCACCCCTAGAAATGAGCTGCAATAACAGGAACATGAGACTTCGCAAATCTCTGGAAAAAAATATCCAAATGAAATTAAGTCTCACTGAACATTTCAATCAAGAATGGCAGGGATCTATTTTATTGAATATTCTAGCTACTGTAACATTGATATTTATTTTTATTGGACATTTTAACACTTTGTACTGTAAAGAGTGAACTATATATGATATAGAGAGAGACACAATAATTTCTTGCAAAAAAAGAAAAAGAAAGAAGAGGACTTTAAGAGCAACATACTTGGGAATACTTGGGGCCAGGAGGTATTATTGCTGCTTCCACAGGGGACCAGGTCTTTTGGCCATAAGTGACGGAAGAGCCAGAGCAAGACATATTGAGCATTTTAGAACACAAAGAACAGCAAAAGAAAACGCAATTCCAGGTAACTTGTGAACAGATCACATTAAGTTCAACCAGCTTGTCCAGGTGGGTGATGGAAATGACCTAGAGAAGTTCGGTGACCAGAGGTATTAAAGGCATGTGCTTCCTCTAGGAGAAGATAAACAAACAAAACTGAACATGGAAACTGACTTCGTTTTTCAAACTTTAAGCAGCATTTGGTAATGAGGCTTACAGATTGCATCACACCTTGTCCCTGGCAAATACTTCCCTTTTTAATGCTGTCATTGTCGTTACCTTGGCAAATGTATTACCTTGACCAATGTGTTGATCTTTCAGATTCAAGTGCCATTTTCCTATAGCTTTTTTCCTTTCTACTGTTGACCACTTCCTTTAGGAAAAAGGGAGGAGTTGCTGAGGAGACAAGGATGAGAGAGAAAGACCACCCACAGCAATGTTAGAAAAGCAAGTGTGGAATTTGTGAAAGCATGTTCTCAGGATGGTCAGTTCCGCTATATGGAGAAGATGGAACCACCCCTCTCTAGAACAGGTGGTTTGTCTGCTAGAATCATATTGATTCAAATAGGAGAATAGAATTTGAAGGCAGCTAGGATGTGTGTGTGTATGTATGTGTGTGTGTGTGAGTGTGTGTGTGTGAGTGTGTGTCTGTCTGTGTGTCTGTCCAGCATCCAATCCCAAACCATCCCCTTGTTTTGATTCATTAACCCAATCTGCCCTGGAAGCTTTAGGGACTGGCTGTCATTGTTAGAATAAAGGCAAAATAATCAACTTGCAAAAAGCAACCCTTTTTGAACCACAGTAGCATTTTTGTTAAATGCTACTTGTAAAATATGTTTTAGTTCACTCTAAATCAGTGCAGTTTTGATTAATTGGATTTGGAAATTCATGGAAAGAATTTCACAACTGATTCTGAGCAGGGAATTGGAAAGATTTTACTTTGTCAAAAGCTTGAGGTTTTTCCTATCTCCAGGGACATGGGTTCTAAAAAGCATCAAAAGGTACTTCATGGTGCCTGGCTTCAAGGAAATTTTTATCTAGAATTTTATATACAAATAGATGTTGACCTAATTCTTGTCTCTGTCTCTAAGAAAACATACACTTGCTGTAGACCCTCTGATATGTGTCCTGTTGGATGTTAGGAAAGACTTGCAAATACTAAACCATTTCCAATGCAAAAGAAAATGGTACCCTCCTCTGGGTGCCGGTGATTGCATCAGCCAAAAAGGAAAGGCAGGAGGGAATTTAGAGCAGTTCCTTTTGTTTGTTTGATCCCTCCATTTGTTTACACTTTATGTTGATAAGTTGATTTAAAATTTAGTGTCTGTAATTTGTAGTTCATCAGTAGGATGAAAGAAAATGTTTAACTTATACAGAGAACAGTATTGTTTGCATTAAATTATTCCATTTTGTATAATTCTGTAGCTGGACTACATGAAAGATCTTAAGTTATGGCATTATTATCATTGTTATTTTATTTTATAATATTATCATTCTCATTTTCTGTCGATCAGAAGGTGCAGTTTATGATGTAGCACAATGATTGTGTTTATTGCTAACCATGAATCATTATGGATTTTATGATTTTAATGAAGGTGTGAACATGGGACTGCCACTTAGGAGCTCCCTGGTAGTCACTGTAGTTGTGTCCATAATTTTCTGTGTACAATGATCATCTAAAGATGCATGTTCTGCCCCAAAGTCCAATGGGCACAGTGTGGTTTTGACTCCATCATGAAAGCTCTCAGTGGGCAGATGACTAAGAGAGTGGACAAATTGTTCAAAACTGTAAACTTTCTCAAATTTCTTAAGAAATAAAATCATGGGACTGCATTAGAAGCAAAAAGAATTATTTAATCCCCCCAAGAAGAACAAACCTAGAGAGTTCATGGAACTCATGGATTAATTTCAAGAATTGACAATATGGTTTGTAATCTCCTTCCTGCCAAAGCCCACAAAACCATCCTTCTCTCCTAAATGAGAGTAGCAGGAAGACTAAAAGAAGAATATATACATATATATTTCCTGGCCATGATGTCATCCCATCATGAATAAAGAAATTCAAGGAGGCCAAGTCACGTAGAGGATCATGGGGCTTAGAAGAAGAGTACCTTGAAAGATGCTATTTTCCATTCTCTGACTTCAGATTTCCCTGCACTTTGCATCTTTGTGGTTCATTGCTCCTTGGAATACAGAATGCTACAACTGTGTCTTCTGTTCAATACAAAATACCCACACTTGTTCATTTAGGTTTATACCCACTTTTAGTGTCAACAGAGAAATATGAGGGTCAATTTTTGTCTTTAGACCTTTCAGTGATGGTCTTCCTAGAACGTCCACCCCTGATGCCTCATAATTTTGATCAATTGTTTGAATTCTTATCTTGGCTATCTGTCATACTAATGCCACCTTATCTTGATTTACTATTTGAGCATGTTAGGGAAATAGATAGTCTTGAAACTTCAGCCATTTGTTAGTCAAGATTTTAATAAAGTCCACATTGAATAACTTTTGAGTAGAATTGACTAGAGTTTTCAGAAAAGAATGGTGTCCTCAGTCAAGGTTAAAAGGGAGGGCTGGCGATGTAGTTCAGTAGTACAGGGCTTGCCTAGTGTGTGTGATGTACTGAATTCAATCCAGAAGAGTTGAATCAAGAGCTCAGGGAATCTAAGAGCTTATTCTTTGGGTCCTATCAGCCTGAGTAGTGCTTCAAGGAACCTCACAGGACTATGACTTCAGGCTTCCTCACAATTGAAAGTCTAAACCTCTTGGGTTCAACGTCTACATTCATTTATTTGGCTCACTTCAAGATGAGTTTCAATTTATATTGCAGATGAGAATTTGGTTTTGATCTCCATTCTTTTTCTAGATCATGTCCTCAAATACAAATTTCTCTTAAAATTGGTTAGTAGAAGGACTTTGAAATTAAATGGATCTCTTACCACCACTCAAGTTTAGACCTGTTTGCAAGACTGTGGGGAGCTCCCACCCAGAAACATGAAGATGCTAGCTAGCTGTCATAAGTTGATTTGGTTTGGCCTACTTGAAGTTCAAATATTTTAAAATTTTAGTATCAACAAATTCATCCTTCTAGGATGAAGATCATATATAGTAGGATTTAATAAGTACTAGACATTTACTCCAGGTCTCCTTGTGCTAAATTTTCTTCTAGCCTACCCTACATAATGGATGTGATGGTTTTGGATTTCCCTATCCTACCAGATTTAAATGCCCCACTCCATTGTGGAGCACTGGCATCCTGTATGTGAATGCTTCCTCATTGATGAGATGCTTTACTTTTTTTTTTTTAATGCCTTTATGTCTCAGTTTTTTCCTTAAAACATTCCTACTTGAACTTCCTAGAACTTAGTTCTCCAGAACAGAACAGAATATTTGGAATCCAAGGCATTCCTGTCCTACTGCTCAGTATATGTGGTATATCTTGTTTCCCCACTAAGCCAGAAACCAGAACCACCATATACCACCCTCTTCCATCTCTGTCCTAAACACTGAAGACCAGCATTACTTAAGGAGCACCATATTCTTTCCTACTGCATCTACTACTCACAACACAGCACTTGGAGCAACAATTACCACTTGATTGGAATTGGTGAACAAAGGGAAATCTGTTGACTATCCCAGCTTTAAACTCATAATTACTTTCTGAAAGTGAGCTCTTGAGCTTTTTGAGCTCTTGGGTTTGCCCTGATGGAAGAACAGGATCACACCAGTGTTTTCCTTCTGGATCCCACACAAGGCTGGCAGGGGCAGTACCAAGACAGGGAAAAGGCCACTTACCTCTACTCACTGCCCTTTTGGACCACACTTCCACTTGAACACTCACCAATCGCTGATGGATCAACCTCCAAATGTCTCCTCATCCAATCATCTAATTGTGTTGAATGAACATGTTCTTCCTTCACCATCTATAAACAGGAAGTTAATGTTCTAAGTCCTGGTTACTTGCTTCCTCCCAAGATGCTGTGAGACTAACATGACATTCTTTTCAAGACTTGTCTTGTACTGTCAGTATGAATTTAGTGCCTTTCCAGGCAGCAAGGTTTTTCTTTGCTGATTTCATAGAACAAATGTCACACCACCAATGTTACCCACTTTAGAGATTGGCCCATTAGAATCGTTAGTTTGCTTATTTGCATGTTACAACTGATACTGCAAATTGGAATGGATGAAGCTGCTAAGTGGAGGACCCTTGTGGAACCTGGAGTATTTCTCAGGGACAGGTGGCAGAAGAGGGGAGCTCTGAAATTGCAGCTCTGAGAAACAGGAAAAGGAATTGGATTAAGGCTTTGGTTAACTGTTATGTGGCCAAGGCATGATAGCAGGATTTTACACAAGCCAAGCGTCAAGCAGATGGCAAGGCCACTATCAGGAAGCTTCCAGCAGAATCACAGGCCTGCCCAGAGCCACTTCACAGCACTCAGGGGATCACTGGCTCCTGGCCTCAGGCTGCTGTCCAGTGACCATGGTCCTCCAATGGTTGCAAGCCAGAGGGAACCCCAGCCAGGACTTGCAAGCTGTTAGGAAAATGTCCCATCTTGACCATATCACCCCAGTGGCTCTCCATCTCCAGAGTGACCACATCCCAGACTCTGGAAGTAGGAAGATTCTCTTATAATAATTTGAGTTACTCTAATTTGAAGCAAATTAATCTTTTGCGGTAGATCTCAAAATGAACTCCCTCATCTGTCTCTCCTGCAGTCACCTGCACTGTCCATTCCCCTGCTCCTTGTGTTGTTTTCCGATGTTGGCCCCTCTTTGTATTGAACAGCAATGGAACGAGAATGACTATCAAAGCAAACAAATGCATGAAATTAAACAAAAAGTGTACTTCACTGTTTTCTGGTTCTTCCTTTTTAGAACGGTACTGTCTGTATCCTGTGAGCTGCCTTAACAAATGTGTCAGTATTTGTCAGAACTTCAGACAATAAAAGACTTTACGTGAGTAGGTTTTCTGCAGCCAAGAAAAAAAAAATGATGGGGAAAGTTGGTTTCTGTGACCCTGGGGTTTCAATCACAAGCACAAAAGGAGCCATCATGCTTGTTATACTCTCTTTTTGAGTTTTCTGTAAAAGCCTAGATAGGCACTCTGCTTCTTCCCTGTGCTACTCTGCTGCCCATCCTGCAGGTGCTTCTGTTACTAGTGACCCTACTATAACACGAGCAGAGAAAGGAAAACGGGAATCTGGAATCATTTTGGTGAGAGGCCTGGTGATAGTGGAACACTAAAACACCATTTGGGGTTTTACAATTTTCAGTCAATCGTGATTCCCACTGGTAAAGGCAGTTAAAAACCACATGTACAAACAAAGATTTATGTCCATTTATTTATTACATAACATTTATATCCATTTATTTGGTAAACCACTTTACTTGTAAACCGATAAGGCACATTGTTGCAAAATCATGCAGGAAAGAGACAGATCTAAGGATCTGTAAAAGGGCAAAGAGCACACATTTGCAACAGTGTGGAGAACTCCCTGGCTCTTCCCTCCCTCTACTCCCAAACACAAACAAAAGCCCCTGATTTCAAAGTCCAGATAGGCCTCCTCCTCACCCAAACTCTTGTTATCAGGGCTTTAAAAAAAAAAAAAAAAAACACAAGGGTTGGGGATTTAGCTCAGTGGCAGAGTGCTTGCCTAGCAGGCTCAAGGCCCTGGGTTCAGTCCTCAGCCCTGGGGGGAAAAAAAGCTTTAAAAAAAAAAAAAAAGCAGACATATTTTTAAAAATGAAATCTTTGCTGTGAAAAGACCATACCATGTCCCAAAACACTATTTTTGGAACCCATTCTTCCTATGGAATGTAAGTATTCCAAAAAATTCATGTACAACAAGAGGCTCAGATTAAAGCCTTGGCGAGATTCTTGGCCAATCCAAACAAACAAAAACCCAATGGATGACGCTCAAGAGTAGCAGTTCTGATAAATTATGAAAATACAGGACTGCAGAGCTGGTCAGTTTAGGTGCCAAGCGCCATCTGTCCATAGAGACAGTAACGTAGGTCCCTGCCAATCCAATACTGCAGCTGTAGGAAGCAATAACAACCTTAGGTAATTAAAATACAACACAACCAAGTAATAAGACCAACTTTTCTTTTGAATTAAAAAATACAATTACTTATCAGTTTTTCTCAACAAATAACAATACTAGTGTACTGAATCCATTCTCCAGAAGGAGGCAGAAGGGATTCCCAACTGAAAGGACATATTAGATAATGTACAGATTGTCACTTCATTCAGGTGACTCAAGGGCCCTGCCCTGTCCAGAAGAGTAAGGATTTCCCTACTATAGATCCATAACATAAAGTTTGTTACATTCATATTTAATAATCTGTTTATAGTTAGCTTAATTGTCAGGACATATAACCATGAGGAGATTTGACATACATGGTTAACATCACTGTGTCTGAACATCACAGAAATCACTGTGCACTTAAGTTACATGTGGAAGTCTTAGGCGGTTTCCCTTGGCTTATGGAAGAGGTAGATTAGCAGCAAAAAAAAAAAAAAAAAGTACATAAGAAACATTTCAAGAGACTAACAGCAGGTGGAGAGTCATATCAGCAATGTGGGTTCACAAGTCAGCAGTGATCCTAATAACATCCATGGAGACTTAACAGAAGAACACGTTTCACACACAGCCTATCATTTTGCAAGAGGTACTCTGGACAAGGACAACCAACTTCTCCCAAGGCAGCCCAGGAGTAAGCAAGAGGCAAACCCAACAGACCACCCTGAGTTCCTTTTTAATTAATAAATAAGAGATGGGATTTTCTATAAGGCCACCCATTCCCAGTCCTGCCAATGCAAGGCCAGACCAAACTAGATACGATTCACCTTTTAAAGCTGAGTGCCCTTTGTGACAAGACACTGCACACAGATGAACAGTGTCCAGATTACTTGGTGAGGGTAATTAAAAATCAATGAGGACCTTCAAAGGACCACACCCAGTAACAAATCATCAAGAGTCCAAGGATGTGGCAAACAAAAAATCCAGATCACGTGTCTTTTCTATTTATATGATTAGTGTTGCTTGGCTCATTCAATTGCAGGTGTTTCTGGCTAAATTTTTTAATGAGAGTTCCAGGAACTAAGGCCACCAGAGCAATGGCCAACAGCTTAAAGACTGTTCCCCAGGAGAAGAGAGCATCCAGAGAGGTTAGGGTTGACAGGATGGAGCCTGTCTGCACACAGATGAAATTGTATGGGATCAAACCTGGAAAAAGAAAAGGGGAAAGAACCTGTTAACAGGAGAGTGAAAATGAAGAAAATAACAGAATTCAGAACAGTGATACCAGCTTTTTGCCCAACCCCTGACCCCTAAACATATTCTCTCCTCTCCACCTTTCCATTATTTTCCTTCCTTTCCTCACTTCCCTTATACATGTCTTGTTCAGCAAAAGAACTTTTGATGGTCTACACAAATATACATAAATATGTGTGTATATAATTTACATATATAAAATCCATTTTATTTAATTTTTCCAAATTAAATTTTTATTAAATTTTTCCAAATTTTATATGCATGAATTATACACACACATATTATACATAAACCATTTAGATAAAAATTAAAAATTGGAAAGATAAAATGAATGAACAGTAAAATAAGGGAGCAAGTTAGCAAAAACAAGAAAATGCATGAGGTTCACACATTTGCTAAAGGTAGGCCCTGAATTTGGTCCTGAGCACCCTATAATCACAGAGAAGAGAGAAACACCATCATTATAAGATTTACAGTATGCATAAGATTAAAAATACAAACAGGGCTGAGGGGTGTAGCTCAGCGGCAGAGTGCTTGCCTAGCATGCACAGGTCCCCAGGTTCTAACCCCACCACTATAAAAACACACACATAACAGTTTCTTAAAAGGAGTACTATTTTTCATATTCTCCATCAAAGCCACTAGATCCCAAAAGTCTGGCTGGTAGCTGGAAAGGCTGGTCACTTAAGCATCTCCTGGTCAAGTTAAAAACATTCTCAGGGCTGGGGATGTGGCTTAGTGGCTCAGTGGTAGAGTATATGCCTGGCATGCATGAAGCCCTGGGTTTTATCCCCAGCACTGAAAAAAACAAAACAAAAACACATCCTGAAAGCACCCCCCCCCAAGATATTCTAATTACTTGGTTCTGGAGTAATGCCCAGGAACCTGTGTTTTAAGTCTCTCCTACCCCCACCCCTAAGCTTCTGATTGGTCTGGGACCCCTATAATCCATTCCCTCTCTATAGCAGAGGAAGTACATGGGAGATGATAGAACCCTCAAGGTCATACAGTTGGGCAGGCAGGAACCCTGTCTCCAGAATCTTTCTAAGCCTCATTCTACCTAGGTAATTTCAAGCTGTTAACTGCCATTAGCTGAGGTACAGAGGCACTCTGTCTGAAAGCTGATATGACCAGACTTGGCTGTGGTCGATCTTGCTTCGATTTAAGATCTCACTTTCTCTCAGGCATTGCCTATTAATAGCAGCCACTCCACTACAGATTTGTTATGTTTGACTGAAAAGCCCTGAATGTCATTCCCTCCACACTGAATTTGGTTCTGAGATTTAAGAGAAAGTAATACTTGCTTTAGGCTTAAATAGGGTGCTTTACTTCTAGCATGGAGAAAGTAACAGTTACTGATCTTATAGGATGTTTGTGTTTTACCATTCTAATAAAGGTGATTCAAGGCCTACACTCTGAAAACACAGCTCTAGTCCCAGCCCTTTATCTGGCAGCCTGTTGAGGATGAGTAGCTCTAATGGAGGTCGTACAATTGTCAAACCAAGGGGAGACATCAGATGTCCTCTAATTCAGTAGATTGCCCCCATCTTCTTGGAGGTAAGCACGTGCCCATGTGGCAGGGGACTCAGGGAAGTTCCCCAACACAACATCTCTGAAGACTCCAACTTAATCCTCTAGCATCTTACCAATAAGAACTGAGAAGAAGAACTGCACAATGGGGATGTTCAGAATCGGGGCCGAGAGATTCAAGAACCAGTTTGGTGTCATAGGGAAAAGTCTCAAAAACAGTAAAAAGAAGAACAAGCTGTTTCTGTTCTCCTCCACCTGCAGCAAAGAGGACAAGACATTAGGAAGCAGAAAGGTATCTGGGCACTATTCTGGACACTTTACATATACTACTCCCAACTCTTTCCATAACCCTCTAGGGTAGAGACTGTTTACCCCATTTTAAAATCAGAGGTGCCTAAGGATCAGAAAGCCTGGGAACTTGCCCAAAGCCACAGAAATTTGATCCCAGATCTGTTATCTTGAAGACAACAGAATCCCTAAGTCCTCGGGAGGCAGGGCAAAGGAGGACTATGGGAGATCTCTGCTCCTCACTCCCCGTAGGCCATGAGGTAACTCTCAAGGAACCAATACTTGGATGTGCCCTACTCCTTACCTTCCTCTGCATCAGGGCCACTTTATCAGGGAAGTAAGAGACCACCAGCTGTTTGCCAAAAATACTGGAGAGCAGGTAGCAGCATGTGGCACCCACCGAGGTTAGTATACAGCATAGCACGAGTCCTAGCCATGGCCCAAACAAGGCACCAGCTAATACGTTCTGCAAAGAAAGCAAACCCTCAGCCATGAAAACAAACATCTGGCAGCTATCATCCACCTTATCATGGAGCCCTAGAGTCACAGATTCCCTCCTCCTAGGAATCATACACCAACCTCAGTCTCTTTACCTTTAAAACAAGGATAAGGAGTAAAGCCTCAGAGGACAGAAGCCAATTAAAAGAGATAATGTGCGTATACAGCGTCCAGTCTACTGCATAGACCTGAAATCAACTTTAAGAGCTATAAGAAGGCAGAAATCATGAAATTCACAAAATATTTTTACTATTTCAAAGGATGAAACAAATCATGAGTGTTTCTTTGGTAAGACCCCACAAGCTATAATGTTGTTTCTTGGGGTTTTGCTGGATTATATCTAAGTAGTATGCTAGCACTGGGATTCCAGGTTGACCAAAGCTCTCACTGACACTTACAGAAGCCTTAGTTCCACAAAAATGGAAAAGTGAACCAAAACTTCCTAATGCAGTTTGGTTGGTAAACATCATCTTGCTAAAGCATGGGATCCAAGAAAGAAACCAAAAGGGGGCCTTAGCGGTGGGAAGGTGGGAACCTGCCGGGCACCTACCATGTTGAAGTGCTTGACGACATGTCTTATGGAATCCTCACTCCACCCCTGTGTCATACACTGTCCTGACCACATTCTACAACTGTGGTCAAGATCATACCCGGTAGAGTGAGAACACATCCCTAGATCTGGGTATGGAGCCTTCACTGGCTCTCTACCTTAAACAGGGCTCAGCTCAACAGGGAAGACAATACAGGGGCAGCCCCAAAGAGTGAGCCCCTGACCTCAAGCACCAAATGCTTCCCTGCCTTTCTTTGAAATGTTTGCTTGCTTTTTTCCAGTTTTCAACCCCCCAAAAAGAAAAAACTGCTTAGGTAGATCTGAATTGAGCCTACAGTAGAGAAAAGGTGCTGGGGGGGAAAGAGGGAGGCAGGACAAAAAGAAGCTACAGGGTTTCCTGTTTGTCACTCAATCATTCAATAAGTGCTAAGAGCCACTGTGTGCTAGCCTCTCTAAACCCACTGTTTCATTTCATCCTCCAATAATTGTAGGGAATGCCAGAGAAATAGCAGCATTTTCCAGATAAGGAAAACAGAGTTGGAAGGAGGGCAGGACACTGACCAGGAAGCTGGAGCCAGGTATGGCAAAGCCCTGTTTGTAGAGGTAGGCGCTGCAGAAGAGCAGGAATACGTAGGCCTGGTGCTCCTTCCTGTACTCTCGAAGGACCTCAGAGAGCTCCCGCAGTTCTGCTAGGTCTGAGGGGAACCAGAGTGACCTGGGATTTGGAAAAGCAAATGAAAACATGAGTCCAGATCACCCTAATGCCTAAGAAAGTTACTTGTTGTGTCTTCTTTCCAAAGTAGGATTATAGCTGGGCATTGTGGCACATGCCTGTAATACAAGTTAATTGGGAGGCTGAGGCTGAGAGATCTCAAACTCAAGCCTAGTATGGGGAATACAGCAAGATCCCTTCTCAAAAACAAAACAAACAAAAAGTTTATAAACATCATCTGGTTTGTTGGGGACACATATATAACTTGGCCCAGGGTAAGAAGTGACCTGACAGAAATCAGCAGAGACAGACAGAAGAGCTCTGGTTGGGAAGCAAGAGACCTAGGCTGGTATACCTACCCTGCCTAGTCATGGGTCTGTTTCCTTATCAAAAAATGAAAAGTTGGTATTATTTAATCAGTAAATTTCCCTTAGCTCTCAGATTTTATAATGGATGAACTGACTAATTTTTGGTGCTGAGAATTAAAAACAGGGCTTCCTACATATTAAGCAGGTACTCTACCACTGACCTACACCCACAACCCCTTTATGATCTTAAGCAGCAAGTGGATTCATTTCTAGGCAAGCACTAAACTTCTTAAATTGCCTTCCTTTCAAGGACATCCCTTCCCCAGCAAGACAAAAATAATTCAGACTTCACACTGCTCCTGAGGTACTAGGTAAACTAACTTAAATCATTCACTAAAAAGCCAATTCAAGATTTTAGGAGAAGTAGACCTATCCCACACCATAAACATAACTTTGTTGATATATGTCAGGCTTAAAGCCAACGCTCCCAAAGAGACTTCTTTTTCACCCTGGTTAAAACTGGTGTCCAGTGCACTCTGAATACTGTCCAAGGGTCACAGTATAAAGGCTACCTTGTCTCTGCCATCTGAACAATCCTTGAATCCATCAGTGATCAATTATGAGTAACCCCTCCTAGTTCTCATGAGAATACTTCTCTTAGTATGTCTGACACCCACAAAAAAGCCTTCTCAGCTACAGCAAAAGAATACAGACAACAATTCTCTTAATATTCAAATATCAGTTAATTCCTTGATAATGTAATGCTGTGCCAGGCATCTTTCCATGCACTTTATAAATAGTATGAGCAGTGGCACACACAATGCCAGCTACTCAGGAGGTTGAGACAGGAGATGGCAAACTAGAGGCTAGTGTGGGTGATTTAGCGAGACCTTGTCTCAAAACAAAAACAAAAAAATTAAAAGGGGCTAGAGATGTAGCTCAGTGGCAGAGCACTTTCCCAGCATCCCCAGTACCAAAAAAAAAAAAAAAAAAAAAAAAGGAAAAGGAAAAGTATGTAGCAATCCTGAAAACCGGCCAGGTAGGTATTGTTCTGCCTCCTCCTGACAAGTTGTCCACGACAGAAGGAGAAAAGTGGGGACAACCAGGACCAGGACAGGCAGACCAGACATTATTTCGTGAACTTGTTCACGCAACGTATCTCTGGAAGACCCAAGGGCTGATCCGCCCGAAGTGGAGTGGGGGTCACAGGGGGGACCTGAAGGCGGACGAGGAGGGGCTGGGGATCCACACATGAGCGATGGTTGGCTGGAAACGGGCTCCGCGCTGAACAGGAGGCGGTGATACACGCGAGCAGAGGCTCCGCCCGGGGTAGGCGCCCGGTTTCCCTGAAAACCCAGCCCGTGCAGCCCTCAACACACAGGTCCCAAGCCGGCTCCGTCCACCAGCCTGTCCGAGGCCGAAGTCCCGCTCCCCGGTCCCGAAAATGAACTTCAAATCCCGGTCCCCAACGAGCCCAGCCTCGGACCCGGCTCCCTTCCTCTGATGGGAATCCCGTCCCGCCGGCGCAGCCACGCACCTGCCTTCAGGCTCCTTGGGGGAGCCTGTTCTCGGCCCACCGGGCAGTCGCGTCGACAGCAAGTACAGGGCAAAGGTGCAGCCGGCGAAGACCAGGAGCAGGCCGAGCAGAGGGCGCATGTCGGCGCCGCACCCCGGCCAGCCGGGCCTCGCCACTGCTCGCTATACTGGTTGCGGCGGAAACCCGGCAGCGCGCGGACTGAGCCAGCGGAGCGCCTTCGCGGACGGACCGGGGCGGGGTCCACGCCAAGCCCCGCCCCCAGTGCAGACCCCGCCTTCTCCGGGAACACCCTCGCTCAGTGTGTGTGTGTGTGTGTGTGTGTGTGTGTGTGTGTGTGTGTGTGTGTCTCCTCTCATCTGTGGGTGTTCTATTTTATTTTTTTTTTTTAATACTGGAAATTTAACCCAAAGGCGCGTTACCACTGAGCTGCACCCCCAATTCTTTTAATTTTTTTTATTTTGAGAGGGCCTCGTTGATTTTCTGAAACTGACCTCGAATATGTGATGCTGCTGTCTCAGCCTCCCAAGTCTCTGGGATTACAGGCATGCGCCACCGCGCCTGGATGTTCTATGGTTATCCCTGTCCATTTCTTCACTTGTTCCGCAGGCATTAAGCACCCACAGCACAAATGTAGAACCGAAGCTCCAATCAAGTTCAGTGGGACAATAAGGGTGACCACAAAAGGCAAATCACAATGTTGCCTTTTACTCAGCACCTACTATATTCCCATTAACCCTAATCCTCACAACCATGCTGCAAAATAGTTATTTTTGTTTGTATTTAACAAATGAAAAATCTGAATCGTGGGGGTGGGGATGTAATTCAGTGGTGCAGTGCTTGTCTTGTCTTGCATGTGCAAGGCCCTGGGTTGGATTCCCCGGCACAAAAATAAAATAAAATAAAAATAATTTTTTTAAAAGCTGGAGGTGTTGGTGCTTGCCTGTAATCCCAACGGCTCAGGATGCTGAGGCAGGAGGTTCACAAATTCAAAGCCAGCCTCCACAACTTAGCAAGGCCATAAGCAATTTATGAGCCCCTGTTTCAAAATAAAAGAATAAAGTAAAAAGAGCTGAGGATGTGGCTTATGGTTAAGCTCCCTGGGTTCAATCCCTGGTTTAAAAAAAAAAAAACACTAAATCTCAGAAACATTAAATGACATCCCTCAAAAGAGAACCAAGATAAGAATCCAGGTCAACCTGGCTCCACAGCTAGTGGTCCTTCCACTGCATGGGTTCTGGTTTGAGTTTACCCTCAAGGATGAGCAAGAGCTCCACAAGCAGAAAAAGGAAAGACAGGGTGATTCCAGTTTCAGTGAAGGGCAAAGTGTATGAGAAATTGGGGACAAATTAAAGAGCACTGGAAGGTAGGATGGGGAGTTGTTTTTTTTAGTATTGCAAATGGTAAAATATCAAGGGGGTGTTTGATGACTCAGAATGAGTCAGGTCTGGTTTGGGAGTCATGTTGGCAGGTGAGTAGAATATGTAGGGTTAATAGCTGCAATTGTCCTGATGATACAGGATATGGCATGAGCCAGGACCACAGGGTTAAAAGTGTATTATGCTCATTTTTTAAAATATTTATTTTTTAATTGTAGTTGGAAACAATACTTTTATTTCACTTATTTATTTTTATGTGGTGCTAAGGATCAAACCCAGGGTTTTGCATGTGGGAGGTGAGCGCTCTACCACTGAGCCACAATCCCAGCCCTATGACTCATTTTTAAGAAGGAAAAAAGAGATTATATTTTATCTTCTTATATTAAAATATTTACAAATGAAATCATTCAGTGTCAGGTATTTGCATCAAAAAATGAGATGGGTTTAGTGAATAGAGTTACAGATAGAACAAGATTGGCTGTGAGTTGACTGTTGCTGAAGCTGAGTAATGGACACACGGAAGCAGATTCTGTACTGGTTTCTCTGTTTCTGTATGTGTTTGAAGTTCTCCATTTCAGTCTCATCCCTCCATTTCAGCTGAACATACACATGCATACCTCTGATAACATTCTTCTCCCAATCTGACAATTTCTGCCTAGCAAATTCTTACTCCTTTATCCATACTCAAGACAGTTGTCACTTACCTTTCCGATTTCCTCCACCATTCCTTCTCTGTGGCTAGGGATCCCTAAGAAATGCCTGCGCTCCTTTTGCAAACCCATGCTCCAGGTTCATCATCTTTCCCCCCAGGACACAGTGAACATTGTTATAACTGAGAGAATGTCTCATATATTTGGGGATCATATTAGCTTTCTCTTACTATAGGAAAACAACAGATATAAGTAACTTAAGAAGAACAGTCTAATTTGGGCTCACAGTTCTAGAGGGTTTAGTCCACTGTTGGTTGGTCTTGTTCCTTTTAGGCCAATGGTGAGGCAGCTCATCATGGCTGGGAGCTCATGGCTTAGCAAAACAATTCACCTCGAAGCTGGGAGGTGATAGAGAGGAAGAGGAAGGGTCCCACTATCCTCTTTAAAGGTACATCCCCCAAAATCTGAAGACCTCCCGCAAGGCCCTGACTCAAAGTTTCCACCACCTTCCAGTATTGCCTAGCCAAGGACTAACAGTTTAACACATGGGCTGTTGGGGGACACTTATCCAAACCATCTGTCTAGAGGAGATCATTGACATGAGGGGAAGAGGGAAGGTCTCCTAGGATTCCATGAGAAAAAAAATGACTACAGGTGACATTCATTGAATATCTAGTACAGTCTAGAGACCAAAGGCAGCATTTTATATGCATGAATTTACTTATTCCATATAACATGAAGCAGGGACTCTTAACTACCCCTCTTCATAGTCCAGAAAAACTGAAGCTTAGGAAGAGGGAAGCCAGCACGTCAAAGAAGCAGTGGAGGTCACACACCTTGCAAACACACTCCTCCCCGACCATGCATGCCCTTTTGAAAGAGAAGACTGAAACTAGAAACCTGGGAAGGAAACGGTGAAATCCACAAAAGAGAACAGATGACTCATTCAGGGATGTTGGAGAAACAGGAAACAAATAACAACAACAAAAAAAAGTGGGGGCTGGGGATGTGGCTCAAGTGGTAGCGCGCTCACCTAGCATGCATGAGGTACTGGGTTCGATTCTCAGCACCACATAAAAATAAAAATAAAGATATTATGTCCACTTAAAACTAAAAAATAAATAAATAAATATTTTTTTAAAAAGTGTCCTGAGATCCCAGGAGAGATTTTCAGAAAAGGAACCATAGCTGTTAGGTGCAGGACAGGCTGAATAAGTTGTCTGCAAGGCATGCCAAACAAAGTTAGCTGCAGGATGACCTTGTCTCTCAAACCCTCTGTCTGGTTCTTTATCACCTGTTTGCTTCAAGCCCAGATGCCCAAGCCCCCGCTCAAGGCTGAACACTCAGCCCGCCACTTAAGGCCAAGCACTTAACCCCCTTGTGTGCCAATAAGGCAGCTTGCAAACCCAGAGACCCTATTAGATTTGGGCTATAAAAACTCTTCCTGCCAGGACCCTCTCTCTTGCTCCCTCTCTCTCTTTCTCTCTCTCTCTCTCTCTCTCTCTCTCTCTCTCTCTCTCTCTCTCTCTCTCCTTCTCTTTCTTTCTTTTCTCCTCTGTTGTACTGCTACAATAAAGATCTCTTGGTCGCTCCGAGTGTTGTGGTCACTTTCCTTTCAATAGCCAGTGTCAAAGTCCTTGGATAAATCCAGTGAGAAAATCTGAATGTCATAGGGCTTGGCCAACACAAGGTGGGAAGGACCTTTGGCCAACTCTTCCAAGAGGTTCAGATCTACTTTCTATAGGCTCACTACCCAAGCATCTCCTGCTACCCCTGACCTGCCCCACTGGAGTCCTAGGCTGATTCCTGCTTGGTGAAGAAGACCTGGCCTGGGCTCTCCAACACCAGCCACTTCCACCCTGGTCTCAGTCTCCTCCACACTCCTGGCTCCTGACCCAGCACCTGCAGCAGCCTCCTCTGAGCCACTCATCCACAGCACATGCCCAAGCAGCTCAACCAGGTCAACCACAACCCCCCACCAGGGCACACGTGGCCTGAGAAACTGGAGGAAAGCGGGAGGTTCAAGGGAGAGTGAAGAGCCAGGCACCCATCAGGGCTCTTGGTCAGTAGCACGCAGCCTTTCCTGGATTCATTGCCCACAGCAGTTGAAAGGAGTAGCTCTGAACACCATGTGACTGTGCTCCTTACCTACCCCACACATAACTGAATGGAACAGGATGGACATCTTCCCCACCCCAAGGACCCTAGGACAGTGTCCACTTCTTGGATTTTGGGATCACCTAGACAGGGAGTGGTTGTTTGAGTCAGCTTTTCTGTTGCTGTGACCAAAAGACCTGACAAGAATGATGTAGAGAAAGAAAAATTTATTTTGGTTCATGGTTTCAGAGGTCTCAGTCCATAGGTGGCCATCGTCATAGCTCTGGACCTGAAGTGGGGCAACATCACAGGAAAGCAGCTCAGAACGTGGCAACAGGAAGGCGGGGGAAGAGAGAGATCCACTCACTAGGGACAAAATATAAACCCCAAATGCAGGCCCCCAGTGACCTACCTCCTCCAGCCATTCCCCTCCTGCCTACAGCTATCCCCCAAGTGGATTAACACACTGATTAGGTTAAAACTCTCACAACACAATCTTTTTACCTCTAAATTTTCTTGTGTTTTCTTATCTAAACCATAACAGTAGCCAACCACCCAATGAAGCTGTCCTGTTGAAGAAGCTGAGCTGAATCGGAGAACTGGTGGGAGAACATTAGGGTTAACATGGGCCTACAACCTCTTGTTGCTGCAGGCTCCAGGGCCAGCCCTCTTCTCCCTTTCCTGAGGTCTGGTAGTCACCTCTTTCTAGGCATGTCAGCTTTCCATCACTATAATAAGATATCTGAGGCAATTAACTTATAAAGAAAAATGGGTTATTTTGACTCCTGCTTCTGGAGAAGCATCAACATCAGATGGCCCCATTGCTTTGGGCCCCTGGCAGGGATGGCTCATCATGGCAGGAGCATGTGGTAAAGCAAAACCACATACATCATGAACCAGGAAGCGAAGAGAGGACGAGGAAGACTGGGATCCCACAATCCCCATCAAGCACCCACCCTCAACAACCTCAGGAGCTCCCTATAAGAGGTTCCCCCACCTCCCAGAGCACCACCCTGAGGACCAATCCTTTAAGGACTTCAGAGGACATTTAACCTCCAAACCACAGCACTGGGATTCCTTGAGTGTCCCCCGCTGCCCCCTCTCTCAATAATCTATAAAGTTTGGGTCAATGTGAGTGGATTCTGGCCCCTGGTCCCCAAAGCCTCTTTAGCTAAGATGGGGTTCTGCAGGAACTAGAGCCTGGAGTAGAGATCCAAGGTCACGCGTTCCTAAGTTCAGGTCTTTGGAACTTACAGAGTGAAATAAATTAATGTTTAAACCAGGTGGTTCTCTCCAGTTCCTAAGCATGGAATCCATTCCATTCTGTTCAACAGGTGTTCATGGAGCGCCTACTCTGTGCCTGGCACTGTGCTTTGTGCCAGGGAGGCAAAGACAGGCAGCAGGGGCTGTTGTGGGCTCACAGCATCCAGGGAGTTACAGTCACAGAGAAGTCACTGCATGGTATCATAAAAGCAGTGATGGAAGCATGTATGAAGTCAGTGGTAACCAGGGTGACCAAGGGAGAGTCATGGTAAAGCCAAGGGAAGCCTAGGGACCATGAAGTGGAGTCACCCAGTAGCACCGTGTCTTGGAGGGTGTTAGCAGTAGTGCTGAAATGGGGGGTGGGGATTCCATACTTTAGGACAGATGGGCTTGCTGAGAAATGGTGGTGGGGTCCCCTGGAAGAGGTGATTAGACGTGAAAAATGAGCCCACTTCTATTTTTTTTTTTTTCTGGGCAGACTGGGAAATGGCCTCTAAAGACAATGGACAAAGATAATAGCATCATAGAAAAGTCTAAAGCTAAACCATTTGACCCAGCTATCCCTCTCCTCTGACTATACCCAAAGGACTTAAAAACAGCATACTGCAGGGACACAGCCACATCAGTGTTTACAGCAGCACAATTCACAATAGCTAAAATGTGGAACAAACCTAGATGTCCTTCAATAGATGAATGGATAAATAAAATGTGGTATATATACCCAATGGAATATTACTCAGCAATAAAAGAGATTAAAGTCATGGCATTTGCAGGTAAATGGATGGAGTTAGAGAAGATAATGCTAAGTGAAGTCAGCCAATCCCAAAAAACCAAATGCCAAATGTTTTCTCTGATATAAGGAGGCTGATTCATAGTGGGGTAGGGAGCAGGAGCATGGGAGGAATAGACAAACTCTAGATAGGGCAGAGGGGTTGAAGGGGAAGGGAGTGGGGCATGGAGTTTAAAATGATGGTGGAATGTGATGGACATTATTATCCAAAATACAGGTATGAAGACACAAATTGGTGTAATATACTGTGTATACAACCAGAGATATGAAAAATTGTGCTCTATATGTGTAATATGAATTGTACTGCATTCTGTTATCATATATAATTTAAAAAAAAAAAAACAAAGATCCTATGGGGGGAAAAAATCTAAGGCTGAGAAGTTTAGGTGCCCTTGTGGCAATGGGCTATGGTTAGAGTGAGAGGTAGTCTTTTCTCAATCGAGCCATGTTCCAGAACAAACCATAGGACTCAGAAGATGATAGAGAGTGTTTATTTAATAGATATTTCTTGAAGGCAGACTATATCATAGGTACATGGTTCGTGCCTCACAGACGAGTGAATATGGACATTAATCACATAATTACAAAAATAAATGTAAAAATAAACAGTGCATGAAGGAAAAAGTTTGGTGAGCTCTGAGTGGAAATGAGTCCTGAGAAGACTCCACAGAGCAGGGGCCCCTGAGCCAAGATTCAAATGGCCAGTAGGAGAGAACTGGTGAAAAGAAGAGGAAAGGGGTAGACTGTAATTTAATTGTGTTATGGATTTGGGATTCAGATAGATATACAGACAAAGAAAAAGGAGGAGAGGCACAGAAAACAAGAGTCACAAGCTCCAAGGGGGTCAGGAGGAAGATTTTGAGAAGACAGTGACCACTCCTGTGACTCTCTTCACTTCTTCTTCTCTCCATTTCTGAAACTCACTGAAATTCATCTCCATACCAATAAACAAGTTCCCTCCCTTTATCCATTCATTCTTCCCTTCATCCATCCATCCACCACCCCACAGATGCCCAGGCCATGGTAAGCCAGGTCCTATGCCAGCACCCAGTGACCCAAAGAGTCTATAACTTAATAGAAATTCTACTGCTGGTATTTTCTTACAATTGTTTTGACTCTCTGCTTGGAGATAAGGGAAAGAGGGCAAAAAAGTAACCGTGCTAATCAAAATGCAGGAACAATAAAACTCTAAAAAGAAATCAGGGCCTCTCAGTACGCTGATCTCTCTGTCCACAATTGCTGAGGAAAGGTGTGGTGGGAGAGGCCAAGATGTCCAAGTGCCACTGAGCCTTTTATAGGCAACCCTTACATAAAATAGGCTCTATTTGATACAAATGAATCTAAGATACAAATCTCTAAGAACGAGCCACACACTGATTTATATCATTTATGAAATAGTCCATTTCTTTACAATAAGGCTGTTTTCATAGAAAACGGTAGAGGACTTTGAGGCAGTTGCACCCACTCTCATGCTGAGCATCTGGCCCCAGGGATTGCCCTGCTTTCACTCTAGACTTGGTCTTCTGGGACTTCTTGACTTGCCTGCTGCTGTCATTCCAGATTCAGAGGTCACACCTACCTCCAGGGAAGTCTGAGAATTCCTCAAACTGGAGGCTGCAGATGCTCTGAGAACAAACTGGTTTATGCTTTGAATCCCCATGTTAGCAAAACAAGTTATAGCATCATTGTTTTTGTTTTGTTTTGTTTTTCTGCACTGTGCATTTAAAAAATTTCCTTCAATAAACAGGGATTACATTGATAGTAAGGAAAATATAAACATTTCTTAAAGACTGTTTAAGCTAATGTTTATGCACTGTACACCTGAAATCCCAGCTACTTCTGAGGCTGAAGCAGGAAGATCACAAGTTCGAGGCCAGCCTCGGCAACTTAATGAGACCCCGACTCAAAAACTAAAAAGGGCTGGGGATACAGCCCAGTGGTAGAGCATCCCTGGGCTCAATCCCCAGTACAGAAAGAAAGAAAGAAAGAAAGAAAGAAAGAAAGAAAGAAAGAAAGAAAGATTGCCTGGGGTGGAGTGTAGTTCTGGGTGCAGCTCTGGGATGGCCCCCAGCACTGCCAAAACAAACATACAAACAACCTAAACAGGAAAAGAAGGGTAGCCAGGCTGGGGCTGGGGCTCAGAGGTAGAGAGCTCGCCTGGCTCATGTGAAGCACTGGGTTTGATCCTCAGCGCCACATAAAAATAAAATAAAGATATTGTATCCACCTATAACTAAAAAAATAAATATATAAAAAAAGAGAAGGGTTGCCTATAAAATGATCCTTCTTCATCTTAGGTGAAAAACAAGCCCTTTCCTCCCCTGCTGGTCCCCTGTCCCAGAGGTGTGAGGCTGCTGCTTCCTCCCTAGTCCCAGCACTGCCCTCAGGCTACCAGCCCATCTCTACCTCCTTTGCACCAGCATCACTTCAGAGGGGGTGGGACAGGGGTATGTGGCTTTCTTGCTATATTGATAAGGAGGGGCCACCCCTATCAAAGGATATGATCAAAGGATACGAGCTAAGCCACATTAAAATAAATAACAACATATTCACATTCATGACACCTTCACAGATGTGGTACCCAGAGGATTTCAAAGAACCCTTCATAGACTTGCCTTCCACACCCACACAGCAGCCCTGAGAGGTAGGTCAGTTTTGTTCCCTTCTGCGTGATGGGTTCTGTGCAGAATTCGGCACAGGGAACAGAAAGTCCACAGTGAGGTCTCCAGCCCCCCACCTAGCCTTAAGATGAGTACCCGAAGCCCTGAGGAACAAAGAGCCTGTGTGATGGGCAGCAGAATCGACAGGTCGGAACAAACAGGCCCCAGGATGCAGCCAGACAAAGCACTGGGCTGTCAGAAGGCTGGCTATTTCTGACTTGCCCTAGTTAGGGCCACCCTTCCCAGGATCGTTTTATAATCACAAGGTCATTTGACGTTCTGCAATGTGACATCTGTAGGACGCTGCTGAAAATAACCTTGGTTTTTTCATGCTTTTTGAGCTTTGAGGAAAAGCTCAGGTGAAGCTTTAAAAGAGGCCGTAGATGTAGCTTTCCTGACATCATTGCTGCCCACGTGTCCCCGGCAGCAGCAGTTACATTTGCAACTTGGGACAGAGAATAGGTTTGAAGACTGTCTGGACATTTTCCATCAGGACAAGATCATACCGACATAACTGGGGCCTGGGAAAACACGACAGAAATACCCTTGTCAATAAAATCATAGCAATACCACGTTCTTGTCAAGTCAATTGCATTATATCCTTAGGATATAAAATTATGCAGCAGATGTTTCTAATGGAAAAGGAAAAACGCTTCTGATAAATAAAACATCCACAGCCAGAAAGCAGAACGTAAAATGTTATCCCCATCTGACTTCAACTAGGTTTAAAGCAATGATAGAAATAACCAAAACTGTTAACAGCGGTTACCTCTGAATGACATTAGGAGTGATCTTTTTCTGCTTCCTAACACTTTCTGTACTTTCCAGATTTTATAAAATGGGTATGTGATCTCTTTGAAAATTATGAAAGTACAAAAAAAATCCCACCATTTTAAGATATAATGACTATTCTCTTAGAGGAAATTTGTATTAAATATTTTAGGGTGTCCTTAACCTTTAATAAAAAGTTACTGGTTACATCATTGCCTGTCTCTTTTTCCGCCCACAGATTAAAAGTTAAGACCATATGGTAGAGTGGTATTTATCACAAAACATACAAATATAGCCCTGTACTTAAAAAAAAAAATCTTCTCTCTCTCTTTATGCACACGCATTCACTTTTTCTGAACCCGTTGATAATAGGTTGTTTGCTCCTCAATATTTCTTAACACTTCTGTGTGTATTTTCTAAGAATAAGGAGATTCTCAATGCATTTATCAAATTTAACAAACATAACATTGACATTGTTAAAGGGGAAAAAATCCAATTTTTCTTTAACCTTATATATATTCATCTCTGTTTTCTCAGTCTGCTGAATGATACAAAATTTCTTTTCTACAACAAACTGTCAACTACAAGGAACGCGGGTGGTTAGGGAGGAAATTATGTAACTCTAAGCATATAACACCATTATTTCCTTGGGTTACTGGGCCATTTATCTTTAAACAGATGCCAGTATAAATTTCTTGGATTACTGAGCAACTTGTTTCAAATGGAGACTATTTTTGGAAAACCCCTAACTCCCCTCCCTGTGAATGAAGAAGTTCCATTAAACTATCTGAAGAAGCCGAGGACCCAATAAAATCTTTGGTAAACCTTGCCTGAGGCTCACCTCTCTGGATGGACAAGGGACCTCAACCTAATTCGGAGGATCCTGAGCTTGTACTTAGGACCTATTACAGATCCTGTAGAGAACACCAAGGAAATTGTTGCCACTTTGTCCAGATCTTGATTAAATCTTGCAAGCAGGCTCACTTGATGATACTTCTGAAATGTGGCTGGTTCACTGGAAAGAAGAAATAACATTTAGAAATGAGTATAGATGACTAAGGAGAGAAAGCAGCTCTGCAGCCTGCAAATCATTGGTACACAGGCTACTACTTGGCCCCATTTCCTGCACTTTCTGAATTTCAGCTGCTTGAAGAGTTTAAGTTCCCCGCAGTACAGGGGTTACGAACTCAACTCCGAGTTCAAAGTTATGGTCTTTCCATTAAACTGCATTGCTAGAGACACACAGAGATTTCTAGCCAAACTGGACACTAACAGAGAAGTTATCCTTAAGCACATTTTTTTTTTTTAGTCCTGTCTCTCAAGATGAACCTTAGGCTAAATCTATGTTCTAGTATGTTCCTCAAGTGTGTGAAGATGTTTTCTATACATGGAACCCCAGAGGTCCCAAGAGAAATCACTGGGGAGGTTCAGCACAGTCCTTGTCCCACTGCAGAGCTGGAAGAGGAGGTCACAGAGAGCTGAGGAGTCTCCTAGGCTCAGGAACAATGGGCTCACATCAGAAATGATTCTTAATTTGGAGGGTTAGTGATGTAAGCAGGTATCTGTCATCCCAGCCCCAATGGAATCAAGTCTGAGTCTTGAAATACAGAAGGTACCCAGATATACTGGGTGACATGGGGCATTGAATCCCAGGGTGCATGACCCCTGAGCCACATAGGTGCTTAGAGCCTCACTAAGTTGCTGAGGCTGGCTTAGAACTTGCAATCCTCCTGCCTCAGCCTCCCAAGCAGCTGTGATTACAGGTGTGCACTACCACTTTCAGCCCAGATTTTGGTTCCTAAATACCATCTCCACTAAAAGAAACCAGGGTTTCCTGGAGAAAGAGTTGACTCCCAGGCTGGGGCAGGGAAAGTGCAAGGTGATCCTAAGACAGTCTGTCTGCCCAAACGGAAGGAAGTGCTTCAGAGAATGATGAAAACGTTCACACCCATTAGGACGACAGGTGTTGGTGAGGATGTGGAGAAATTGGAACCCTGGTGCAGTACCAGTGGGACCAGAAAATGATGCAATAGTCATGGGAAATGGGATGACAGCATGTCAAAAATAGAATTACCACATGGGCCAGACATTCCACTTTGAATATCCAAAATAATTTAAAGCAGGCACAAGCATCCATCAATAATGAATGGGTAAACAAAACATGGTCGATACATATAATGGAATAATATGCAGCCTTAAAAATGAAGGAAATTCTGTCACATGCTACAATATCAATTTTACTAAGTAAAATAAGCCAGTCACAAAAAGACAAACACTGTATTGATTCCTCTTGTGTGAGCTATCTACTATTGTCCAATTCATAGAAAGAGAAATAATAGTGTTTACTAGGGGCTGGGAAGAGTAAGGAAAGGGGAGTTGTTTAATGAGTACAAAATTACTGCTTTGCAAAATGAAAAAAAATCTAGAGATCTGTCTCATGACAACATGAATACACTAACTACTGAACGGTACACCAAAAATTGATTAAAATGATAAACTTGGCCAGGTACAATGGCACACACCTATAATCCCAGCTACTTGGGAGGCCAAGACAGGAGGATCACAAGTTCAATGCCAACCTCAGCAACTTAGTAAGATTGTCTCAAAACAAAGCATAAAAAGGGCTGGGGATAGAGATGCAAAGATGGTTTAATATATGCAAATCAATAAATGTAATTCATCACATAAATAGAACTATGAACAAAAATCACTTGATCATCTAAATAGATGCAGAGAAAGCTTTTGAGAAAATTCAACACCCATTCATGATAAAAACATTGAAAAAACTAGAAATAGTAGGAACCTACCTCAACACTATAAATGACATACACACACACACACACACACACACACACACGTCAATTTCATAGTAAATGGGGGGAAAAATGAAAGTGTTTCCTTTAAAATCTGGAACAAGACAAGATGTCCACTCTTTCCACTTATATTAATATGGTACTAAAAATTCTAGCCAGAGCAATTAGGCAAGAGAAAAAAATAGAAAATGAAGAAGTAAAATTATCCCTGTTTGCAAATGATACCATTCTATACCTAGAAGATCCAAAACACTCCACCAAAAGACTGCTAGAGCTAATAAACAATTCAGCAAAGTAGCAGGTTACAAAATCAACATGCAAAAGTCAATAGCTGAGCTGGGCATGGTGGCGCATGCCTGTAATTCCAGCATTCGGGAAGCTGAGACAGGAGGATCCCAAGTTCAAAGCCAGCCTCAGCAACAGCAAGGCACTAAGCAACTCAGTGAGGCCCTGTCTAAGTAAAATACAAAATAGGGCTGGGATGTGGCTCAGTGGCCAAGTGTGCCTGAGTTCAACCTCTGGTACCAAATAAATAAATAAATAAATGGCTGGGACGTAGATCAGTGGTAGAGCACTTGCCTAGCACATGTGAGGCACTGGGTTCTTCTGGGGTTACCAGCACCCTGACAGAGCAGATTTCTGCTTTGAGGGAAAATAAAAAGTCTGAAAATAATAAGGAACAGAAGATAATAGACAGAAAACAGTTTTTTAAAAGCTGGGTGCCTGGTGGATCTTCCAGCCCTGATAGGAACAGGACCTGAACAAAGAAAAAGGTCCAAATTTTTTATTTAAGGGAAATACATCAAAAGGTTTCACTGTGGCAAGCTTCTTGAGGAAAACAGGATAAAGATGTGAAAAGCAACTTGTTTGGAGCCAGGGAGGTTACACTCACCCCACCCCCGGGGGGGCTGCATTTGAACATAGGGCTGTGAGCTAAGGTACGTGTCAGCTGTAATCTGAACAATCAGCAACAGGTAGATTCACACCAGGAGTTCTCAGAAAAGCAACCTCCACACATACAGCCCACCCCACCCTCCCCACCCATTCCCCTGCCACCTTGTAATGGCTCAAATGAACCTGTAATTCATACATGGCTTCCAACACTCAACACCACATAGATAAATAAAAGCATTGAGTCCCCCTACAACTAAAAATATTTTAAAAAATCAATAGCTTTCTTATATATATCAACAACGACTCTGCTGAGAAAGAAATCGGGGAGGGGGGGAATCCCATTCACAATAGCTTAAAAAAAAAGGAATAAATCTAACCAATGAGGTGAAAGACCTCTACAATGAAAACTATAGAACACTGAAGAAAGAAATTGAAAAAGATCTTAGAAGATGGAAAGACCTCCCACGCTCATGGATAGGTGGAATTAATACTGTTAAATGGCCATGCTACCAATACTAGAAGCAATACACAGATTCAATGCAATTCCCATCAAAACACCAATAATATTGTTCACAGAACTAGAAAATACAGTCTTAAAATTCATTTGGAACAATAAAAGACCCAGAACAGTCAAAGCAAGTCTAAGTCAAAAAAGTAATGCTGGAGGTATCACAGTATCTGACTTTAAATTACACTACAGAGCTATAGTAACAAAAACTGTATTGTACTGGCATAGAAAGAGACACATAGACCTGTGGTACAGAATAGAAGACACTGAGACAACCCCACACATCTACAGTCATCTAGTCCTTGAAAAAGGTGCCAAAAACATACAATGGAGAAAAGACAGCCTCTTTAATAAGTGGTGCTGGGAAAACTGGTTATCCATATGTAGAAGAATGAAACTAGACCCTTATCTATCACCCTACACAAAAAGCCAACTCAAAATGAATCAAAGACCTAGGAATTATACTAGAAACTAGGCAACTCCTAGAAGAAAATATATAGTCAGCACTCCAATGTGTAGGTGTGGACGATGAATGACTTTCTCAATAGGACCCCTAAAGCTTAGGGAATAATGACAAGAGTTAATAAATGGGATGGAATCAGATTAAAAAACTTTTTCACAGGAAAGTAAAACAAGAATGTGAAGAGTGAATTCACAGAGTGGGAGAAAAATCTTTGCTAGCTACACTTCTGACAGAGGATTAATATCTAAAATATATAAAGAACTCAAAAAAATGTAACACCAAAAAACCAAATTAATAAATGGGAAAATGAAGGAAATAGACACTTCACAAAAGAAATATAAATGGCCTACAAGTATATGAAAAAAATGTTCAACATCATTAGCAGTTAGGGAAATGCAAATCAAAACTGCACTGAGGCCCGGCTCAGTGGCAGACGCCTGTGATCCCAGGCTGAGACGGGAGGATCTCGAGTTTGAAGCCAGCCTCAGCAACAGCAAGGTTCAAAGCAAATTAGTGAGACCCTGTCTCTAAATAAAGTAGAAAATAGGGCTGGGGACGTGGCTTAGTGGTTAAGTGTCTCTGAGTGCAATCCCCAGTACCACCCCCCTAAAAAAACTACACTGAGATTTCATCTCATACCAGTCAGAATGGTAGTCATCAAGAATACAAACAATAGGGGCTGGGGATGTGGCTCAAGCGGTAGCGCACTCGCCAGGCATGAGTATGGCCCAGGTTTGATCCCAGCACCACAAACAAACAAAGATGTTGTGTCCGCCGAAAACTAAAAAAAAAAAAAAAAAATTAAAAAATTCTCTCTCTAAAAAAAAAAAAAAAAAGAATACAAACAATAATAAATGCTGGAGAGGATGTGGAGAAAATAGAACACTTTACACTGTTGGTGGTATTGTAAAGTAATACAACTACTAGGGAAATCAGTATGGAGCTTCCTCAAAAGATTAGACATGGAACCACCATATGACCCAGCTATACTACTCCTTGGTATTTATCTTGAAGAATTAAAGTCATCATACCATAGTAATACATGCAGACCTATGTCATAAGGAAAAATGAAATAATGTAATTTCAGGAAAATGGATGGAACTTGAAACCTTTATGTTAATGGAAATCAGCCAAAGACAGAAGGTCAAGGGTCATATGTTTTCTCTCATATAAAGCCAGAGACGAAAAAGGAAAAGAAAGATGAGAGGTGATCTCATGAAAATAAAAGGAGATTAGTAGAGGAAAGGGACCAAGGGGTAAGAGGAGGGAAATAAGGAGGAAATCTCTGTGGAGGATATTTGCCAAATTATATTGCTATATTGTGTGCATATACTAATATGTAACAACAAATCCCACCATTATGTACAACTGTGTGCCAATAAAAAAGACAAAAATGTTCACATGTCCTAAAAAACAAAAACAAACAATAGGCTGGGGATGTGGCTCAGTGGTAAAGTGTCCCTGGGTTCAGTCCCTAGTACCAAAACAAAAAAAGATGGTAAAGTTTATGTTATTTGTATTATGCATCTTTACCATAATAAAAAAATTTAGACAAAAATAAGTGCTGGCAAGTGTGTGAAGAAGTTGGATCCTTATACATTGATGGTGGAGATGTGAAATAGGACAACTGTTTTGGAACACAGTCTGACAGTTCTTCAAAATACTAAACATAGAGTTAGAACATGGTTATAGAAGTAATAGATTTTTTAAAAGTGCTAATTATTTTAAAACTTTAAAGAATTATACACAACATCATAGAAAATTGAAGACTAAAGAGAACTTGTTTTTTTTTTCAAAAAAAAGCAGTTATAGAGTCTCACCACCCAAATAGCAATATAATATTTTGGCAAGTTTCTTTTTTATTACTTTTACATGGTGGAGCTTATTTAAATCTTTATATAATTCTACATTTTTTACTTGGTATATTATAAGCTTTCATGTAATACATGTCATAAAACTTCAGTATATGAATAATATTCTATTACATGAGAATATTTAATCATTTCCCCATTGCTGAATTGTAAGGGTGTCTTTGATTTTTTTACTGCAAATTATATTTTGAGTTTCAGAAATATATATATATATATATATATATATATATGTTATATTTATGTCATATACATTTCTACTTGTATAGCTCATAAAAGGATAGGCATATGTACGTGGTGGGTGCCTTTGGACTTTGGAGGTGGGCCTATTGTGGGGAGTGGGTGAGAACTTGTACTTTTATGTGGCATATCCCTTTATGTTTTTTATTTGTGTGTTTTTGTTTTTTAGTACTGTGAATTACCCAGCTGTGATTTATCACTGAGCTATATTGTTATGGTTTAGAAATGAGGTATCCCCCAAAAGCTCATATATGAGACAATGCAAGAATATTCACAGGTGAAGTGATTAGATCATGAGAGTCATAACCTATGGATTAACTGGGTGATAACTGTAGCCACACAGAGTGTGGCTGGAAGAAGTAGGACACTGGGGATGTGGCTTTTGAGGTTATATTTTTTCTCTGGTGAGCAGAACTCTCCTGCTTCCTGGCTGCTGCATCCTGAGCTGCCTTCCTCCACCATGCCCTTCCAACATGAATTTCTGCCTCATCTGGGGCCCAAAACTATGGCGCTGGCCTATGGTGGACTGAACCTCTGAAACCATGAGCCAAAATAAACTTTTCCTTCTTTAAGTTGTTCTCTTTTAGGTCTTTTGGTCACAGCAATACAAAACTGACTAAAACATACATCCCCAGCCCTCTTCAGTTTTTGAGACAGGGTTTCAATAAGTTGCTAAGGGCCTTGCTAAGTTGCTGAGGCTTGCCTCAAACTTGTCGGCCTCCTGCCTCAGCCTCCAGAGTCACTTGGATTATAGGTGTGTACCACCATGCCTGGCCATTTATAGTTTTAAAGTGGATTATTTTTTATTGAAAAAAATCATAATTGTATATACATATGGGGTACAATGTAAGGTTTTGATACATGTAAATGAAATGTGGAATGATTAAATCATCATAGTTGTTTGAACCTTTATAATAAGCAAGAAAAACTTTTGTAATTAAATGTTCAACCAGAGGAAGAATTAGAAGAGAAAAAGGGGATTGTGGCAGGAAAGGAAGAAGGTAAAGGAGGGAAGGAGGAAGAAAGGAAGGAAGAAATCACTTGTGCCAATACATTTGTAGAGAGCCTGAGAGATCAAGAGCAGGGAAAGCAAGTAAACAACATGTCCCCTTATATTTTTGGCAGGACAAGGGAAAGCACAGACCTATAAATAAGAAAGTAGGTATATCTGGGATTTAATTTCTCAAGCCAAGAGGAAATAGCAAATGGCAAACCATTGCAGCTCAACTTACTGATCGATTTTAGATTCTGTGGTATTTCCATCTCTGTCTCTTAATTTGATTGTAATAGACCCTCTTCTGATGTTCTTGTTCCAAGATATAATGTCCACAAAGTAATGATACACTGCAGAACAGGGAGAGAACATAATAAGAGAGAGGTAGCCCCAAATGCTCCCCTGGAGGGCCGACTCCTGAAAGCCCAACATCCCTAATAATTGAGTTTCCTTTTCTCTTCCTCTGAAGTTTCTCTGAAAAGATCCGGGGCAATATTTTCTATTGTTCTTTTTCTCTTCTCTTTGGCAAAAATGGCATGAGTGACATCAGAGTTCACGGGGACCCAGTCACCATGTTCAGGCATCCCAGGTTCCCACCAAATGGACTAAGGTCTCCTGGCCTATGGCTACATGTGATTGGTTCACTTCCGTCCAGCCCATCTTATGCTAAAATGATCAAGTTGTCACTTGGAGATACTCCATGGCCAACAAGGTCTTCCATAATTTGAGTCATGTCCACTACCTACCTGGTGCACCTTGAAGTCTCCTTCCTACCTCTGCATGCCACCCATACCTCCTGCACTACCAAGCTCTCTCTTGCTCTTTTTATAATCCCTGAAGTAAATCTTATAGGCACCCAATAATTCCCCCTGAATAATTGATACACAATGCATTCAGAGAACTATTTTTCTTCCTTACTTCATTTGCTCTTCATTTGCTCTTCAAGGTCAAGTATGTTTTGGGAAGATAGGGATCTCTACGTGACAGGCAGATTTGCTCTTTCTTGGTCAGACTTGCAAGGAAAGTGAAAGAGATTCGGGAAGATGATGGTTCCATGAAGATAAGGCCAGCTCTGGAATGTCCTTTCATGGCCCTTATTGCTCAGGGGATTGCCCCGTAGAGACCAGGCAGATGCCCAACCCTGGGCTACCATGTATGGCTCCAAAGAAAGAGGGAAACCCAGGGATCTGCTAGTCTTTTAGGACAGTTGCTCCCAAGAAAAGTGATAAGGAGTAAAAGATTGCAAGGAAGGCCTGGCGTGGGGGCACATGGCTGGAGACTGAGGCAGGAGGATCACAAGTTCAAAGCCAGCTTTAGCAATTTATCGAGGTCCTTAGCAACTTAGACCCTGTCCCAAATTTTTAAAAAAGGGGGATCTGAGGATGTGGCTCAGCTCAGTGGTTGAGCACCCCTGGTGCTCAACAACAACAATACCAAACAACAACAATAAAAGAAAAAAGATTGCAAGAAACGCATACATCTTCCCAGGCAAATCCTGACGGCATACAGAGCATTTAATCAACTGCTATCCTAATGAGCTTCCATCTGGAATACTCAACCTCTTGATGTCTTGAATTTGTCATGTTGCTGTAGAGCTAGGACTGACCCGTAAGATGTGCCTGCCACCTTAGTTTTCCTAGCCCCAATGTCCATCATGTCTCTTGAGGAATCAAGTGATTTCCTGGAAGATCTTAGTGGTTACTATGGCCACTGGTGATGCTAGCTAGCAACACTGATTTATTGATGTTGTAATCTTAATAGCCCAGAAGATAGGCATTATTATCTCCACTTAGCCAACAGGACCCTGAGATCCACAGAGGTTAGAAGACCTGACCAAGGTCTCACAGCTATTATGTGAATAGAATCAGGATTCTACCTAGGCCCTTCCAGCTTCAAACTCCAAGCTTTACCACGTCCTTCATTTGCCAAGAAGCAGCCAGGAAGCTGAGACTCAACCTCCCCACAATAAAAGGGTCAGTCAAACACCGTTCACCACTCACTGCAGAATGGCTCCTTCTCAGCTGTGTCAAAGAACGCCTTAGTCATCGGAGGATCTTTCTGCTTTAAGTAGTCTTTCCAATTGTCAGCATAATAGCCTATAAAACAAGTTGGAAAAACGTAACGTGAACACGAGTTACATAAACATGAAAGCGGCAAAGGGTGAGCACACTAAGACACCTGCAGCCACCACAGTGACAACCTGCCAGCGCCATGTGAGCACTGCAGGGTCCAGGACAGTGTCACCCCAGTGACCACCATTCTTGCCAGTTGTCTCCATCCCTAAGAGCTGGGGTGCAGAAGGACCCTACAATGGCTTTGACCTCTTTACTGGCTCTCAGTTAACCTGGTAGGGGGATGGGGAGCAGCACACTGTTTTGGACTAAAAATAGAACTGATGTTTTACAGCAATACATTCATTTTCTACATTAAAACAGATTTAGGTTTAGACCTAAAATAGCATCATTATTGCAAAGCAAGGTGCTTTTTTATTTTCCATTTTTGGGGGGTTGGCAGTTCTTGAAATAAAACCCAGGGCTTCATGCATGCTAAGCACATGCTCTACCACTGAGCTGCGCCCCCAGACCCTGGGCTTTCTTGAAAAACATTTTATTATTACAGAATGTTGTACAGAATGTGGGCTTGCCAGATATCTATGTCACCAAGCAGGTGAATGTCTCCCTTTATATCTATGCCTGCAGGAGACAAGGTTGGGTGCTGTTCTACGACCTCTTTCTCTCCTGTCCTCACTGCCAGAAAATGGCCTCCAGACTCTGACTTAATTGATAGGGAATAGGACACAGACACCGGTATTAAATATATATATTTAATTTTCCTTTTAGGAAAAATCAGAAAATCCTCATGGATTTCAAAATTTTAACCACCTAGGATATTTCCACCAACCCCTAACAAATATCCAAGCAGTACCCATGGCATCTTTGAGCCCACCCCAGCCCTGTATACCCACAAGAGCCAGAGGATGGAGTGAGGGCATCCCCCACCCCAAACCCCGTAGTGGAATTGAACTAGGGCACTCTACCACTAAGCTACATCTCCAGCTCTTTTTACACCTTATTTTGAGGCAGGCTTTCACTAAGTTGCCTAGTCTGGTCTTGAACTTTTAATCTCCTGCTTCAGTCTCCCAAGTAGTTGGGATTGCAGATATGATCCACCATGCCCAGCTGACAGTAAGGGCATTTATGGACACTAGTTAAAAGGGACCACTCAGCTATGTCATCTGGCAGAAGGTCTCTCTGTCTCACTGTGGACCCTTGCCCAGCAGAGAGGTCGTGTGCACAGAGAGGGCGTTCCAGCCCTCGCAGGAACAGGCTGTGCTCTGGATAGGCTGCGCTACCTGTTAGGTGGAATCCTACACAGATTGCTCTTCTACCAATTTTTGTAATTAGGAGACTAGAAAGTTGGCTCAAAAAAGCTGCCTAGACTGTTTTATGGCTTTTTAAAATTGTTGTTGTTTTTAGAAAACAATTTTGGAGACATTTTTAGATAGCAAAATGGTTCTGGGATTTGTACCAAAGCAGAGGGGGAAACCGCTTTGGACCTACCCAGGATGGGACAGGACTGCTCTGGTGTGCCGCAGCTGGTGCACTTGCCGTTCCTGTAGTCTCTGTAGGAGTCACAGGGATAGGCGGTGATCTCACAGTCCTCTCTCAGGGAAGCCAGGTACAGGTACACAGACCTCTGGTGGTCACACTTGAAATACTTTATTCCTTAGTTGGAAAGGGAGTGATTCAAAGGTAGAGCAGTAGAAGCATTTAAAAGAAGAACATCACATGCTTTACACACACAATTTCTCATCTCCTGCATGGCTCTGAAAGCTCCAATGTACTTGATCCCATTCAGTCCTTACAAAAAGCCATACATAAGGATTCATGCTAGCGGGTGGCAGAAGAAAAGATGACATTAAATTAAGGTTGTGACAGGAGTTAAAGCAAATATACTTTAATTAAATACCGTAGGGCCAGGGGTATAGCTTGGAGTAGCTAGAACAGGTGCCTACCATTTGTGAAGCCCTGGATCTCCTCCCCAGCACACAGAAAACAAACAAAAACAAAAAATAATGTCACTGTTAAATACATCCATTAGATCTCATCACATACAGTCTTTTATCTTGAATAACTTGACTCTGCTTCTCCCAAAATAAGCATTCTTGCATATTTCATTTACTATTGTAGCTTTAAATCTTAGAACAGTGCCAGGCACATGGAAAATTAATACCAAATATTTGGAAGTGCAATCTCCAGCAGGTTCTGCTACACACTGAAACCCCTCTGTCTATTTTTTTTTTCTTTCAGTGTTGGGGATATCCACAGCCTCACGAATGCTAGACAAGAGCTCTACCACTGAGCTACACACCCAGCCCTTCTGAGTAGCTGGGACTACAGATGCAGAGCACCCCATCCAGCCTTCTGCCTCATTTCTGCTCAAGGCTTTAACTAAAAGTCTGGTTGTTATGGGTTCCCTCAACTGCTCCAGGTAAGTCCTAATAATCCCAATGACTGCAAAGTCAAAAGCAAGAGAGTAGTTTTGATTACTGCCACATTTTTCATTATGTCAAAAGCAACTGGGCCAGGCTGGGGTTGTGGTTCAGTGGCAGAGCACTTGCCTGGCACATGGAAGGTACTGGGTTTGATTCTCAGCACCACATAAAAATAAATAAATAAATAAAGGTATTGTATTTAAAAAAATCATTTAAAAATTGCACATGTGTGTATTCCTTGAATAAATTTCTTTATGTTAAAATAAATAAATAAATAAATATAAATAAATATTTTTTTTAAAAAAAGCAACAGGTCCTGGCAGTGGACAAAGACCAGACAGGTAAGTAAAGTATCCCAACTTTGTTTCAAATATTTTAAAGCCAGGAACCTATAAATTTTTATAATCACTGTAATAAAACAAAATCAGAAATACTATGGTGGGTAATAATAGCCTAGGTTCTTTATATAATATGTTGCTAGCTCTCACAATCTTGTAAGGGAGGCAATATTAGTGTCATTTTATAGATAGGAAAGCTGAGGCACAGAGAACCTACTAACAAAGGCAGAGTTGGAATTCTGCCACCTGTGGTCTATGGGGCTCTCAGATCTATCTGTTGCACTACTTCTAAAGTTCTCAAAATACCGTCTCAGACCAGCTGTGTAAGCATCACCTGGGAATTTATTAGAAATGGACATTATTAGTACTTTCCCCTGAGAGGCTTGCAGCTGTCTGCAATCTGTGGTTTGGTTTGGTTTGATTTGGTTTGTTGCTGGGACTGAACACAAGGTCTTGCACGTGTGTTTTAACAAGCTTTCTACATGATTCTGATACATGCTGAAGTTTGAGAACCACTGCTGTGCTGCAGAATAGAAGAGGCTGGGAGTCTACACAGCAGGGCAGAGGGGACAAGGGTGGGGGATGGCACACAGTCTTACATCTTAATCAAGGACTGAGCCTGAGGTTTACTAAGACGTTGTAGTTCTTGATGACACATTAGCTGGACCACAGGATGAATTTACCTTCTATCTTATCAAAAACCCAACGGCAGGGTTTTTTTTTTGTGAGAAATCACTCTGCATGGTGAGCCTGCAATGCTCACAACCATAACAGAGGGCCAAGGAACAGGATCAGCTGATATAAAAGGACAGAAGGGAATCAAGAGTTATCTGAGGAGGGCTGGGGGTATAACTCAGTAGTAGAGCACTTGACTAGCATGCAGGAGGCCCTGGGTTCAATTACCTGCATGCATGTCACACACTTCAAACACACACCCCTCTGAGGAGGAAGATCACATAATAAAATGGATGAGCCTGGGCTGTAAATCCTCCCACGAGCATCTCCTCCCTGATATTGACCTCAACTTTAAGTGGGCACCAAAGGGCAGCAGCTTCATGGAATTGGGTCACTCAAGAGTGAAGTCTTGGGCTGGGGATGTGGCTCAAGCGGTAGCGCGCTCGCCTGGCATGCGTGCGGCCCGGGTTCGATCCTCAGCACCACATACCAACAAAGATGTTGTGTCCGCTGAGAACTAAAAAATAAATATTAAAAATTCTCTCTCTCTCTCTCTCTCTCTCTAAAAAAAAAAAAAAAGAGTGAAGTCTTCCTAAACAGGTCTGAGCTGTTGGGTGGAGCAGAGTCCAGGGTGGATAAAAATCAATTAGATCAGAATCTACCCCTTCCACTTTCATGGTGAATTCTGAACTTGGAAATACAGATAAAATATTTAAGGAAAAAAAGGGAGAGTGAAATGAAAATCAGATGACCCAGCCTGAGGAGAGGTACTTTCAGAGAGCCCTCAAAAGAGCGACCATGGAAAGACCAGCCAGACGACATCACCCGATGACACAGAAGCAAGAAGGGGAGAGTTTTAGTGCAGGCTTAGTGGAACCGGAAGACATTAGGGAGTAACTGGTAGGGGAAGCTCCCAAGGAGGGTCAGCAGAGGAGAGCATGTTGGAAAGGGAGGGGGATGCCTCTACCCTGGGTCAGGAGGGAACAGGAGGGTGAACACTGGCCGTGTGAACTCAGATGAGGATAGATAAAATGGCTCTCTCAGGTGGGACGAAAGTCCAATCTAGCTCACCTCTAAGAGGTCTGGGGGTACACAGGGCATTCACCATAGCAGCCAAGTGGCAGGGATCTGTGGCCAATGCAAGAGTGAAGTGGGAGGGGCTAAATGATAGGAGTGGGCACTAGAAGTCATGAACGGACAAGAAGGACTCAAGTTAGCTCCCAGGGGGTGCCAGCGGGTGCCAGGTGGTGCGATGGTGAGACAGGAGGTTGAGGAGACACAGAGATGGGTGTCAAAAGAACTAGAGATAATGAATTACTGATGTCACTCAAAACAGAGGCTTAATTTCACAAAAGGACAGTCAGTGTGGGTAAGGATCTGAAGAGGAAACAGTAACCCCATGAAAAGAGGAGCTGTGGTTGCGAGTGGTTTGGAGAAGCACTGGCTACTGCATCAGATCAGAGTGTTTTCTATTCCTCCAGGGTTCACTTGTGCCCGTACAACAGATCAGTGAGGAACAGAGACATCAACTGGGGTAAGAAGGAAGAAGCCTGGGGCTGGCCCGGGCCAAGCGGGACTGGAGTCAAACCTGACAAGCCAACACTTATTGTTTTGTTCCTGGAACTTCCTTTTGCAGAAACAATGGAGTTGGGCTGGGGATGTTGCTCAGTGTTAGAGCGGGTTCAGTCCCCTGAACCAAAAGAGAAAAAAGTCATGGAAAAACAGTGGAGTTGATAACAATATGGGGGATGTCCTGTACCAGCAAAGCACGTTTTCTTTGGCTGTTTGTGGATATGGTTACACTATCTCACAGGATGCAATTTGAACCTCACTATGGTACAACATGGGTATCCCTGCTTGTGCCATTTCAGCCGGATCACTTTCAAACACTATGTCAATCAGCTGGGGCCATAGACAACTACCTTTTCATGCCAAGACCATCCTTTTGCTAGAATCATAGTTGTTTGACTTTCTCTAGCAGTGACGAAATATATACTTAGAGCACTAAGGGGTTGGACTTTAAAATCTATCCTCCACCTCACTTTCTTTTTTAAGTTGTAGATGGACACAATACCATTTATTTGTTTGTTTGTTTACTTATTTTTATGTGGTGCTGAGGATCAAACCCAGTACCTCACACATGATAGGCAAGTGCTCCACCACTGAGCTACAACCCCAGACCCTCACTTATTTTTTATTTGTTCCTTTTCGTTATACTTGACAGTAGAATTTATTTTTTACACAATACCTTTACTTTTATTTATTTATTTTTTATGTGGTGCTAAGGATCGAACCCAGTGACTCACACATGCTAGGCAAGTGCTCTACCACTGAGCTACAACCCCAGCCCAGTAGAGTATATTTTGACATATCTATACAAACAGAGTCTATCTAGTATAGTATATCCTATTCTAATTAGGATTCCAGTCTTGTGGTTGTATATGATGCAGAGATTCACTGTGGTATATTTACATATGTACATAAGTGATATCAGATTCATTCCACTGTCTTTCCTATTTCTGTCCCCCTCTCCCTTCCCTTCATTCCCCTTTGTCTAATCTGCTGAACTTCTATTCTTCCCCTCCTCCCACCTTGTTGTGTGTTAGCAACCACATATCAGAGAGTACATTTGACCTTTGGTTGTTTGGGATTGGCTTATTTCGCTTAGCATAATAGTCTCAAGATTCATCCATTTTTTGGCAAATGTCATAAAGTCATTCTTTTTTATGGTCAATATTCCATTGTGTATATAAACCACATTTTCTGTATCCATTCATCTGTTGAAGGGCACCTAGGTTGGTTCTATAGCTTAACTATAGTGAATTGAGCTGCTATAAACATTGATCCCCTACCTCACTTTTAATGTTGCCCTTCAACTCCCTATTTTTTTTGTTTTGAGGAGCTAAGTTTGCAATTTATAATTTATATTTAAACCACTGCTATCTTCTCAGAAAAATTTGTTTTCTATTCAAAACTATTCTGTAAAGATAATCAGATTTTTTTAAATTGTGCTTTTCAATCCACTGTTTTACAGAATATAAAGTACCTGCACTTACCTCCAAATATCGTTTGGGGGCAACCAGGTTGATCCAATCCTCCATTTGGATAGAAGTCTATGTTTCCTAGCGGTTCCTTGTAGCCCAGTGCTAAAAGAGAACACACTATGCTTTCACACTGCTTTAACTCATTCACCTCTCATAGCTCATTTGCCTGCCAGACATAGGCAGGATTTGGATCATTATTATTGTTGTTATATAATTATTGGTATACTTATTTAAATGTTTTTCCCAAAGTTACCAACCCAGTTAGTAGGTTGGAAAGCAGGAAGTAAATTCCACTATCATCCATTCCATTATTAAGTGATTGAGCAAATGGTAATGGAATTTAATTCCACTATTTCTAAAAACATAGGGATTTTGGTTACTCATTCACAGCAATCATATATTTTTTTTTCCTTACATTTGGCTGGGACCCTCCAATTGTCATGAGCTTTCTGAGCCTTGAATTTGCACTGTACAAATCTTTAATGAATAAGAAACAGGAAAAATTAATTTTTACTTAGGAGGCAAAATTTTTTGAAATTTAGGATCGGGGACAGTAGAAAGTTTAAAAACAATACTAGATAATGAGGTCCTGAAAAATTACAGATATAATAACTGCTTATTTTCTTTAATCATGTACCCTAAAATAATCAGTTAAATGCTTGATTAAGATATTACTGGGGTCTGGGGTTAGAGTGCTTGGCTAGTATGAGGGAGGCCCCGGGTTCTATTCCCAGCACCATTACCAAAAACCAAAAACCCAAAACAAAACCTATTGAAGATTATTGATAATCTGAACGTGGTGGCTCACACCTGTCATCCCAGAACCTGAGGCAGGAGAAATGCTAAAATCAGGAGTTCAAGATCAGCCTGGGCAACAGAGTGAAATCCCTGTCTCAAATAAATGAATGTAAGATTTTAGATCTATATATACACATGTAATATGCACAGATATACATAGTGCATCATGGTATTAATCACAGTTATTATAGAGTGAGAACCTACATGTCTCTGTGGGTATGACAGCAGATGTTTTAAACAACTTCCTTTCAATGTTCACATGTCTGCACAGTGACCACTGGCAAATTCATATGAAATAACGATAGAGGCTCAGAAGAAGACTTAAGAAATTAACATGACATCACTAGAAAGAACGGAATCCTGGGATCTGAGGCCACATCTGCCTGACTGCAAAACTTATACTCTTTCCTTCAAACTCCATGTTCCAGGAATAAAAAGTGAATTGCCTTATTCCACTGGGCATCCAAATGGCACTGCAGTACTGCACTTAAGTAAAGTAATACCTTACAAACTCCACAATAACAATGCAGCTGCTTTACCAAGAGGTTTCTTTTAAGTCAAACAACTGTTGAATACCACAGTAAATGCCCAGGAGAGAGGGTCAGGGGTTGGTTTGTTTTGTGGTGCTGGGGATCAAATTCAGGACCTTGTGCATCCTAGTGCAAGCTGCACTACCACTGAGCTGCACCCCCAGCCCCGGGTCAAGGTGATGGCATTATAAAGAAGATAATGTTTAAATGACCACTTCTCTCTGTCCTTCTCAAACATGTACTCCACTTCCTCTCCCAGACATCTGTGTTTAGTAGACCCCATCCTTGAACATCACCCCAACCTCCGTGGCATATGCCAACAATCCCATGATGCAAAATCAGCATCTTGAAAGACAGAAATGGCCTGAAAGATTCATAGACAGCTGGGAGCTGTTGGTGGGAGGATTGCTCTGTGTGGAGAGACACACACCTGAACTCACCTTTCAGCTTAAGGAAATAATGAGAAGTAACCAACACACCCAGGAAATTATGCATCCAAACCCAGTTGCATATATGGAAACACTGTCCATGTGGTATGTAAATTGGCCTGACTGTGATTGGGCACAATGGTATATTTAAGATAAAAGACCCTGGGAAGGCCAGGCACAGTGGCTCATGCCTGTAATCCCAGCAGCTGGGGAGGCTAAGGCAGGAGGATTGCAAGTTCAAAGCCAGCCTTGGCGATAGCAAGGCCCTAAGCTATTCAGTGAGAGCCTTTCTCTATATAAAATACAAAATAGGGATGGGGGTGTGGCTCAGTGGTTCAATCCCTGGTACCTGCCCCCCCCCCACCACCAAAAAAAGGGGAAAAAAACACCACGGGAAAATCATCCCCACTGCAGCATGGATCCAGGGGCCTGGCTACACCAGCTACCTCTTCCTTTCAATGTTTCTGCAGATTTGGAACCTGCCTGGTAGGAAAAAGGCAGCTGGAGAAACCTGCTCTGCCCCTGCATGACAATCTGCCCCAGGGGGATTCTGTGGGTCTGGGGGGGCCACCAACCCACCAAGACAGGAATGTTACCATCAGTGTCGGAATGGATGACATCAACGAACTGCGCATCGCTGGGATCTAATCTGTCCTGGGGGGGCCTCCCGTTGAATAAAGGGCCCGCAGGATCGAGACCTGGAAGGAAAACAGAGTGGCTTGGCAGCCCCATGCCATGAGTCACTGGCACTGTGCCTCTGATGCCTCCCAGGGAGGATGGTTCACAGGCTGCAAGCTCCCCTCGGGTGGGCGAGCACTCACATTCCCATCCTGCTTTGTCAGGACTCCTTTCCACAGCCCTGCAGCTATTTCCCACAGTAGAGATGGTTACCCTGACCATAGCCCTGTGAACCGTACCCCGACTTCAGAAGGAAGCACAGCCCAGGCAGAGCTCCCCACACAAGGGGGCAGTGGCGGGGATACACTGGCTCCTCAGGAAAAAAAAAAAGCACCACAGGGTGCATAAAAGAGAAAAACTAAATGCTGTATCTTATTTTATCTAATTTTTGGTGATCCAGAAACCCCATTCAGTCCTTCCTTCTTGTTATTAATAAAACTCCTTTATAGCTTCACTGGTATTCATATCCCAGCTCGTTAATTTGCATTGCAAACCTGCCAGAGAAGCAGGGCAGCTATTTTATAGATGAATGAACTGAAGTTTGGGGAGATCAAGCATCTTGAGGCGAGCCCTGCCTCTCGGGGCAACCTCCTCTGGGTGTTGAGCTCTTGGTTTCACCACACAGAACTTAGCAAGCTCAACAGGAAAGGGCAAAGCTCACTGGCCAAGCCAGGTATCAAAGAGGTTGTCAGTCCCTGTAGATACCACAGATATCACCCACTCCATAAGTGCCTGGACTCAATTCTTGCCAATATTAATGTTAACATTAACATCTTGTCAATATTAGCTGGGCGTTTCTCACATCACTGTGAAATAACTCGAAACATAGGGGAGCAGCCCCTTTGATATTGTAACCACAAAATAAAAACTTAAAAAAAAAATCCAGAGGCTCAAAAAGGCACTTATTAGAGCCCTATGTAAAGTGAAGATCTCAAGGGACATCTCCCTTGAAGCTTTAACCTGTGAATATCGCTTTTTAAAATTTTTGTTTTGGGTGCTAAGGTTTGAACCTAGGATCTTGAACACGCTAAGTTTCTGCTCTACTACTGAGCTACACCCCTAGTCCCTACAAATGTCATTTTAGATGACATCTCCCATCCCCTGTGTTACATATAAAATCCAACTTGAGCCTCTTTCCTTTAACTCTCCTGGTTCTAGCTTCAATCTCTCCATTTCTCCTCTCCCAATGCACTTCTGCTTCCTGGAGCCATTTATTTATCTACCCTCTTTTCTTATCTTCCCCCTCCCAGCCTTTCTTCCTCTTCTGTCCACTCCCAACTGAAACTGGTGTGGGAGGAGATGGGCAAACACCCAGTCCATATGTTGTTTTCAATACAACATAGCCTTAGAAAGAAGGTGTCCCCCACCAGGAAGCTCCTCCTCCCTCCTCACATCAGACAGCACTATTTCCTGTCTAAGACAATGAAGAATGAGAGCCCCAGTTTATAGCAACCTCCAGGTCACTGGCAGAGAAAACATCTAGAACAGGGCAATTTTGAGAGTGTGAGGGCACTGTTCATAATCACACCAGGACAAAAGGTACAAACCAGGACTGTCACAAAAAAACTTGGACTTATAATATCCATAGTGATATGCCATAGCAAGTGATCAGCTGACAATGTCAGTCAAAAAATCAACCAAAAATATGCACGCTCACCAGGCATGGTGGCTCACACCTGTAAACGTAGCAACTCAGGAAGCTGAGGAAGAAGAGTTACAAGTTCAAAGCCAGCCTCAGCAATTTAGTGAGGCCCTAAGCAACTGAGCAAGACCCTGTCTCAAAATGAAAAATAAAAAGGTCTGGAGAGGTGGCTCAGTGGTTAAGAATCCCTGGTCAATCCCCTGCACTTAAAAAAAAAAAAAAGAAGAACCCTGCACATGGTATGAACAGACAGACATAAAGCACCACCAAAACAAAAACACAATTTATCTAATGCAAAATATTGTCATGTTCATGTAACCAATAAAAAACTTAATATTTTCTATATTCTGTGTTTTTTGTTATTCTTCTTCTCAGTCTTCTAAAGCTAATGTGTATTTCACACTTACAACAGATCTCAGTTTGCACTGACCACATTTCAAGTACTTGGTGGTCATATGGGACTAGAGGTTACTCTATAGTTTCTCCAAGTGTGGAGCTCAGACATCTGTATTTTCTGGTTAAAAATACAGACTCCTGGGCTGGGGTTGTAGCTCAGTGGTAGAGTGCTTGTCTAGTATGTGTGAGGCACTGAGTTCAATTCTCAGCACCACATATAAATAAATAACAATAAAGGACCATCAAAAAATATATATATATGAAACAAAAATACAGACTCCTGCCTCCAACTCAGGCCAGCCCATTGGCATTGTCTCCAGCACCCCCAAGGCAAGTTTCATGCAAACTTATAGTCAAGTTTGAGAATCAAATTTAAAGTATTCACAAATGATCCAGGTACTTGAAATGTTTGCAACCCATTCACCATCCATCATCTTCTCTTGGAGAAGTTAAAGATAGGGGCTGGGGATGTAACTCAGTGGTAGAGTGTTTGACTTGCAATGAGAGGAAAAACCAAGAGATATTCGTGGAGAGGGGCAAAAAGAGGGACAGAAGAAAGAAAGAAATTGAAAAGACAGCATCAAGCAGCCATCAAGACCATCAAGGTAAGTAATAGACAGAGCCGTCTGATCCATGGGAGTGAGATGTGAATCGTGTCCTTAGGTTACAGGTTCCATTCCCACCCTGCAACCCAGTGAGCCCACCCAGGCAAGGCCAAGGAAGGGGAGTAGGGAGGGGAAATGCTTTATTGCCTCAGCTGCTCTTGGGGAAGATGGAGACTAACCTTGGGATTCAGAGAATATGGAGGTTGAAAAGGGAGCTGTGGATGATCAGCTGAGTCCAGGCTCTGGGGCAGGGTCACATGGGCCCAGAAAGGAAGGCTGGCCTGGGAATTTCCATGGTCAGAGACATCACCTGTAGTAGTTCACTTTCAAAGTAATTGTGGGAACTGATTGGCTGGGAGGCTTAGGGGTGCACCTGACTTGCAGATAGAACGAGACGTGGTGGGCTGCAGAACAAATGTTGTTCATCTCCACCCAGACTCTGTGCTCAATTGATGTCATGTTGGTAGCTTGAGATCAGTCGTGGTGGGAGTTTTAGACCCCAGAAAATCAGCAATTGCTACAAATCAGGACCTGCTTATCAGCCTGTCCCTTTTTCTATTCCCTTCCCCTCTCTTCCTCTTTCTTTATTTCTTTCTTTCCTTCCTTCCTCTCTCCTCCACCTCTTTTTCTCTCTCTCTTTTTAATTCCCACAAATTCAAACTCAAGCCATCTGTCCTTTTTACAGGAGGAAAAATTTTAAAGACACCTTGCTTTCCAAAAATAGTAACAATACATTTTCAAACTAAAAAAACAATTTGCTTCCCTAAGAAAGCAGATTAAACAAGATGAGGAATCCTGAACCTTCAGATTAAAGCGAAATTTAAACAAATAACCAGGACAAACAATGTGACCTAAAATACATAGCTAGAATTGATGCCAGTCAATGTGGGATGTGCATGTATGGGAGAAAGAGAAAAAGAGATAAAGAGAGAGGGAGATAAACAGATAGGGACAGAGACAGAGAGATGGACACCGAGTCACAGGGATAGAAGTGACTTGCCCAGGGCAAGAGTTGGGGCTGTAGCTCAGTGGTAAAGCACCCCAGTACCTCAAAAGAATGGGAGAGGTCAAGGTCTTTGAAATAGAGAGCCACCCTTACCCTCAGCCCTTTGTGAATAGCTGTGGAAAGTTACTAAGCTCTAGGTAAGAGATCCCAGCAAGGGAGTCTTTGTTTGGGGTTTAACCTGCTGCATTTCTGAGTGTTTTCATTCAGTGTTTGCTGGAAAACTGATATTTACAGAGTCAGGCTCAGCCATCAAAATTCCGATATCATTTTCCTACCATGAGACTACTTCTGGGGACCGTGATGTACTAGGTATATAGTTCCACATTCTAGATTAAATGAAAGGAAGAAGACTCTTTTCAGGTCAAATAGATTAAATTCCCACAGGACATTGCAGTTTTCCTAGGTATAAAAGAAATTAAGACACCACCCATCTTATCTGTGGCATACAATTTGTAAAGTGCTTTACATATGTTTAATTAAATAATAACCCGAGGTTAACATTATTATGGTTTATCTTTTGCAGAAAGGAGTCCTTGCTTAGAGAGGTTAGATAATTGGAAGAGCTGGCTTCAAACCCGAGGACTAGGACTGCCTGTGTAATATCCCCCCAGTGACCACCTGGCCCAAGCTACACCCCACAGACCCACAGGAGTCTTACCTGTAATTCTCCCCAACTGCCCATCATACATTTCTCCAACAAATCCAGATATGTGGGCTCCTAGACTTACTCCAATCATATAAATGTTGTCAAGAGAAGCTCCTTCTGCCTGGAATTCCAATAAGCCCATAGTTACAAATTGTGAGGAGTCAAAGAACTGACTACATATGGAGAAATTTCCTACCTATTGACTTTGGAGAAATATTTCTAAGTGTCTTACATCTATTGTCTCATTTAAATGTCACAAGACCCCCACAATATAAATACTATTCTTTTCATTATGCGAAGAATCTGAGGCCCACTGAAATCGTGGTAGAGGTCGGGAAATTGAGAGCATAGTAGAGCAGGATTCAAACCCACCAGCCCAACCCTAAACTTGTACCTTACCCTCTGTGTCATGGTGAGTCCACTCACACTGTTTGTTTTTGGTTTTGTTTGTACTGAGGATTAAAGCCAGGGGCCCTTGACCACTGAGCCACATTCCCAGCCCTTTTTATTTTTTTTTAATTTTGAGACAGAGTGAGGTTGGCTTTGAACTTGCAATCCTCCTGCCTCAGCCTCCCAAGTTGTTGGGATTACCACCTGACTCCCACTCATGCTTCTGCTAGAAACTAAGTGGACACATCTTTAGCTGTAGATGGACACAGTACGTTGTTTGTTTTATTTATTTATTTTTATGTGGTGCGAGAATCGAATCCAGTGCCTCACATGTGCTAGGCAAGCACTTTGCCACTGAGCCCCAGACCCAGCCCCAGCCCTAAGCAGACTGGGGAGAGGGATGACAGTACAATTTGATGAACACCCTTATCTTCATCCTGGCCCAGAGAATGAAGTCACCATGGAGAGGGAAGGAAACAAGGGAAAAACCTGGAGAGGGTGGACCACACTACCCATAGGCTACTGGGACAGCTTGTCCTGCATCATTCAAATATTCTTCTCCCTAGACGGTGGTTTAGGTGGGGGGCTTGGATAATACTCATGTCACCTATCTTCCTGATTTCATGCCACTTGTCATGGTTGCTGTTGTTAAAAGGAACAATGCATGAGGTGGGTCACTAAATAAATTTAATATCTGACCTTTATAAGTCTTCTAGAAACATTAATTATCTCATCAGATCAGTTTTGGATAACTGGGTCACTAAAGCTCTGGCACTTCTAGCAGAAAGAACAGCTACCAAAGTTGAAGCTCTAGATGTTTAAACCGGGAAGCTCCTAGACAGACCCTCTCTGACCCATAAGACACTTTTATATGAACTAGAAAAAGAGCTGAGCATAATGGCATGTGCCTATAATACCAGTGGCTCAAGAAGTTGAGGCAGGAACATCACAAATTTTGAGGCCAGTCTGGGCAACTTAGTGAGACCCTATCTCAAAATTAAGAGGGGAAAAAAAAAAAGTCTAGGGATATAGCTCAATGGGAGAGCATCCCTGGTATCCAAAAAAAAAAAAAAAATCTAAATTAAAATTTTAAAAGGTTAGGGATGTAACTCAGCGGTAGAGCACTTAAGCATGCACAAGGCCTTAGACTCAATGCCCAATGTCACAAATGAGAGAGAGAGAGAAAGCTTCCCCTTGCTATGATACTTTGTTGTCATATGTGGGAAAATTATCATAGTAAACATGATAAATATGTAAATCTACAACAGCTACAATGGCAATGCTGCTCCCTTACATCAGTGTCCTGTGCAGTACACAACCTGCACCACCATACCTGTGGACCTTACTTAGGGGTCCCTCTCTAGCCCTCCCTGGGCCTTATTTAGATTTGCAGAATTTTACAAAATTGACCCCCTTTTCATTGAAGATATCTCTTGGCTTTAAATCTCCAGGGAATTAGTCAGTTTCAATTTGACCACAAATCATACAAGAGAAGTCTTTCTTACCAACATCTGGTCGATAAATTCCTTCAAGATGATGGCTACTTTTTTGGTCTTATTAGCGGCGTGGGTGTATATGACGGTGGTAGCTCCTCGATTCCAATCAACAACAACCACGTTCATGTGTTCTGCAGAGAGCAAAGCCTCTACTAAGTCTCCCATCCAAACTGGAGCGGAACCTGTTGGCCGGAATCCATGAATAATGAAGGTGGTTTTCCTGGTCACATTCAAGTTCCCAAAAGCTGTTGAGTTGATGATTTGTGCACAGGTCTGGTTTCTCTTCGTATAGAGCATCAGCCTCACCTGCAGCCCAGTACCCACCACCGCACTGTGAAAGCTCAGTCTGGTGAATGAAGGGCATGTTTCAGCTGCGTCTGAAAATAAAAATGAAATGGCATCATGACACCAAGGCTGCAAGAGGGTGCTGTCCCTCACTCACAGGAGCACTCATGCTCCTTACAGCACCTGGCCAAGGGCTGGATCTAGCTGAAATGAAGTTGCAAAGTCTCTCTTGATTCAGTGCTCAGAGGTAGCAACCTCTGGTTTCACCAGAAAACTATTCTTCCAAATCCTACCCTCCTTCAGGATCTAACTCAAGAGTCACCAATGAAGCCTTTTGCAATCCTCCAGACATAAGTACTATCCTCACCCCAGATTTCCCCAAATTCCTGCATGTACCTCACTGACAGCGCAATGAAAACACCCTATCAGGTGTACGAGTACGAATGTGTGGCCTACTAGACCAGTGTCCTTGAAATGGTGTCTTATAACTTGTATATGGCTCACAGTGCCCTGCACATGGAGAGGACTCAGTTAACTGTATCTGCAAGATCCAAGCACTTCTATTTTTTTAGTTGTCAATGAACCTTTATTTTATTTATTTGTGTGTTTATTTATTTATTTATATGTGGTCTGAGGATCGAACGCAGTGTGTCACACATGCTAGGCAAGCGCTCTGCCACTGAGCAACAACCCCAGCCCCAAAACACTTCTTTTCGCTGTGCAAAATACCCCCCTGGGACAGCAGTGGAGGACTCAGAGGGCCATGCGCTGAGCCCTTCTGCAGCATCTCAGACTGCGAGCACTGTACCAGCTCTCAGCGCGCGCACGCGCGCGCACACACACACACACACACACACACACACACACACACGTCTTCTGTGCTCCTGTGCTCCTGCAGCCTTCCACCTGAAGAGCTCATTCTAGGGGTGGCCTCGGAAGAAAGGCTGGTGATGAGAAGGAGGAACAGCACAAGATGAGCCTGGAGCATCTTTTTTATGCCAGAAAGTAAGAGAGAGCTTAAAAACATGCCACACTCAATAACAACAGCAACCCAACAAAAACAAGAAGGCTGGGGATGAAGGCTGGGGGTGTAGCTCAATGGCACAGACCTTGTCCTAGTATGTGTAAACCCTGGTTTCAATTTCCCAGCGCTACAAGAGGAAAAAAAAAAAAAAGTCACAAGGACACAAGAGAGAGCTTGAAGAGCTTTCCATTGGCCAGATCAGATCTGAGCATTCTTGAGCTCACTTTTATTTTTCCCTATGCTGGGGAATGAACCCAGGAGCATTATACCATAGAGATACATTCCCAGCCCTTGATTTTTAAATTTTATTATGAGACAGGGTTTCACTAAGTTGCACCAGCTGGCCTTAAACTTCAGATGCTCCTGCCTCCCTAATAGCCGAAATTCGATCCAGATGAGCACAAAATTATTAAAGACAGTATTGAATTTGACTTATAGGGCTTTGGGGAAAAAATAAGAATCTTCAACCATACAATAAACTGATGATAAGCAAAGAAACAAGTAAATAAATGGAGAACAGAAGACGATTCTTACACATTTTGTAATCATCGTAATAAAGATTAGTTAGGAAAGAATCATTAATAAATTCTAAATCAAGGTAGTGGGGAAATTTTGATGAGAAGCATATTTGTATGATCTTAGAATGTCTCCCACAGATTGCTGTTTAGTACCAGGGAAGATGTGGTAACTATAGAGAGGAGAACTGTCTAACAACCTAGTTATACAATTCAACATCACAGTGAGGGGCAGGAGGGTGTCATGTGCCTGTAGTTATAGCTGGCCTACATAAGATTGCAGTGGGGAATGTGGAACTGGACTCTAACCTAGAGGAAAAAATCAGACACACAAAATGAGAAAAAAAAAAACTTTTAAAAAGTTCAATGTTATAAGTGGTATAGAAAAGCTATGAACATGCTGATCGCGGTGGCACACACCTATAATCCCAGCAGTTTAGGAAGCTGAGGCAGGAGGATTATGAGTTCAAAGCCAGCCTCAGCAATTTAGCGAGGCCCTAGCAACTCAATGAGACCCTGTCTCTAAATAAAATACAAAAAAAGGCAGGGGATATGGCTCAGTGGTTAAGTGCTCCTGGGATCAATCCCTGGTACCAAACAAGAAAGAAGAAAGGAAGAAGTGAAGAAAAACTGTGGAAATGCTCCAGACTGAAGGAGATCAAGGAGACAGAAAAAAATGAATTCAGTTCCTGGCCCTAGACTGGTTCCTGTAATGGAAGAAAAAATGCCATAAAGTAAATTATGAAATCAGTTGCAGATATGAACACATCAAATAAAAGTATTTCCTTGGTGTTAAATTAATTGAGGTTGTTAACTCTAATATGGTTATGTAAGAGAAAATCCTAATTCTTAGGATATAACTGAAGTACCCACAGTTAAAGGGTCAACTTATTCTCAAATGATTCAGAAAATATATTATAGGTGGATAGATGATAAATGATAAAGTGTATGTGGCAAAATGTTAAGAAGTGAATCTAGGGCTGGTGGTGTGGCTCAGGGCTGGAGAATGTGTTTAGCACACTCAAGGCCCCAGAGGTGAAAAGAAAAGAAACACACTTACACATTGCTGGTGAGACTGCAATTAGTACAACCACTTTCCAGAAAGCAGGATGGAGATTCCACAGAAAACTTGGAATGGAACCACCATTTGACCCAGCTATCCCACTCCTCTGTTTATACCCAAAGAACTTAAAATCAACATACTATAGTGATGCTGCCACATCAATGTTTATGGCAGCTCAATTCACAATATCTAAGCTATGGAACCAACCTAGGTGCCCTTCAACAGATGAATGGATAAAGAAAATGTGGTATATAGACACAATGGAATATTATTCAGCCATAAAAAAGAGTGATTTTATGACTTTTGCCAGTGAATGGATGGAGTAAAAACTATTGTGCTAAGTGAAATAATCCAAACCCCCAAAAATCAAAGGCTGAATGTTCTCTCTACTATGTGGAGGGAGAGGGAAGAATAAAAGCCACTGGATTAAACAAAGGGAATGAAAGGAAGGGAGGGGGTAGGAATAGGAAAGACAGTAGAATGACAGTAGAATGAAAATTTTCCATGTTCATATATGAATACATGACCAGTGAAGCTCCATATCATGTACAACCAAAGAGTGGGATCCTAAGTAATATTCCATGTATGTATAATATGTCAAAATGCACTCTGCTGGACTGGGGATACAGCTCAGTTAGTAGGGTGCTTGTCTCTCATGCACAAGGCCCTGGGTTCAATCACCAGGACCACACACACACACACACACACACACACACACACACACACAAATTCTACTGTCATGTATATCTAGACAGAACAGTTCTTTTCTTTTTAAAAAAGAAAAGAACTAATAAGTGAATCTGTGCAAATGGCTATTGGAGTTCTGTCACTTTTTCCTTTTTAATGCTTGTAGCTTTTCCACAAGTTTAAAAATATTTCCAGGGCTGGGGATGTGGCTCAAGCGGTAGTGCGCTCACCTGGAATGCGGGGGCGCTGGGTTGGATCCTCAGCACCACATAAGAATAAAATAAAGATGTGTGTCCACCGAAAACTAAAAAATAAATATTAAAAAATTCTCTCTCTCTCTCTCTCTTTAAAAAAATATTTCCAAATAAAAGGCTTAAATAGAAGAAATGAGACAGGGCCATATTAGTAATAGATGGAGGGGTGGGAAGCTGTGAATTTTGGTACCAGGAAGAGAAAGTAGATTGATCCTTAGAACTTCTGCTCAAAAGGGGATAGGTATTTTGAAATAATGAAACATCAATTTGTAAGATGAAAGAGAGGGTAGGAATGAAAAAGAGCTTTGGGATCCTTGGCTATTGAGATAGGAATTTTACTTTTGCAATATTAGATAAAACCTTGGTCAAGAACCACCATCAGGCTCCCAGACACAGTGATATAATGATTGGGAAGCTACTAGTTAAATCAGATGAATTTTTTAATTTAAATATTTATATTTAAGTTTTAGGTGGACACAATATCTTTATTTTACATTTATGTGGTGCTGAAGATGGAACCCAGTGCCTCATACATGCTAGGCGAGCGCTCTACCATTGAGCCACAACCCCAGCCCCAGGTTAATTATTTTAAAAGGTGCCATGAACCACCACCATACCACCCTCACCTGCCCTGCTTGACTGAGAGAGAACAAGTAGATAGCAAACTGGGGAGGCTCCTTCATGAGCAGACACAAGGCATGTGGATGGCCATTCTTGGAGGGAGGGAACCCCAGGGGGAAGACTATCAACTTGCAACAGGCCAACAGAAAACAAGAGGGCCACTGGTAGAGGCCTGAAATCCCAATTACTCTGAGCCTGAGGCAAGAGGATCAAAAGTTCAAGGCCAGCCTGGGAAACTTAGAGAATCCCTATGGCAAAATAAAAAAATAAAAATAGCTAGGAGGGTAGCTTAGAGGTAGAGTATTTGCCTAGCCTGTGTGAGACCTTGAGTTCATGCATGAAGAAGAAAGAGGAGGAAGAGGAGGAGGAGGAGAGAGAGGAGGAGGAGGAAGGGGAAATAAGAAGAAGGAGGAGGAGGAGAAAGAGGAAAAGGAGGAGGAGGAAGAAGAGAAGGAGAAGATGAAGAAGAAAAAGAGGAGGAGGAGGAGGGAGGTGGAGAAAAAGAATAGAGAAGGAGAAGAAGGGGAAGAGGAAGCAGAAGCAGAAAGACAAAAAAAAAAAAAAAATACCCTGAGAAACATCTATTCTGACTTCTTTCAATGAGAATTTAGGAATCATTTGCCCTGTGCCCCAATTCTCTCTGCCCCTATACTTGCATACACAGAAACTATTCCTTCCTAACTATGAGCCCCAGAACAGCCTCCATCCTCTCCTGGATGCATTTATTTGAAACCTCTTTCATATAAAAGGCTTTGGTGCTCAAGAGTGAGTGAAGAGGGCTGGGGTTGTGCCTCAGTGGTACAGCACTTACCTAGCATGTGTGAGGCCCTGGGTTCAATCCTCAGCACCAAATATAAACGAATAGATTCAATTAAGGTATTGTGTCCATCTAAAACTACTGTATACATCTATATATGTATGTGTGTGTGTGTGTGTGTGTGTGTGTTATATATAAAGAGTGAGTGAAGTTCTAAAATAGAATGAGCAAAAGAGGACCAAGATGGATAAAAGTTAAAGAGGCTTGGAAACCCTTCGCCCTCAAAAAGAGGTGCTTAATTTCAAGCCCCAAACTCAAGCACACCCGGTGAGGCGTAGGGAAGCATAACAGTGTAAACATTTCAACCTCTTTCACTTCCTCTTCCTGTACATCACTGCTCCTGAGAACGTGGACCGAAACTTGTCAGCTTGCTTGTGGAGCAAGTCTTAGAGCAAATAATTGTTCAATTAGTCATCTTATCGAACAGGAGTTGTCATAGGGTAGGGCTGAGTCTCTCAGTGTTGGCCATCAGTAAAGCTGGGCTTTGTTCCTGTTTGTGTGACTGACTCACCAAGTGGCCTAGGGAAATCATGTTGTCTCTCAGTTGCCAACTGTTTGCCCAGGGGAGGGATGCTGTTGAGAGTAATTCTGAATGACGTCATACTGGGAAAGAGATATCCCTTTCCCAAGAAGATGATTTAATTGCTAGGTCTGATCAATTTGAGCCAAATGAGCATTTTTTAGACCACTGTGTCATAAGTCATATATCTGAGTCTTTGAAAGGCTCAGAGAAGAATTGTGAAATTTGGGGACAGAGTTGTTTTTCAGCAACAACTGCCAACTTCAGTATCTAGGAATAGTTTGGCCAACATCCTGGACTGACTTAGTCTTTCGTAGCAGCTCTTAAAATTGATAGGCATTGAAAGGTACCAAGGACAGAACAAATAGATTTTTAGTTTTCATTTGAGAGAACCATCCTGACATCATATATTTTTTAAATGTCCTAGCTATTTCTGTAATGGCACTGTGCCCGGAGAAGTGTGTTATAAGTAATGCATGAAAAACAGTAGATTTTTCTTGTTTCTTTCTCTCAGTTTAAATGATGTAAGAGCTTTCTATGTATTATCTCTTGTCTTCTGAGAGCGTATGTATTTCATTTGATGGTCTTTTTTGTTGTTGTTGGTTTTGTTTTTTTGTTTTGTTGGGTTTTTGTTTGTTTATTTTGGCATTGGGGATGGAACACAGGGCCTTGTGCGTGCTAAGCAAGTGCTCTACCACTGAGCTGCATTCCCAGCCCAAGAGTCCAACTTATGCTAGGTTCTATGTCAGGAAACATTTTAGAAGGAATGTCAGGCATTCGTAAAATAAAACACACAAATCAATATAAAATTGCTACCTGTGATAATGAGCCATATCAAAGATACTGTGTGAAATGAGAACTCAAAGAGGGCCCTTGGGGGGCTAGAGATGTGGCTCAAGCGGTAGCACGATCGCCTGGCATGCGTGCGGCCTGGGTTCGATCCTCAGCACCACATACCAACAAAGATGTTGTGTCCGCCGAAAACTAAAAAATAAATATTAAAATTCTCTCTCTCTCTCTCTCTCTCTCTCTCTCTCTCTCTCTCTCTCTCTCTCTCTTTCTCTCTCTCTCCCCCCCTCTATCTTAAAAAAAAAATGCCTGGGTTTCCTTTGTTTTTTAAAAAAAAGAGGGCCCTTGGCCTGACTTAGGGATCCCAAATTTTTTTCTCTTACATCATCTGGAAATAATGTATCTCACTGTGGAAATTTTTTAAAAGAATAATGAAAGTATAATAATATCAAAGTATAATAACATCACACTCAGGCAAATTCAGATTCTCCAAACTACTAAGCCTTAGTGTCACAGATTTTTCCATTACCTAAACTTAAAGTTACATCCTTCTTTATTTTAATGTACTTCTTTTGCCTTGAATATCACCAAATCATATTTTTACCATAACTCTACCCTCTTTTTGTTGACATTCACCTGGCATGTCTTTATTTATCCTTTTTACCTTTTAAATCCTTTCGTTTTAAGGCATTTTATGTTAAACCTCTAGTTCAGCTCTATTTTATGACCCAACAAAGAGCCTTTAAAAAAAGCCATAGGTGAGTTTATCTCATTGACTTTTATTGGCAGACATAATGGTGGCCATAGAAGTGCCTTGCTCTGCCTTCAAGAGAGCTTTCTGTAGAAAGCACAAAGGCCAGGCACCATGGGCATGCCTATGGGTCCATCTACTAGGTAAATTGAGGCAGGAAGATTGCCTGGGCAATTTAGCAAGACCTGTCTCTAAATAAATCTGTAGGAAGCACAGTTGAGTGGGTCCATGGCCTCCAGCTGCTCCACAGCATTAATATGGAAGCCATGGCTCCCCCAGGCCACTCCCAGCAGGTGACTGAGCACTGTGGGGTCACCTGTGCCAGGTCAGGCAGGCCATTCCTGCCCCAAGTAGGGTTCCTCTAACCAGTTACTTAGGCTCAGGGACTTCCCATCAGTCTAGCTGAAAAGTACTCTCAGAACCGTGTGCTGGGGTCTGAGGCTTTTACTGTCCAATCCTTGATTTCCTCTCTTCTTTCCCAGCTGCCAGGCCTGCCTCACGGTGCAAAGGCTCTCTGCCCACTCCTGCGCCCTCCTCCCTTATGCTTCACGTGCAGTCCCTCCAATAGCTCTCTTGCCCATCCAATCCCATCTTGGTGTCTGCTTCTCAGAGGACCCGAATAGACAAGTCAAATTACTACTGTGATGCTTTATTTGCTGGCTTTAGTGCCTTCTAGATTCACTATCATTTGCTATATAGACTGTCCTCTTTTGAGGTTTGTTTATTTTTTATTTATGTATTCTTCCTTATGTTGTGAAGTTTATGCTCTGTTTTAATTCTTCTGGTATTTACATTTATGACTTTATATGAAATATTTAAAATGATATGTCTTGAAGACTCAAATGTATGGGCTATATGTCAGAAGTAAACCACATGCAGAATTGCTGCAGATTAGATATGTTTATCAAGACTGTTATCCACTAGCGTAATCCCTGGCAAGATTTTTGAGTATCTGAAAAACTATTTCAGCCAGGTGCAGTTGTACATACCAGTTATCCCAGCCACTGGAGAGGCTGAAGCAGGAGGATTACAAATTTGAGATCCTGTCTCAAAAGTAAAAAGTAAAAAGGGCTGGGAATGGAGCTCAGTGATAGAGCCCCCCTGGGTTCTGTCAAAAAAAAAAAAAAAAAAAACTACAAACAAACAAAAAAAATCAAAACTGCATTTCAGACTGTCTTGGAGCATGTTCTGGCTTCTACCATGTGTTCTGCTGCCGATCTTTGCCAGAACAATTCTTTCCTTTCTCTGCCCTTGTCCTTACTGTAGTAACCTGAGATAGTATCTAGTTATCCTCTGTTATAAATGACAAGGACATTAATACATTTATATTTCTCCCCACCAACTGAATTGCTACCTCCTGACTTTCATTAGTTATAAAATTATTTGTAGTTCATCTGACAATTCCTTTGTAGTTTTAAAATAAACATCTAAGTGTCTATATATTGGGGCATCAATCACAGATAATTTCTGTTCTATTTACTGAAGCTGTTCTATCTATTCATTCTCTACCAGGAAAAAAATGAGAAAGTTAATATACTTCTATTGCCTCTCATATCCTCCCTGACCCTCTTTCAAAACATACTCTTGCACAAACATAACCTTTTTTTCCCCCATTGTCAAAGTACAGTCAATCCTCATGATTTGCAGATTTCAGATCCACAAATTTATTTGTAATCCCCGAATCCTTCATGGACATGCACAGAGTAGCAAACAATTTGAACCACCTGACATGCAACCTTTCTGCTGAGGTTGAACAAAGTAATGTTCTACTTTGTGTGCTTCAGTTTTCCCATTCTAAGGAACATCCTTTTCAGCCACTTAGTAAGAGTCAATTAGTATCACATTTTTTGCTTCCTGAACTACCCACAAATATTTAAGTCCTGGCAAGGATTTTCAGCCATCTTGGTTATTTCATGGCTTATAATGGCACCCAAAGAACTGAAATGCTGTCTAATTTTTTTATGTGTGTGGGGGGTACTAGGGATTGAACACAGGGGCATTTTGCCACTGAGCCACATCCCCAGCCTTTTCATTATTATTATTATTATTATTATTACTTATTTATTTATTCATTTTGAGATAAAGCCTTCCTAAATTGCTGAAGCTGGCCTTGAATTTGCTATCTTCCTGTCTCAGCCTCCCAAATTACTGAGATTACAGGCATGTACCACCATGCCCAGTTCTAAATAAACAGTTTTGGAGGAATACATGGAATATATCTTATCCTGGACCACGTTACAAATTAGTTTAATCTCCTTAGGGGCAAGTTAAAGTACAAGAAAAATAAAGTTTCTAAAAGCTCTATCATAAAAATATATGACTGTATATAGAAAGTCCTGTGTTATTCAGTCTGTACATACACCTGTGTCAATGCTCATAAACTGCCTAACAAGAAAATGAAGGTGGCCTGGGCCCAGGACAGAGTTGATTGGAAACATTTCCCACTGCACAATAACTTGGGGTTAGAAAATAAAAAATAGACTTTTAAGCAAAATTTTGAAATTTTGTTCATTATGCATTTATTAACATTGAATTTGATTTTATAAAATATTGAATTAAAAATCACTTATCTACATTGCTGAATCTTGGCACCCTCCTCTCTTTACAGTTTGAAACTGAGCTGAGGCACAGTGACACATGCCTGTAATCCCAGCATTTTGGGAGGCTGAGGCAGGAGGATTGCAAATACAAGACCCTAAGTAACTTAGTGAGACTCTGTCTCAAAAAAAGGAGGGGGCGGCGCTGGGAATGTATTTCAGTGTTTAAGCAACCCCAGGTTAAATCCCCAGTAGGAAGGAGGAGGAGGAGGAGGAGGAGGAGGAGGAAGGGGAGGGGAGAGAAGGGGGAGGGGGAGGAAAGAAAAAAATAGAGTTTGTATCTGGTGAGTGCCACTTAACTCACAGCTCTCACTTTATCTATCTCACCCTGATCCTGGTCCTGCTGTCTAGATTGTTAAAAGAATTACAGCTAATGTCCATGAGGTCTCCAGAGTACATGGTAGATGCTAAAAAATTAGCAATCGTTGATGATAAACTTCCTCAGAGGTTTCTCTCTCTCTCTCTCTCTCTCTCTCTCTCTCTCTCTCTCTCTCTCTCTCTCATATCTTTATTATTTATTTATTTATTGAGAGAGAATTTTTAAATTTTTTTTTTTGTTAGTTTTCGGCGGACACAACAACTTTGTATGTGGTGCTGAGAATCGAATCCGGGCCGCTCGCATGCCAGGCGAGTGTGCTACCGTTTGAGCCACATCCCCAGCCCTATTTATTTATTATTATTATTTAATGTAGTGCTGAGGATTGAACCCAGGGCCTCACATGTACGAGGCAAGCACTCTACCACTGAGCCACAACCCCAACCCTACCAGAGGTCTCTTAAGAAAACTAAATGATGAAAAATTGTGCTCTACATGTGTAACATGAAATGAATTGCATTCTGCCATCATGTATTACAAATTAGAATACATAAGTAATTTAATAAAAAAAGAAGACTAAATGAAATAATGTAAGTAAATTTCATGGCATCTGATGTGTAACAGATAATCAATAAATATTTATTCTTTCCCTTCTGTCATTTTAGTTTCCTTAACTAAGGATAACTAAAGCTCTTTTTTTTTAAATATTCTTTTTTTTTAAGAGAGAGTGAGGGGAGAGAGAGAGAGAGAGAGAGAGAGAATTTTAATATTTATTTTTTAGTTTTCGGCGGACACAACATCTTTGTTTGTATGTGGTGCTGAGGATCGAACCCAGGCCGCACGCATGCCAGGCGATCGTGCTACTGCTTGAGCCACATCCCCAACCCCATAACTAAAGCTCTATGAACCTATATACAGGTGGCAGTGCTTCTGCTTGGTCAAAGCACTAGACTAGGAATCTGAGACCTAGGTTTGTTATTTGCTCATGAACAGGGTTTAAAAAGTGTCCCAACATGTTTCTCATGCTAAAGTGAAAGAGTAATTCTTCATTCCCTTGAGATTTAGCTAACTTCTAGCATTCCTTTTAGACTTAAATTCTGATTGGCAAGCTAGCTGATTTGATGATACAAGAGAACTCTACTTGCTTACAAAAAAAAAAAAGTAGTCTCTCGTTTCTAAAGAGATTTTCCTTCAAAAATGGGGAATGTAGTGTAGTTCAGTGGTAGAGTGCATGTTTGGCACGCATGAGATGCCAAGTTCATCCCCACCACCACTAAAAACAACAACAAATTTCCAGAACAATCTTACTAACCAAAATCAACAATTCATACCTTAAAAAATAAATATAACAAAAAATTAAAAATGTTTTATTTTAATTGAAAGACCTAAAATAACCATAATTAATTTTTATAATTAAAATGCTGATCAGATAAGGGTTGTGTCACCTTAATGCAAGCACTTTTGTTTTTTCTGCTAATTAGATATCCTCTAGCTAATAAACGTGGTTCAACATGCTGCAACAGGTTGAACCTCATTCCCAGCACCAAAAAGAAAATATAAAACAAAACAAAACAAAAAACAGGATGAATAAATGAAAGAAGTCAGCCAAAAAAGACCATATATTATGATTCCATTCCTATGAAATGTCCAGAATAGGGAAATATATAGAGACAGAAAGTAGATTAATGATTGTTGAGGACTGAAGACAGAGCTAGATGGGGTATGATAACTAAATGTCACTGACAGGTTTCCTTTCTGCAGTCATGATTTTTTTTTCCTTTAGTGCTAGACAGTAAATCCAGGGCCTCCTGCAGGCTAGGCAAGTGCTCTTCTACTGAGCTAAGTCCCCAGCTGGAACTGTACACTTTAGATGAATCATACTGTATAGGAATTAGACTTCTATAAAGCTGTTAAGGACTGGAGATGTAATTCAGGGATAGAACAGGAGGCCCTGGGTTCAATCCCTGGTATTGATGATGATGAAGATGATGATGATGATAGCAACAAGAAGTTATTTAAAAATGGTTCCTGCCAGGTTGCTGGTTTATGCTTATAAACCCAGTGACTTTAGGAGCCTGAGGCAGGAGGCTGAGGCAGGAAGATCACAAATTCAAAATCAGCCTTAGCAACTTATCAGGCCCTGAGCAACTTACCAGAGACTCTATCTCAAAAAAAAAAAAAAAAAAAGGGCTGGGAATGTGGCTTAGTGGTTTAATGCCTCTGGGTTCAATACCCAGTACACGCCCCCCAGTGCAAATACACATATGTAGTTCCTAAATCCAACACAGTGGCACACACTATAGTCCCAGATACTTGAGAGGCTGTGGCAAGATCACTTTAGCCCAGGAGTTCAAAGCCAGCCTGGGAAACATAGAGATCCCATTTCAAAAAAACAAAAATATAGTTCTTATAATTTCATGGAAAAACCAAAATGGAGGCAGGAATAGGGGAGATCTATTGAAAGTAACTAAGGGCAAAAGTTTTACTTTTTCTGTCAAAACAGACCTAGGCTTTCAGTTTTCCAACACATTCTTTTTCCCCTGCAGGCTGAGGTTGACAGACCCTCGCTCTCTCCCACTGTAGGTCCAATAAAGTCCCTAATCTTGATTAGGTGGATCCCAATCAGATAGAAAACTGATTCCCTGAGGTAAGACTAGTCGCTGACAACCCCTCTCCCTTTCCAAAGAAACTTCCTGGGTATCCTTTTGCTGTGTCTTCACAGGGTGCACTGCCCTAGAGCTAAATACAGCTGCCTCAGCCTCATCCCACTCAGCCCTGGCTTTTTAACTCCTACCTATTTTTGGAGGAACTGATTACATTCCCCATTTTTGAAGGAGAATCTCTTTAGAAACAAGAGACTACTTATATCCATAATGGTTCTGTAAAAACAGAAGATGGAATTGAGGGGAAAAAAATAACTTCTTGAGATGCCCCCATGTGTCAGGGTGAAAGAAAATCTCTGTGATTCTCTGGGAGTCAGTAGATAAAGGTAGGATCACTGTGAGCCTCTGAGCATGGCTGAGTCAGCTTATTATTAAAAAAAAACAAAAAACAAAAAACGAAGCTTTCAGGCTGGCTGCAGGGGTGCAGGCCTGTAATCCTAGTAATTTAGGAGCCTGAGGCAAGAGGTTCACAAATTCAAGGCCAGCTTCTATAATTTGGTGAGGCCCTACCTCAAAACAAAAAGGGCTGGGAATATAGCTCAGTGGTAGAGCACTCTTGGGATTCAATCCCCAGTACCAAAAAAAAAAAAAAAAAAAAAGGTGTCCCAGGCTAGATTGTGAAGGGATTGCATGGTCAAGTCTAGTGGAATACTTCTTATTTCTCTTTTACTCAGGACAGAGATGGGGAAGAAGCACAGAGGCAGAATATCTTCTTGATTCCAAGGATACCTCTTTTTTTAATAGTCCGTTTTATTTGGGGGTAGGGGGATACAACCCTGAAAACAAGACCAATGCCAGATTTTCTCATTCTTATCTCTCTCATCCCCCCCACCCCGCCACGCCACGTATTGGGTAGGGACACTCTACCACTGATCTACATCCCCAGCGCTTTTCAGAGTGAAAAATAAAAAATGTATTTTGAGACAGGGTCCAACAAAATTGCTGAGGCTGCCCTCCAACTTGCGGTCCTCCTGCCTCAGCCTCCCAAGTAGCTGGGATTACCAACGTGTGTCACCGCACCTGGCTCACTCTTATTAATCATGTGCATAAATCCGCCCATTTACATCCCCAAACTCACTTTGCCTCCACGTAACAGAAAGATGAGTCACGTGCCAAAACCTTACAAGTCATTTGACATTTCCAGTATCTGAGAAAGTAGTTCCCTAATTGGGGCACTACAAGTAGATTCCCCTTAGTGCTTCCCTGTAATCCCTGTTCCTCAAGAGGCTGAAGCAAAGAGGATGGAGAGAGGCCAGCCCAGGAAACATAGTGAGACTCCATCTCAAAAAAAAAAAAAAAAAAAAAAATGTAAAAAGTAGTCCCCCCCCCTTCCAGTTTCTGTTACCCCATATACCATGGTCTCAAAATAATAGTACAATATGGTAAGATATTTTGAGAGGACATTCACAAACTTTGGTTACAGTATATAATTGAACTACTTTATAATGTCTCACTGTGCATAATTTATAATTAAACTTTATCATAGGGTTGTATGTGCAGAAAAAATTTAGTACTATCTGCGGTTTCACGCATCCACTAAATGTTTTCAAACATTATCCCCCAAGGATCAGGGAGAATTACCTTAAGCTGTTTTCTCTGGAAAAATATCTACCAAGTTTTACCCAGTTGCCATAGGCCAAAATATAGTAGCCAAGTAAAATTTAAATATACTTACAACAAACAGCCTTAATTTAGAACAATATTTATCAACATACATTCCTTGGACTATCTGCAGCTGAAAACCTTCAGCTTGTATTAAGAATGCAGATTCTAGGGATCTCTCCCAGACCCGCTGAGTCTGGACCTTTGAGGATAGAGTATCTCCCCAGGTGGTTCTAGTACACTTTAAAAGGTAGCTACCCATTGCTTTGTTCACAGGTAAAATTAGGGCAAACATTCCTAGCATAACTTCCAAAGAGATAAAACAAAGATCTCTGAAGGTGGATGACTTGTGACCTTGGGATTTCTGACTCCCAGTTTAATATTTGCTCATTTTTCAACTGCAAAACAAAAGAAGGGAGAAACCAAAAGTCAAAGTATTTGTATATACATTAATATACAAAATAACTTCTGATATTGGTTGCATGAATAACACTCTCCCCAGCCAAAGGTCCAAGTTCTGGTTTTGTATTCACTGAGAAATCTAGTTTTAGCTTGCGGCTATAATTTTTTTTTTCTTCTAGCTATAGTTAATTGTTTTTTATCTTTGCTTAGATTCTATCATGCTGCAGTGACATTTTTCTGGAGTCTTTGAAGATTTTTCTGCCTGTGGGGATAGTCCGGATTCTCCCTTGAATGCATATTCCTTGCTTGAGATAGCCCCCATTCCCCCTTGAATATATATCTGCTTTCTTAAAATAAACCCCTGTCAATACCTTTGGAAAAGAAAAGAAAGAATAATAGAATCATCTGAAACAAACTTCATTTAGGAGGAGATGTTAAGTAAAAAGATGGGTCATAAGCCAGGGGAGGTGGTGCAGCCCAGTAATCCCAGTGATTTGGGAGGCTGAGGCAGGAGGGTCATAAGTTCAAGGCCAGCCTCAGCAATTTAGGGATACCTGTCTCAAAAAATAAAAAGGACTGGGGATATAGCTCAGTGGTAGAGCACCCCTGAATTCAATCCCCAGTATTACCTCCCAAAAAAAGACAGGTTAAAAAAATTAAGTTGTCATTGTTCCAAATTTGCACTAGATATATATATAAGAAACTACCCACAACACCAACACCACAGGTTTTTGTGTTAGGATTAGCCTTCTTTCCCATAAGATATCCCCAAATTTATGTTCAATTTTTAAATTTAAAAATGATAATATACATCTCAAAATGCTGACTTCTCAGTTAAAAATTTCATCATAAGTATAATTTTAATTTATTAAAATCTCAAAAGCATTATTAAGAAAAATGTATTTATACACCAAAATCCTAATAATGTATTTTAAATTATTCATTTCCCGTTTAACTTGTATTTACAGGCATACCTACAAGTTTTTAACATAGTGATAGTTTACAAACTTGAGTTGTTTTTTTCTGCTTTGTACTATTTTTAAAACATGTTTGCACATTTCTACAGAGCACCAGAATTATTTTAAAGGTTACTTTTAAAAAATCAAGCTGATATTTATACTTTATCCATTCCTGTAAGTAAGAACATTTCTGTTGTATCTAGTTCCAAGTTACTATAAGCAACATAATTAGAATTATCTCTGCATATGAAGCTTTTTTAATTTTTGTCCTCCTGGGGTCCAACCCAGGGTCTCTCAGATGCTAGATAAGAACTTTGCCACTGAGCTATATCCCTTTTTTTCTTGTAAAAGTTATTACTTCAAGATTCCTAGAAATTTATTACTTTAAATTCCCAGCACTGGTTTTATAAGTTCAAAAGTTATGACCATCTTTATGAATCTTAATATATAACATATTTTCCCCTTGCTATTCAAAAATTACACCAGTCTTCATTACCACAAGCTATATGAAAAAGAATCAAATTCCTAAAAAGGCTGACAGGTACAGGTTTTTTTTTGTTTTTTTTTTTTTTCATTTCAGCATTTCACCTTATTTTTGTTCCTTTACCACATATATTTGTGTTTTAATTTTTATTTCTTCATTATGATTAATACTTTAAAAATCATCAATGTGATAGTTACCATTGTATAAACTTTATGTATATAAAATTATATTTTATAAGAGCAATTTAAATATTCCCTTAATAAGTGAAAGCATTAAAAACCCATCCTGTACATGTTGGATACAAAAAAACAAATTTTTAAATTTCCAGGAAGTACTGGTTGGGAGCGTAGTTCAGGGGTAAAGTGCTTGCCAAGAATGCTTCAAGGCATTGGGTTTGATCCCCAGCTTCTCAAAAATAAATAAATACATAAATAACTTTCCAGATAATAAGAGATCTCATTTCATAGAAGGAAAAAAAGCACAAAAATTTTAGCTATGAGAGAAAATATATTTTCCTATACTTTTAGCATATTTAACATTTGTACAAAAGTTAATGTTTAAAAGATTCTTTAATTATCGAGAAAAAAAATATCTTCAAGATTAGAAAGTGCATTTAACCTCCCGTCTTCCTTAAAAATGATCCCATAGAACTTCAAAAGTTCACTGAAGGAAATGGCATGATAAATGCAAGATGACTACTACTATTTTTTAAATACTTAAGAAAACCATTCATTAAATGACCTACCTGGTCTCACCAAGCACGTCAAACTGATGAGTAAGAATAATCTCAGCATATGGAACTGCAGAGAGCGTGGGTCACATTCACAGAAGGTTAATTTACTTCGCAGAGCCTTAGAATTTTCACTTCGGGGTTTTGCTCACAGTGAGCTCAGATATCTAATCCAGAGGTGTGGTGACAACAGGAAGTTCCCAAGGGACAGACTGTAGCCCTGTCTCGCCCTGTCCTTGACTCCTCCTCCTTTCAATAAAAGGTCAGGTACTTTCAACCTTACACATTTTATGCATATTAAGATATTATAATTTGTATTTGCCAAATGACGAGTTGAAAATAGTTTCATTCTTTGTGGGCGGTTTATTAGCTGTTTGGCTTGGTATGTTGAAATCAAGTGTGTCTTGAAATCTTCCCCTGGCCAACTCCTTGTGAATGAAATGCCAACTGCATTTAGGATTCTGTTGGCCTGTGTGTACAAAACCATTTTTATGTTAATTCATGCATTCATTCCTTATAGGGCAGTCTTATTTATTTTTAAGCACATTTCATTAGGACCAATTACATATCCATATTTGTAAAATATATCTGTTTCATATTAAAGGAAACTTTTTTTGTACTGTATTACATATCTTTATTTTATTTTGTTCCCTCCAGAGTTCTGATCTCTAAAGTTCTTCTCTTTTGGGGACTGGGATTGTAGCTCAGTGGTAGAGCGCTTGCCTAGCATGTGTGAGGCACTAGGTTCAATCCTCAGTACCACATAAATAAATAAAGGTATAGTGTCCATCTACAACTAAAAAAAAAATTAAATAAAGTTCTCTTTTTAAAGGAAAAGTAAATACAAGGGGCTGAGGATATAGCTCAGTTGGTAGAATACTTGCCTTGCATGCACAAGGTCCTGGGTTCAATTCCCAGCACTCCCCCCCCCCCAAAAAAAAGGAGATACAAAAAACTTAAATACAGAACCATGCCAAAATATAATCCACTTCAGTGTTAGAAGTAACTACACTTGTGTTCCTAGCTACAAAGTAGTAAAGGACTGTAGATGGAGCTCAGTTCTAGAACACTTGCCTAGTATGTACAAGTCACTGGGTTTGGGACCTAGCACTGAAAAACAAACATCAAGAACATAGCTACCAAAGTAATTTAAGCTGGGGTGGTGGCTCAGTGGCAGAGTGCTTGCCTAGCACATGTGAGGCACCAGGTTCAAGCCTCAGCACCACATAACAAATAAAATAAAGGCATTCTGTCCATCTACAACTACAAAAAAAAAAAAAAATACTTAAAAAAAAAGTAATTTAATTCCCTTTCTGGTGAAAGTGCTTGCAACACCAAAAAATAATATAGAAAGATAATCTAAGAATACATTTTCAAGGCTGAGGTTGTGGCTCAGTGGTACAGCACAAGCCTAGTATGTGCGAGGCCCTGGATTTAATCCTTGGCACCACATAAAAATAAATAAAATAAAGGTATTTATTTTATTTATTTTTATAAATAAAAATAACTACAACTAAAAATTAAATATCTTTTTTTAAAAAAGAATACATCTTCATCCAAAGCATTAGGCAAAAGCCACCAGTCTCTTTGCATTGTCTATCAGAAATATATTTTTTTATGAAGTAATACCATCTCTCATAAATTGATCAGTTCTCTTTTTGTCTGCACCCCATTTAAATAACAGGAGATTCCTTTGCAGAAAGTATCTTTTAGTAATGCTTTTCAAGGAGTCAACACAATACAATTACCTAGGGAGCTTTTAAAAGTACTATATAGGGGCTGGGGTTGTGGGTCAGAGGCAGAGCGCTCGCCTGCCAAGCATGAGACATTGGGTTCAATCCTCAGCACCACATAAAAATAAAATAAAGATATTGTGTCTACCTATAACTAAAAAATAAATATTTTTAAAAATAAAAAGTATTATATATAGATGACTACGTCATGCCTCAGACTATCTGGTGCTGGCCCACTAATGGGAGTTCAAACCCCATACTTTCTACTGGCCTTAAGCAAAACTTTTTTTTTTTTTTTTTTTTTTGGTACCAGGCATTTAATTCAGGGGCACTAAAACACTGAGCCACATCCCCAGCCCTATTTTGTATTTTATTTAGAGACAGGGTTTCACTGAGTTGCTTAGGGCCTTGCTTTGGCTGAGGTTTGCTTTGAACTCTCTTGCCTCAGCCTCTGGAGCCGCTGGGATTACAGGCATGCCCGGCCCCCCCCCCTCCCGGCCCTCCATTTTAAGCAAAACATTTAAATTCTATAAGTGTAAGTGTTCTCAAGCATAAAATGAAGATAGTGAGATCACACCTTGCACAGGGCTGCTGAATGGATTGAATGGGATGTAGCAGCTAAAATCCTTAGCCCTGTGCCTACTATCAAGGTGAGCTTTGTCACCCCTTAGTAACTACTGTTATCACTGGGGGGGGGGGTAGTACAGTTCCCTCCCATCAGGAGACACCGTGCACAGTGTGAGCAGAGAGCACCAGGTGGGCAATTAGGAAGGGAGGGCTCCTCAGAGTTATGATACTTCAAGTGAAAGACTTCAGTCAGCACTTCAGTCTGTTTTTGTTTTTGTTTCCTGCTTGGAAAAATAAATTAAGGAAGCATAAGTAGGAAAATCAGCTTTTCTATTTTTTTTTCCATTTCCTCTAACCTTAGTAATTTAAAAACAACTGCCCTCTGGATCAAATGGATAATTGTTTCCCATTTCTCTTAGGAACCCGTTATGGGGCACATTGCTCCCTGTTGGATCAGTGCACTTGCTTAAAAAATATTTTTTGAGTTCCTATCAGTTTTAATTACCATGTCACATGCTTATCTAGACAGAGCCAATGTACTTTTTTTTTTTTTTTTGAAACTAGCCAATTATAGGAATAATGATCATTCCAGTTGGGACATCTCTGTTTTACCATCCATGGTTAGGGCACAGAAGTTGCCCCGACTTTCTAATTGTGTGCTTCTTTCTTCCAACATTCGAAATAGCACATGAATCAAGGGGAGAACCTGTTCCTTCTTTCTTTTTTCTTTTTTTTTTTTTTTGATCAGTGAGAAACATCACATATAAGAAAACAAAACATTCCCAAAGGTTAGGGGAGATGAGAGGAGAATGGGTCTGACTATAAAGGGATAGCTCAAGAAAACTTTTTCTCCCAGCAATGAGAATATTAGGCAAGTGCTATACCACTGGGCTCTTTCCCCAGACCTACAGAGACTTTTAGTGATAGAATAGTTTTGTGCCTTGATTGTGGTGGTGACTACAGGAGTTTACGCATGCAGTAAGATTACTTGGAACTACACGCACATACACACTCATTCATGTTATGCTGATAAAATCTAAATGATCAGTAGGTTATACCACTGTCAAGTTTTTGGTTTTGGTAATGCATTACTCATCATATAAAATGTTATAATTAGGAGAAACTGAGTGAGGGTACACAGGACCCCTGCACTATTTTTGCAACTTCCTGTGAACCAATAATTATTTCAAAATAGAAGGTGTTTTTAAAATTCCCCCAAATATGTCAACTTGTTGCAGAAAGCTCGGTCCTTGTCCCCCACACCAATCCAATAACGAATACATGGTTTTGAGAAAAAGTAAAAAGACGGTTTATTGCAAAGACTCCTGTCCCAAAGGTTGTGATTTTGCTCATCAGCAGGAACAGGGGATTTTTACAGAGGTGATTCTGAGAAAGTGAGATTAGGGAGGAGACATCAGGAAGGAGAAGATCAGGGAAAAGAAGATTGGAGAAAATCAGAGAAAAGGTTAGGGAAAAGAAGATCAGGGAGGAGAAGGTCAGGGAGAAGAAGGTTAGGAAAAAGAAAAAAAAAATGTTAAGTTTCAAAGCCACAGAGATATAGTCAAAGCATCAAGTGAACCCCTGTTACAAACCCTTATAATCATTGGAAAGGACATTTATTTAAAGATATTCTGAAAATTTTTTTTAAATCTCTCACTAGCTAATAAAGACTATATCAGTCTTATGACTTTGATAAATATCACAACTCCAGAATGCCACAATTTTCCTCATTGCCAACCAAGTATTTTGTACTGCCTTCTCCTTCTCCTTCTTTAACCTAGAAATCACTTGCCATAGAAAGCAAAATAAAAAGAGGCAGGTAGCCTTCCAAATACATGGACAGGAAAAACAGGTATGGAAGTGTAATGGAGCTGAGGAGAGGTGGTTTTATAACTATCACTGGTTTCAGTAGCCAGAAAGGTGACCTATGTCCCCACCCACTCTGGTCTAGTGCTCCAAGTTGGTATATGACTAACTATAAAATCCTTTTGTTTCCCTATCTGCATCAGTGACTGCTGCTATCTCTCTTACAGTCCAAGTTTAGAAAAGTCTGTTTCCTCAATTCATATCCTACAAGGAGATTAGGGTAACTTCTCCCCAAACCACTCCTTTGCTTCATTTCTTTGTTCTTTTATTTACTGAACATTTTTAAAGCTCCCATTAAAAAAAAAAAACTTATAAGGAAAAAATAGGACACAAGTCCTTCTGTCAAGGAGAGTCACATCAATAATAATTCTAACATAGGGACATGGATATAAATTCTATAGGAGAACAGAGGGGCAAATAAAAAGATGTTGGGAATCCCAGAGGCAGGAGGCATTGGGAAAGCTTCACAGAGGATGGGCCCTTTGATTTCAGCTCCAAAGACCAGGTAGGAGTTTTGCTAGATGAAGAAGGTTGGGGAAGAGCATTCCAGGCACAAGGAACAGTCTTGGAAGATGGAAAAAAGTGTGGTTTGAGAATTGGTGTGTATAAATAGGAAACCCGATAATGATTTGAAGATAGGCTATAAAGAACTTCATATGCTATGCTTAAGATATGAGATTTTATATTCAATGTAGTGTTAACAGAGATGAGATCTTTAGGTACAAAAACAATAGAAACAAGTTTGAACTGAGTATTGTGAGATTCACAGGCAAGATTTTGATTGTGGCTTCAGCTAAACGGAGATAGCACTGATGGATAGGGGACCAGGCTGCTTCCGGAACAAAGGAAGGCGCGGCTTTTTATGGAGTTGCTGGGGTGGGGTAGGGTCTGGTGTTTCTCTTTGGTCATGAGTGTAGTAGTTTTTCAATTTTTCAATGAACTTTTTCCTTGCAAAAGGTTTGGATCAATAGTTGTTTACATTATTCTTAGAGACATTATGGCACCAATATTCTGGCTTTTATGGTATACCTGCCTTGCGATAAAGTTTTTGAAATATGGGAGAAGGAGAAGAAAAGGGGGGTGGGAATGTCAACTTTAAAGAATGTTAGTTTAGGGGCTTAAGGCCTAGGGAGTTTTCTCCTTCCCTTCTGCATATTATTATTTTAATTGATGACAGGACAGGGGCTAAGGTTGAGATGGGGAGCTCTTGGTGGGTTGTCTTCCATCCTTGTGGTGGTCCCTGTCTCAGTAGTGGGAACCTGACTTTGTTGTTATTGTAAACTTATTTATGTCACTATATTATTGTTATGAAATACAAATAAGACTGGGGATGTAGCTCAGTGATAGAGTGCTTTCCAAACACACACAGGCCCTGGATTCAATCCCTAATACACACACACACACACACACACACACACACACACACCATATAATAAATATAAAAACTATATTTTTATATATATAATACAAGTAAAAATTTTTGGGGGGTAAGTTTTTGCAAAACAAGGAGAAAAACCTCTGCATACTGTGTTTCTGGCTTAAATATTTTTTACTCCATAGCTGCTCATTGATATGAGCCTATAATCCTAGCTATTTGAGAGACTGCGACAGGAGGATTGCTTGAGCCCAGGAGTTCCCAGGCTGGTCTAGGTAACATAGCAAGACCCAGAAAGAAAGAAAGAAAGAAGAGAGAGAGAGAGAGAGAGAGAGAGAGAGAGAGAGAGAGAGAGAGAGAAAGAAAGAAAGAAAGAAAGAAAGAAAGAAAAAGAGAGAAAGAAGGAAGGAAGGAAGGAAGGAAGGAAGGAAGGAAGGAAGGAAGGAAGGAGGAAGGAAGGAAGGAAGGAGGAAGGAAGGAAGGAAGGAAGGAAAAGAAAAGAAACGAAACAGTATTTTTCATGGCATAGGGCTACCTTGTTTTAAAAACCAAGACTTCTTACAATGTGTCAAACAAAATCGATGTGGTTCAGCCCTTTCGGTAACTGCTGGTTTTCAGAGCACAGAAACTTCAAGGACTGTGGGAACAAGCCAAACCATAGACAATTTGCTTTTTCTTATGGAAAGTTCTAAAAACACAGCAGGGCACCATGGAACGGGCCTGTACAATAAGCCAGGCACCATTGCACAGACCTATAATCTTGGTGATTCAGGAGGCCAAGGGAGTAGGATCCAAAGTTAGAGGAGCACCTCATCAACTTGGGGAAACTGTACCTCAAAACAAAAACTAAAAAGGACTGGGATGTAGCTCAGTGGTAAAGCACTGCTCTGTTCAATTCCTCGCACGAAACAAATAAACAGAGTATCACCCACGTCCTGTTAGGGCGATGGAATCAGGGTCACTCTGTGTGGTTTGGACTGGCAACAAAAAGACCACATGAACATGGAAGTACCTTTTTCTCAATTGTGGGGATTGGGGAAAGCTCTGCAACCTCAAAAGTCAGCTCCCACGCTGGAGAGCACTAGAAAGAGGGCAAGAGGACCAAGAGAGAGAGAGCACACCTGGAACCCCTCTATTTATTAGGGAAAAGACATTCGATAGAATATTCCACCCAAATAAGGCAAGGGATAGTGTTACAAGAAACAGGGGGGTGGTGAAGGGAAAGCGAGGAATGAGAGATGGGTAAGCGAGAAATGAAAGACAGACCAGGCAGGATACACACGAGAGTTTGTCAGAACTGACAAATAAAGGCCCTCTCTCTATAGGAGAGAAAGGCAAAACAGGCTTGGTTCTGGGACTTTTATGGGGCAGGCTCAGAAATCAGAGTCAGGTGGGTCCTAATGCAGGCAGTTAAGGGTTGGGTTGGTTTGAGGGAGTGGTAAGCCTTCTCAGAAAGGCCTTTGGGTGTGAAAGAGAAACTTTTTCCCTTATTTTTTTTTTAAAGATTTTAAATTCACCTTTTTTTTTTTTTTTTTTTTTTTTTTTTTTTTTTTTTTTTTTTAGAGAGAGAGAGAGAGAGAGAGAGAGAGAGAGAGAGAATTTTAATATTTATTTTTTAGTTTTCGGTGGACACAACATCTTTGTTTGTATGTGGTGTTGAGGATCGAACCCGGGCCGCACGCATGCCAGGCGAGTGTGCTACCGCTTGAGCCACATCCCCAGAAGAGAGAGAACTCAAATTACTAACATATGGGATGAAAAAGGCAATATCACAACAGACACTACAGAAATACAGAAGATAATTAGAAAGTATTTTGAAACCCTATATTCCAATAAAATAGAAGATAATGAAGATATCGATAAATTTCTTAAGGCATATGATTTGCCCAGATTGAGACAGGAAGACACACACAATTTAAACAGACCAATAACAAAAGAAGAAATAGAAGAAGCCATCAAAAGACTACCAACCAAGAAAAGCCCTGGACCGGATGGGTATACAGCGGAGTTCTACAAAACCTTCAAAGAAGAATTAATACCAATACTTTTCAAGCTATTTCAAGAAATAGAAAAAGAAGGAGCTCTTCCAAATTCATTCTATGAGGCCAACATCACTTTGATCCCAAAACCAGACAAAGATACTTCAAAGAAAGAAAACTACAGACCAATATCTCTAATGAACTTGGATGCAAAAATTCTCAATAAAATTCTGGCGAATCGAATACAAAAACATATCAGAAAACTTGTGCACCATGATCAAGTAGGATTCATTCCTGGGATGCAAGGATGGTTCAATATACGGAAATCAATAAATGCTATTCACCACATCAATAGACTTAAAGACAAGAACCACATGATCATCTCGATGGATGCAGAAAAAGCATTTGACAAAGTACAGCATCCCTTTATGTTCAAAACACTAGAAAAACTAGGGATAACAGGAACTTACCTCAACATTGTAAAAGCTATATATGCTAAACCTCAGGCTAGCATCATCCTAAACGGAGAAAAACTGAAGGCATTCCCTCTAAAATCTGGAACAAGACAGGGATGCCCTCTATCACCACTTCTATTCAATTTAGTTCTCGAAGTACTAGCCAGAGCAATTAGACAGACAAAAGAAATTAAAGGCATAAAAATAGGAAAAGAAGAAATTAAACTATCACTATTTGCGGATGACATGATAATATACTTAACAGACCCAAAAGAGTCTACAAAGAAGCTGCTAGAGTTAATAAATGAATTCAGCAAAGTGGCAGGTTATAAAATCAACATGCATAAATCAAAGGCATTCCTGTATATCAGCAACAAAACCTCTGAAATGGAAATAAGGAAAACCACTCCATTCACAATATCCTCAAAGAAAATAAGATACTTGGGAATCAACCTAACAAAAGAGGTGAAAGATTTATACAATGAAAACTACAGAACCCTAAAGAGAGAAGTAGAAGAAGATCTCAGAAGATGGAAAAATGTACCCTGTTCATGGATAGGCAGAACTAACATCATCAAAATGGCGATATTACCCAAAGTTCTCTACAGGTTTAATGTGATGCCAATCAAAATCCCAACGGCATTTCTTGTAGAAATAGACAAAGCAATCATGAAATTCATATGGAAAAACAAAAGACCCAGAATAGCAAAAACAATTCTAAGCAGGAAGTGTGAATCTGGAGGTATAGCGATACCAGAGGTCAAACTGTACTACAAAGCAATAGTAACAAAAATAGCATGGTACTGGTACCAAAACAGGCAGGTGGACCAATGGTACAGAATAGAAGACACAGAGACTAATCCACAAAGTTACAATTATCTTATATTTGATAAAGGGGCTAAAAGCATGCAATGGAGGAAGGATAGCATCTTCAACAAATGGTGCTGGGAAAATTGGAAATCCATATGCAACAAAATGAAATTGAATCCCTTTCTCTCGCCATCCACAAAAATTAACTCAAAATGGATCAGGGAGCTAGATATCAAATCAGAGACACTGCGTCTGATAGAAGAAAAAGTTGGCTACGGTCTACATATTGTGGGGTCGGGCTCCAAATTCCTTAATAGGACACCCATAGCCCAAGAGTTAACAACAAGAATAAACAAATGGGACTTACTTAAACTAAAAAGTTTTTTCTCAGCAAGAGAAATAATAAAAGAGGTAAATAGAAAGCCTACATCCTGGGAACAAATTTTTACTCCTCACACTTCAGATAGAGCCCTAATATCCAGAATGTACAAAGAACTCAAAAAATTAAACAATAAGATAACAAATAACCCAATTAACAAATGGGCCAAGGACCTGAACAGACACTTCTCAGAGGAGGACATACAATCAATCAACAAGTACATGAAAAAATGCTCACCATCTCTAGCAATCAGAGAAATGCAAATCAAAACCACCCTAAGATACCATCTCACTCCAGTAAGATTGGCAGCCATTATGAAGTCAAACAACAATAAGTGTTGGTGGAGATGTGGGGAAAAGGGTACACTTGTACACTGCTGGTGGGGCTGCAAAATGGTGAGGCCAATTTGGAAAGCAGTATGGAGATTCCTGGGAAAGCTGGGAATGGATCCACCATTTGACCCAGCTATCGCACTTCTTGGACTATTCCCTGAGGACCTTAAAAAAGCGCTCTATAGGGATACGGCTGCATCAATGATTATAGCGGCACAATTCACAATAGCTAGACTGTGGAACCAACCTAGATGCCCCTCAATAGATGAATGGATAAAAAAATGTGGCATCTATACACAATGGAGTATTATGCAGCACTAAGAAATGACAAAATCATAGAATTTGCAGGGAAATGGATGGCATTAGAGCAGATTATGCTTAGTGAAGCTAGCCAAGCCCTAAAAAACAAATGCCAAATGTCTGCTTTGATATAAAGAGAACAACTAAGAACAGAACAGGAAGGAAGAGCATGAGGAAAAGACTACAGTAAACAAAGACGAATGGGGGGAGAGAAACGGAGAGAGAAGGGAAAGCACATGGAAATAGTAGGAGACCTTCAATGATACATAAAATTATAAGAGGTTATGAGGGGCAAGGGGGAGGGAAAAAAAGAGAGAGAATTGAACAACAGCAGGGGAGGTAGAGAGGGAAGATGGGAGGGGAGTGGAGGGGAGGGGGGATAGTAGGGGATAGGAAAGGTAGCAGAATACAACAGTCACTAATATGGCATTATGTAAAAATGTGAATATGTAACAGATGTGATTCTGCAATCTGTATTTGGGGTGAAAATGGGAGTTCAAAACACAATTTGAGTCTAATGTATGAAAGATGATATATCATGAGCTATGTAATGCTTTAAATAATCAATAAAAAAATATAACTTACTGAGAAAAAAAAGATTTTAAATTCACCTTTTTTTTTTTTAGAGAGAGAGAGAGAGAGAGAGAGAGAGAGAGAGAGAGAATTTTAATATTTATTTTTTAGTTTTCGGTGGACACAACATCTTTGTTTGTATGTGGTGTTGAGGATCGAACCCGGGCCGCACGCATGCCAGGCGAGTGTGCTACTGCTTGAGCCACATCCCCAGCCCAACTTTTTTCCTTAAAATGGCAGCTGTCACTTAAGATGGCTGTCCAGATGCTAAAGCAAGGGCCTTATAGGTAGCCCAATCTCACTGGGTAATGTCCAAGCCCAGAGCTAAGGCACTTCCTTGCCCAACAAAGGTAAGGCCCACTTGCTTCGCACAGCATGTGATGCCAGTTCAATACTCTCGTTAGTCAAGGCTGGTGGGTGGGCCTAGCTTATGTGTAGGTGGCCCCCGATATTCTTGCTTTTATAATACAACTTATAATAGGACCAAGATTATTATTAGATAATTGAATCAAATTGAAGTCTTGGAATTAGGATATATTCTTCTTTAGTACCAGAAGAGTTGGTCCCCAGAGGGAAATTAATCTTTAGGATGGTCAATTAAGTTGAATTTTAGATACATTAGGCTGTAATGGAATTTTAAGAGACATAAGACCAAACCGAACAAAATCTCACCTATGGGCTGCTTTTCCAATCTGACTTACTTTCTACTTATTTATTTATTGTTTGCCACACTGGAGGTTGAACACAGGGCCTTGCACATTCAAGGAAAGTCCTATGCCTCTGAGCTATATCCCCACTCCTTCCTACACCAATCTTTGAATCTTCTGGGAATGCACCAGAAGGGAAAATTTCCAAGAATGGATCAGAAGGCTGGGTCTTCACTGCTCTGTGGAGGGGAAGTAGATTTTGAGGAAATGAGGGTAGGGCTGTGGAAGGACTTGAAGAAGACCTCAGTGAGGGCTCCCAGGAGAAGGTTTTTGGGAAATTGGAACTTCAGTTTGGGACATGCTGCAAAAGTTTAAACAATGAGGCTGTACTGATACAAGGTTTCAAGTTAGCCAAGTCAAGGGCAGAAATCTCCATATTCATGTTTCTCTATGTGACCTTGGGATTCTCCTCTGACCCTTCAATAAAGAGCTCCTTGGTTCAGGAATGGCTATGGTAGTGGTGGGGTTGGGGTTAAGGATAAGCCTGCTTCTTGGTCAGTGGACAAGCAGTGGCTGCTGCACTTCCTGTGGATCAAAGGGCATCAAAGGTAACAACTTCAGGACAAATCTCAGGCAGGAGCAAACATAAGAATGAGCCTCTCAGGCTGGGGATGTGGCTCAAGCGGTAGCGCACTCGCCTGGCATGCGTGCGGCCCGGGTTCGATCCTCAGCACCACATACAAACAAAGATGTTGTGTCCGCCAAAAACTAAAAAAGTAAATATTAAAATTAAAAAAAAAAAAAGAAAGAATGAGTCTCTTTTTCTTTATTCAGCGGGTAACTAAACTGGTTAGGGGGTTTTCACACTTCCTTCCTGAGTTATTTTGCTGATGACACTCTGGAATTCTGATTGAGGTTTGTAACCCCAAACTTTGAAACTTTCATGACAGATAACCAATATTTCAATATTGCATTTATGTTGGCACTATTAACAAGGAACAAAGGAAAAAATGTTTGTGTTGTGATGTTGCACTGGAGTGCTATGTAACCTAAATCCCTGTGGCTAGACCTGGGATAGATGGCTATTCTGATGCAGTTTTCAGTTTTCTGATTTGTTTGAACAAAAACTGCTCTTTTGTTTTAGAGAATCCCCTTCCTATACTGGTGGGCTTTTCGGTTTGGCAACAGCAAAAAACAGTTTTCACACTGGAATTTATGGTTAAGACATAAATAAACTGTTCTGCATAATAATGCCAACAGTTGTCTTCTTTTAATTGGCTCTTCATTAAGTATGTTATGGAAAGATTGGTCCTTGTCCCTGATGCAAACCCAATAATGAGGACATGGTTTTGAGAAAAAGGAAAAAGACAGTTTATTGCTTTGCTAGCAAAGGAGAAACATAGGGGACTCCTGTCCCAAAGGATGTGATTCTGCCCATCAGCTTTTTAAAGAGAGTATTCAGGGGCTTTTTAAAGAGGTGATTCAGAGAAAATGAAATTAAGAAGTAACCATCAGGGCTGGGGTTTTGGATCAGCAGTAGAGCACTCGCCTAGCATGTGTGAGGCACTGGGTTCAATCCTCAGCACCTCATATAAATAAAGAAAATAAAGGTATTGTGTCCATCTACAACTAAGGAAATATTTTTAAAAAAGAAGTAGAGGGGCTGAAATTGTGGCTCAGTGGCAGAGTGTTTGCCTCTCACATGTAAGGCACTGGGTTCGATCCTCAGCACCACATAAAAATAAATAAACAAAATAAAGATATTGTGTCCATTATAACTAATAATAATAATAATAATAATAATAATAATAATAAAGAAGTAGAGATCAGGAAGCAGAAGATTAGGGAAAGAAGATCAGGGAGAATGAAGGCTGGGAAAAAGAAAAAAAAGTGTAAGTTTCAAATCCACAAGAGATATAGTCAAAGTATCAAGTGAACCCCTGTTACAAGTATACAAGGAATCCACCCTAAAAGGGACAAAGATGAAATTGAAGGTAGAGGGGAGTCCCTTTGGGAGACAATAGGCAAGGGGTTATAAACACTGTATATGTAATAGCCACTTTCAAGTCTTCTCAGTTTTGTAACTCTTCTATTATTTCAAATGTTCCTCTGAAATTCATTCTTTCTTTCTTTCTTTCTTTCTTTCTTTCTTTCTTTCTTTCTTTCTTTCTTTCTCCTTCCTCCCTCCCTCCCTCCCTCCCTCCCTCCCTTCCTTCCTTCCTTCCTTCCTTCCTTCCTTCCTTCCTTTCGATTGAACCCAGGGCCCCTTAGATGCATCCCCAGCCCTTTTTTAAATACAGGGTCTTCCTAAACTGCTTAGGGCCTCACTAAATAAGGTGGCTTTGAACTATCTTCCTGCTTCAGCCTCTGGAACTACTGGGATTACAGGCGTGCGCCACCCTTCTGGGCTCTGAAATGTATTTCTCTCTCTCTCTCTCTATATCTATATCTATATCTATATCTATATCTATATATCTATCTATCTATCTATCTATCTATATATATATATATATATATATATATATTTGTTTTAGTTGTAGTTGGACACAATACCTTTATTTTATTTTTATGTGGTGCTGAGGATGGAACCCAGCACCCTGCACATGCTAGGCAAGCGCTCTATCATTGAGCCACAACCCCAGCCCCATCTGAAATGTATTTCTTTGGCATATTTTAAGATAGCTATTTGGAGAAACAGTCGACAGGATTAACTCTAAAAGCTGGCCCTTTTGTAAGAGGAGTTTGCATTTATAAAGGAAATCTACATTGGTGAAGTAAACAGCAAATGTGTATAAAAAGATTTTTCTATTTGGTAACCCCTTTTCTGCGTAAGAAAGGTATTTTCATGGCAAGAAGAGATGGGGAAGTAGTTTTCATGGTAGAGCACTTGCCTAGCTTTGTGAATCCCTGGGTTTGATTCCCAGTAAAACACGCCACACACTGTGACACAGGCATCTGATACCTGGCTATTACCTAGTAGACTTTACTACACAAGACAACCCTCACTTTCTGTGCTAGCCTTCCCTCAAACTTCCTTAGCCAGTTGCCACCCACCTCCCTTTCATCTGGACACTAAGCCCCTTTCCCTTTGTTTAGCTCTATTTTGCAGGGGTGGGTGGTGTGTGGGGGTGGGGGCGTGGGTGGGGGGAGTGGAGGTGGGTTGTACCGGGAATTGAAATCAGGGGCACTTGACCACTGATCCACATCCCTAACCTTATTTTGATTTTATTAGAGAAAGGGTCTCACTGAGTTGCTAAGTGCCTCACCATTGCTGAGGTTGGCTTTGAACTCACTATCGTCCTGCCTCAGCCATTAAACTGTTAGGATTACACGCATGTGCCACCATGCCTGTCCAGCTTGTTTAGCTCTATTTAAGCTTAAATTCTCTATCCCTTCTTGAGTCTCCTATTTTGTGTATGGCTCCCATGTTTTTATATATTAAATGTTTCCCTTTTTCCTTTTAATCTGCCTATTGCTGGTTTACTACATAGACTAACATTATCAAGGCTTCAGAGAGAAAAAGAATAAATTTAAAACTTCCCTTTTTAAACTTTCAGTAATGTATTGGTGTTAGCTATCGTTAGGGAAATTAAGGGAAGTGTCTGCACATTAGAATTGGTTTCTACCCTCTTAAGACCTGCTTTTCACCTCTCAGGGCAGGACTGTGGTGTCTCTAGTTAGGTTGAAGTGGCACCCCCTTTCTCCATAGGAAAGTCTTAACTGGGCTTCTCCAGAAATCTTCACCATGGCTGATTTTAGGACTGTTAGCAAGAGTCTCTGCAAAAGAGTTCAATGTAAATAAACTTCCTATTTTCATGTCACCCTGTCTTACTTGGCCACTGGCCCAGAAGGTACCAGCACTCCAGGTGCTGAACACTCCCTTACTAGTTTTTCACAAATGTATCCAGTATAGTAGTTTGTAGAAATGGGCAAACAAGACCTCTGGCCTTGAGCTGGGCCTCACAGAGAAGTCTACATTTTCAAGATAAGTTACCAATTGGGCTCCATGGTAACAGCTGGCAGGGAGAGGAAAGGAAAGGGAGAAAAAGCTCTCCCCTTCTAAAGGTGTTGTCCATGAAGGGTTAACTTGCCCAAAACAGCGAAAGAAAAAGCTGCTTTTATGTGAACTTCTACAGACTGTGAACTTCTGAGCCCCTCCTCTTACATGCTGGGTATCAAACTCTGATACTACCTGAATTCGGGGTTCAGGTGACTGATTGATTACAGCAAAAGCTGTGCCCTCTGAATAAAACTATTTCCTGCTATCATCGGTGCCTTGCCTCATTTGTCCCTACAACAGGGTGACATGTGGCAGAATTCTAGAATGCTATTGAGAGAAGGAGGCTGGACAGGCAGTCACCTGGGTTAAGTTCAATAAAGTCTGGAAACCTGTTCTTCACTGAATCACAGGCCAAGAAAAAGTAGTCAGTGAATTATTGTGGAGCAAAAAAACCTTTGAACCCTGTAATGTTTATGGGCAGACATTGGGTTAAATAGGGTGTAATTTGTTCAAAAGTTGATAATTACAAGTGTGGCCTTTAGATTTATTTATGTATTTAGTTAGTGGTAACTGGGATTGAACCCTGTGACACACACTACCACATCTTTTTTGTTTGTTTCCCGAGACAGGGTCTCCATAAATTGCCTTGACTGGCCTCCTTGGAATCTTCCTGCCTTAGCCACCAGAGTGGTAGTTAGGATTACAAGACAGCTCTACCACGCACAGTTTGACCTCTAGATTCTATAGGAAGGGTATTAAGAATTACTCCCTCTCAGATCAGAGGAGGAGACAACTGTATTATAAAGCCACAGGTATCTTTTCATCCTCGTTACTGTGAAGCCATCCTCAGGAGTTCTGCCCTTTCCTTCTCTCCCCTAGCATGTGGTTTTCGTTCCTCTAGCTCCACTGCCCTTTGCACACTCCTTTATCATAGCAGTCAGTTATATTGTAATTTGTAATTATCTATGTACAATCCTCTTCCAGGTAGTGTGACTTCAAGGGTGTGAAACTGGTGCTAGTAGTCAGACCCCGGCTCAAATTTCAACATTGCTTCTACTAGCTTTGTGTTTTGAGGAAAGTTATTTAATTTCTTTATGCCTCCTTTTCCTTATTTGTGAACTGGGCGTAAGACTTCCTATCGCATTCGGTTCCTAGGAGGTATGGTGACAATGCACGTAAAATATGAGGCACAGGTATAGGCAAAATAAAGGGCCCCTAATACGGTAAACATTTGTTAATTGCTCTGATCTATTTTTATTGAGCTCACTTAACAATCATTTGCTGGGTTCCAACTGCGCTCACGACTTCAGAATGCTTCTTCCTCCAGAGCCTAGCAGCGACACTTCCATTCCGTGGGCCTTGTCTCCCGGGCGGATTTGGATTGGCTCCGCCAAAGAGAAAGTCCCGCCCACCGCTCTTCCAGTCTGGTCAGCGATTGGACCCTGCCGTCTAGCAGGCTTTCTTGTTGCTAGGCTCGAGGATAAAAGGCGGTGCTAGGTTGCGCGTGCGTAGATTGAGGATGAGGCTTTCCGGTAGGGCGGGAGGAGGTGACGTCGGAAGCGGTGGCGGGTGGGGGCCTTCCCTAGCCCGGAGAACGTTGTATCTATGGGCCCACGGATCGCGTCACAAGCCAGCGACTGATCCTTGGTGGTGGTGGTGGCCAAGGCGGCAGCGGCGGCGACAGCTCTGGGGTTTGCGTCTCGGGGTGTGTCGGCCGCCGCTGCTGCTCCGGCCTGGTATGTACAGATGGCTGGTTAGGATTCTCGGCACCATTTTCCGCTTCTGCGACCGGTCGGTGCCCCCTGCCAGGGCTCTCCTGAAGAGGCGGCGCTCGAACAGGTGAGAAGAGAAGAGGCTGAGTGCCGGCCTAGCTGTTCGTCCTCCTCCACCGCGGCTCCTCGGTCAGGAGAGCGTTCATCCAGCCCCGCAAGCCCTGTTCCCCCTAAACCGGCCGCTCGGCTGAAGCCCAGGAGCTGCGGGTCGCTGGTATCCTGGTGGCGTAGTCGCTCCCGCCAAGGTGTTGGGAACGCGGCTCTTGATGGAAGGAAGGAGCTTGTTTATCTTTGGAGTGGTCGTTGATCATAGGATCTTTAATATTCTTGTCAGAGTCCAAGCTGGTTACTGACAACAAATGAGGCTTTCTCGTATTTTACTGCTCTTAAGCTAAAAACTAAAAATTAAAGAACTACTGCCTTTATTGTGGCCCCCTGTTTACAAGCACACTCCGAAGTGTCATCTGCGGGCAGTAAGCACAGTTAAGGGAAGTGAGATTGGTAACTTGCCCCAACTCGTTTTGACTGCAAGTACTGTTCGCTTAGCACCAAGAAACAGCAACTGTCTTGTTCTAAAACAGCTGTCGAACAATGTGTGTGTGTGTGTGTGTGTGTGTTGGGGCCGGAAGGAGAAGGGTGTTTATAAACAGTTACATGTAACTAACTAATTCCTTTAGAATTAGTGTATGAGGGGGAAAAAAAGTACCTGCCTCCTTTTAAATAAAATCACTAGTGTGAATTCTCATTCACTTAAAAGAGAAACTACAGATCGTTCTTGCTCATTATCTTCTCCCTTGCTTCTCATTTTATAATATCTTTTTGCTTGCCGAAGAATTATGCCTTACCTAAGAATTAATCTAGAAAATGAAACAAATTCTGTATACCTCCTAATTTTGGATGATCAAGTGTCAATTACTTCCTTTCCCCACTCCTTTTTCTTCCTGTGCTAGGGGTTGAATTGAAGCCAGGGGCGGTTTACTAGCCTTTTTAAAATTTTTATTCTGAGACAGGTCTTGCTAAGTTGTGGAGGCTGGCTTCAAACTTGAGATCGTCCTGCCTCAGCCTCTTGAGTAGCTGGGATTATAGGCGAGCACCATAATGCCTGGCCTAGAGTGTATTCCACTGTTATACCCCAACCCTTTTTATGTTTTGAGACAAAGTCTCCCTAAATTGCTGAGGCTGGCCTCCAATTTGAGATCCTCCTGTTTCATCCTCCCAGGTAATAGGGCTTATAGCATGTGTACCACCATGCTCAGCCTAATTTCATGTTTTAATTAAGTCTCAAAGACAAGAGAGGTAGACAAAGGGTTGGTTTGAGGGTAGCTTAAGAGAGCAAAATGATTAATACATAAGTCTGGAATGCAGGTCATTGATAAAATTGGATATGGTTTCAACTCATTCTTCCTTTCTGCCTGATTAAGGTGAAGGATTCAGAAAGATGATTAATATATTAACCTTTAATATTTTTGATATATAGGGCCAGAAACTTCCCTGAATTTCCAAATTATTACCACTGTAATATAATTCCCATTATAAAATGCAGTTAAATGTAACACCTTTTTCTAGCTAAGAGCTGCCTCTCCCCCCCTCCCCCAAGTATTGGGATTGTGCCCAGAGGTACAGCTACCACTGTGCTATGTCTCCAGCTCTTTTAAATTTTATTTATTTATTTATTTAGACAGGTTCTCACTAAAGCTGGCCTAGAACTTACACGATCTTCCTGCCTTAGCCTCCCAGGTAGCTGGACTCATAGGCTTGTACCCCCATACCTGGCTAGGAATTATCTTTTAAGGCTGCTTATGTTGTCACTGAAATAAGAGATGGCTTTTTTCAGGTGGGTCATCTTTCAAAAGGAAATTATTTATTGTTTGAATTTTAGCCAGATTACTCATTATTATGTGATAAAGAATTTGGGTCTCTCAAATAGTGGAAACTACAGTGTTAAACCCTCAAATGCTAGCAGCCTATTTTAAGATACTATCTTTTAAAACATCAGTTGGATCTCATTTTATGACAAAGTGAATGAAAGAGGGATGTTTGATATGATAAGAACAGTAATATTTTTTGTTTTGGTGTTGAGTTTTGATCCAGGGCCTTGTGCATGCTAAACACAGCTTTAGTCCTGAGTTATATCCCAGTCTTGACTAGTTAAGTTTATTTATAGATTTGGATTTATTTAGTTTATTTATAGAAATGGATTATATATATATTTTTTTCTTTTTTTTCAGCACTCTGTTTTCTACAGTGGACACTGATGAAATACCTGCTAAAAGACCAAGATTAGGTACTAAACATAATTTTTCAAAATTATTTTTTAATGGGAAAACATTCACGGAACAAAATTCAAAAGATAAAAAGTGTATTCAGTGAAAAGTTTTTTTTCTGTCCCTTTTCTATTCAGTTATTTTCCAGAGGTAACCACTGTTACTAGGAACTTGTATATCTTTCCAGATAAATAAATGAATTTATGGAATTTGCATTTTGAAGTTTTAAGTCCTTCTTTAAAAAAGCATTGCAAAAATGACTTCAAACTGTGATGAAGTTCAAATGATTAAATGAAGTGATCTAATTTGTTGTCACAAATCTTTTATTTCTATATATCTTCAGGTTTAGAAGAGAATAAAACTTGGTTAAAGGGAAAAGGCCTCAGTAGAATACTATATTCTACTCTTTCTCAACAGTAATGTGAATTTAGATCTATTCCAGATGTGATAGTTGTTTAGATATTTTGATTTTTTTTTTTTTTTTTTTTTTTGGCTGTACAGGGGATCTCACACATGCTAGGCACTCTACCTCTGAGGTACATCTCCAGCCCTTAGGTTCTACAGGAAATGTGTTAGGTTCTACAGGAAATACAAAAATTTAGTAAAACAAGTTCTCTATTTTTTTAAGGGCCTACGTGATTACATGGCAAGGGGTATAAAATAAAATACATAATTAATACTAATATCAATGAGGACATGGTAAATGACATAAGAAAGGCAGTTTCAAAATCGTATCCAATTTTCAACTGGTTGAGTCTCATAATTTTTTGAGGAAGGATGTAGAATATAAGATGGATAGGTAGGATATCAAAAGAGATCAATAGGAAGGAAAAGCAATCTAGGCATGGGTAAATTGTGCAGATTTAGGCAATAGTTATTAAAGCTGGGGGGAAAAATGGACTGAAAACAGGTCAAATGACAGGAGATTTGTTTTTGGGAGGGGGGAGGATTACTAGGGATTGAACTCAGGGGCACTCAACCACTGAACCACATCTCCAGCCCTTTTTTTATATTTTATTTAGAGATAGGGTCTCACTGAGTTGCTTAGGGCCGTGCCATTGCTGAGGCTGCTTTTGAATTTGCAATCCTTCTGTGTCAACCTCCCAAGCCTCTGGGATTACAAGTGTGTGCCACTGTGCCCTGCAAATCACGAGATTTTTAATAAAGGAATTTTTACTGTATTCATTACATTATGTCCCAAAGCATGGGATAGATCCCAATTTAGTTAATGATTTTAAAGAATATAACATTTGTAACATGTTACCTTTGAATCATGATTATATAATAAGAAATTTATAGTCTTTTCTTTATAAGTCATATGATGTTGGTTTTATATTTATAGTGGTAGTTTAAAATTATCATTTACTTAAGCAAAAAAAGTGAGTCAACTTTAAAGAAAAGCATAAATAAATATTAGCTTGTATTTGAATGTAGTTTAAAAAAAAAATCTTGTTGGTGGTATTACAGAAGGTTCCTGAACTATTTGTGGTAATTACCTATTTTATGGCCTTCTATGTTAAGGATCACCCATTGTCATTTTTATTAAATATGCATTAGGACTTTCTTTTTGTTTTTATACTGGGGATTCAGTCTAAGGGTGTTTACCACGAAGCTCCTACATCTCCAGTTCTTTTTAAATTTTATTTTGAGACAGGATCTCACTAAATTGCTCAGGCTGGTCTTGAACTTGTGATCCTTCTGCCTCAGTTTCCCACGTCACTGGGATTTCAGGTGTGGACCACCATGCCTGGCTTGTACTATGATTTTTTGAGTGGCAGACTACTATAGAAGGGAATAAACCAAAGAGGAAGTGGTGGGTAGCAGAGGCAGTACTTGTTAGAGAGTTATTAAAGGTCTATAAAATGCTAGAACTTCGTATGATTATGGTTCTTGAGCACTTGAAATGGCTAATTTGACTCAGTAACTGAATTTTTTTCCCTCCCCAGTGCTGAGGATTGAATCCAGAGCCTTGCACTTACTAGGCACATGCTCTCTACCCATGAGCTATACCCCAGCCATTTTTAAACTTTATTTTGAGACAGAGTCTTGCTAGGTTACCTGGACTGGCCTTGAACTTACGATCCTCCTGCCTTAGCCTCCCAAGTAGCTGAAGCTACATATGTGTGCTACCATATCTGGCTACTAACTGAATATTTAACTTTAATTAAATTACTAGGTAACCACATCTGCCTGCCTACCTGTTAGTATGTTGAACAATACAATTCTTGGTTGCTTTTCAGATGAAACAAGAAACAAGGGTAAAAGAAAGGATCTCAGAATCACAGACACATGATTTTATAGTTAAAAGGAATTATAAGAGATAAATTTAGCCTAATCTCAGGAAAATATGGTAGTCTTATTCCCATGTTACAGTTGAGGCAGGACTGCCTTCATTCCTTTTTTAAAACATCAGTACAATCTTTTGACTTAATCTCAGGTCATACCCAAATTTTGGACAAAATGTGTACTTTTTAGTGACTACTATTTACTATGTTATTAAGGGGTACCTCTTGTTCTCTGGTATCTAGATGACAGTATGGGTTAAGCATCAATCCCTAACATGATTTTTCTCTTACTTATATTCATAGTAGAATAAAAATTGCACCCTTCAGCACTGTAGGAATAACCTTGAATTGTAAAATAAGAAAAAACTCATTTGCAAACTTTGATATTTTTAACTATTATCGTATAATAAATTACTTCAAGTTGGATTCTACTTTACCTGGCTATCACATCCTCCCATTTGCTTAGTTGTTCCCCTATCTTTCTGAAAAGTATTTTATAGTTATATATTCTGGAGGTTTTATTGGTTAAAGCCACCATTGCAGGCTTTGAAGCAGAAACTGTTGCCTTAAATACCCTTAATTAGGATATATAAAGAAAATTGTGAAAAACATACGTGTGTAGGAATTGAGAAAAAGGTAGTATTATAAAAGGAGGAAGTGGGAAAGTACTGAAATCTACCCCTCCTCCTTATTTATTTACTTCTTAATTTTGTGGTCTTTATTTTTGGTGGCAGGAAGAGATAAAACAGATCTTTGAACACATCTAATCCAGCAGAGAGAGGGATGGCCTTATTTCACCGTAGATGCTTAAGAGTTTCATATTTTATTCTTCACCTAGCCAAGGTAGAATGAGGGCTTAGTAAGTAGTTGTTGAGAGCAAATGTTACCTGCCTGGGAAATAAAGACAAATCAGGGGAGAAATGAGACTGCTTCTTGTAGGATTCTGTCATAACTAGTGGCATATGATCCTTGTTTAATAATGCTCTCACCTCTCTGGTAAAAATTCATTTTATGTATTGTGGAGAAGTCACTTCTTAAAAGTTTCCATTTCAGCACATTTCTTTGTGAATCTGATTTGCTGAAATGATGGTTCCATGTTTTGCTAGCATCTTGGATATTTTGTTTAAAAATCACAATACTTGAATTCCAGTTATTCATTTAGAAAAAAATATTTTTATATATACCTTTTTATTTTAGTGCTTGGAAGTTGGACTTTTAATAAAAATTGCGAGAGGTTCTTTCCAAGATATAACTTTTTTTTCCTAGAAGTTTATTACTCTGTGTTTAAAGTTTGTTGACATCTTCTAGATTGCTTTATTCACCAAGTGAAAAACAGTCTCTACAATGCTGCCAGCTTATTTGGATTCCCATTCCAGCTGACCACAAAGCCTATGGTGACTTCTGCTTGTAATGGAACACGGAATGTGGCCCCTTCAGAAGAGGTCAGTGGGGATACTGACCTTTTTTGTTCTGTTTTGTATTTTTGGTGCTGAGATTGAACCCATGTCCTTATCCATGCTAAGTATGTGCTCTACCACTGAATTACACCCATAGCCCCAATAGCTGCTGATCTTTGTATTTAATCAGTAAAGTTAAATTTTAGGAAAAAAAAAATATTTTTTTGTTTTTAGAATTAATGTAAATGACTTCTTCCCAGAAATGTTTGTGTCTTTATTAGCTATGATAAAGATCAAGAAGTTTCTTGATAAAGATCAATAAATTAAAGATTAAAACCTTAATAATTTAAAAACATTTAAAAAGTATTAATAATATAATTGCTTTTGTGTGAATAACCTGCTATTGTCATTTTTTACATCATTTTGTATATCTTGACAAATTAAACCTTTAATCTTGATGACATTGATTCTTTGAGCCAGCTAAGAAAATAATTACAAATAGTATGATCTTTTCATATTAGAAACTTATTTGCAAAATTTAGATGCTACAGAGGTGATTCTGTTTGGTTTTAAGGTATTTTCGAACTCTTCATCTTGTGAACTGACAGGTTCTGGATCCTGGAACACCATGCTGAAACTGGGTGAGGTGCTCAAAATGTTTTTGCTTCCCTGTACTTCCTTCTGCCCATTTTTCCCTAAGTTTTGAGAATATGAAAGGAAAACACCGATTTGGATTGGGATGAGAATAAAGACATATTCTCTCTACCATTCTAAAAAGCAAATACAGGTTGAGTAAGTATTTTTATGTGGAATACTTGGGACCAGACATTTATCAGGTTTTGGAGTTTTTCAGATTTTTAAAGTATTTGCATGGACTTAACCAGTTGAGCATCCCTGAGCCAAAAATCCAAAATCTGAAGCTATAAATTTTTTGAGCATCAGCATTCAGGTTTTTGGATAAGGAATGTTCTACCTGTAGCTTTCCTTTGGAATTGTTGTTGAAATTACTGTTGTGTTTTCTACTTATATTATCAGTCTCCTTAATGTGACTTAGATTAAGAGTTGTTTGTTAGAATAAAAATTTCCTGGGGCTGGGGTTGTGGCTCAGTGGTAGAGCGCATGCCTAGCATGCATGAGGCGCTGGGCTCTATCCCCAGCACCACATTAAAAAAAACAAAAAAACCCCCCAAAAACCCAAAAAACTAAATAAGCAAAATAAAGGTGTTGAGTCCATCTACAACTAAAAATAATAATACATATGTGGGTATATATATATGTGTGTGTGTGTGTGTGTGTTTGTATTTAACAAAAAATTCCTGAGAGCTTACTCTATGCCAAGCACTGTGCTAAGTTATTATCACAAATAATAGAATAATAAAACCTTGTTCTTGCCATCGAGAAATTCATCATCTATTTGGAGAGCAATTTTGAAGTTTTATGGATTGGAGGCTTTCATATCATCATTAAACCCTACAAATATAATTATAGTTATTTCCATACTATGCAAAACAATATGATGGGGAATAGTGGGAGGAATCCATAGTTCTAAGAAATAGTTGTGATGTCTGCTATGTTGGTAGAGTTGTGAAGTTTGAGAACAGTGGAAGGAAGTTAGGGAAAATGAGCAGTAGAGAAGCTGTGTGTTCAAAAGTCAAAAGTGGAAGAAGCTAAGGAAATGATAAATACCTTAGAGTTATGTGGCTCAAAATTTTATGGTAAAGTGCCTCTGGTGGCAAAGAAGAGCAAAGGTAAATGGATACTGCTGTGGCAGGTGAGAATCTAGTTCTAGAGGACTTGGAACAAAGATGTTTCTTTTCTTTCTTTCTTCTCCCCCCCCCCCTTTTTTCATTTTTTGAGGTGCTAGAGAGTGAACTTAGGGCCTCAGGTATGCTAGGCAAGCAGTCTACCACTGAACTACATCTCTAGCCCAAGTTGTTAATTCTTTGAAGTCATATATATCATTTTAAAAAGTTAATTTAAATTCTTTTTTTTTTAATTCAATTTAATCTGTTCATAATGTTTGAGTATTAAATAATTTGTTATTATTTCTTTTGTGATGCTGGGGGACCAAATCTAAGGCCACATGCACTGCTAGCCAAAGTGCTCTACCACTGAGCTTCATCCCCAGCCTCTCCTATTACTTTGCTTTAACTTTTTACAATGTTTATTCTGGTTTTCTGTGCCATCTATTAATAGAATTTGAAAAAACAAGTTATTCAGTTAAATGTAAATTGCTCACAAATTCCTGTCATAGTTCAATGTGTTCACAAGTTTTCTTTTTCTTTCATAATACAAATACATTCTTCAAATAGGTAATAAATCTCCTAATGGAATAAGTGACTATCCAAAGATCAGAGTGACAGTAACCCGAGATCAACCACGTAGAGTCCTGCCTTCCTTTGGGTAAGTGTTAAATTCTGCCTTTCTGTAAGGGGAGACCTAGTAATTATTAAGTCTTTACTTTTATTACGCATTTTCACTCTTATACTATGGGACATAGCTAAGGAAGTACTCTTAGGTTAGTAAGTTGCTGAATATTATATAGCTAATTAAGAGACTTGAACTGAGTTTGAATTATATATGCCCATATCGTGATCTTATCTGATTTTTAGAGTGTGTGTGTGTGTGTGTGTGTGTGTGTGTGTGTGGCGGGGTCGGGTCGGAGGGTATACTGGGGACTTACACCACAGGTTAGATAAGTGTCTATCGCTGAGACATATTACAGCCCTTCTTATTTATTTTTATTTTTTATTTTTATTTTTATTTATCTATCTATCTATCTATCTATCTATTTATTTATTTATTTTAGGGATCGTTGGGGGGCTTTCCCATTTTTACCCAGCCCTTTTATTTTTTATTTTGAGACAGGTACTCACTAAGTTACTTAGGACCTTGCTGAATTGCTGGGGCTAGTATTGAACCTACAATCCTCCTGCCTCAGCCTCCTGAGTCACTGGAATTTCAGGTGTACTCCACTATATCTGGCTTTTATTTTTTATTTGAGACAGGGTCTCTCTTAAGTTGCCCAGGATGTCCTTGAATTTGCTGATCTCCTTCTTCAGCCACCCAAGAGGCTGGAATTACAGACATATGCCACCAAGCTTGACTTCACTTTCTCTCTCTCTCTTTTTTTTTTTTACTTTTTTCTTGGTGAGGGGGGGACCTGGGATTGAACACAGGGACACTTAACCACTGAGCCACATCCTCAGCCCTTTTTAATTTTTTATTTGGAGACAGCGTCTTGCTAAGTTGCTTAGAGCCTCAAGTTGCTGAGGCTGGCTTTGAACTCATGATCCAACTCATGATCCAGCCTCCCTAGCTGCTGGGATTATGGGTGTGCACCACTGTGCTTGACTATTTTCTCTTTTCAAAACCATTTTTTACTGATTTTTTTTCCTAAGCTGTCAGTTTTTAAGTTGAAAGAGTCCTCCTCTTCCTACCCATTTCAAGTTTGTTTCCTTTGCCAGATATCTTGTTCTTATTATAAAGATGCAAAATATCTTATCTCAATATTGTTTTGAAATTTCTTGTGCCTGCTTTATCTGTTTCCTTTGAGTGGTCTTCTTTTTGGTTTATTTTGACCTTACCTTTGAAGTTAAGAAGAGTCTTTGTTCAAATACCTGATAATCCTTGACTATCCACTTATTTAAGAGTGAGACACTAACTAAAACCTGTGGCCCTCTGGGGTTGGATGAATGACTAGGGCTAGGAGGAAAATACACAGTGAGACTGGATTATCTTGTGCCAGAAAGAAAGGAGGGCTCCAAGACTGTTGAAATGCCAACCAAAGAGGAAACTTCACTGGCCAAACTGGGGACAGTTTAAGTATCAAAATGAATGAAGACAGGAATATAGATATAAGTAAGTAAATCTATATTATGTAGAGAGGATCATCTTTGTAATAGAATGCCTACTATTAGCACAGAAAGAATGATAAAATTAGAGAATTCACCATTTTGTGATTATCAGTAATAATTGATGTGAATGGGAATCTCAAGCTGAAACTAGTTAGTAAAAGTTTGATGAGGTATGGGATATTTATATAAACTCAAAATATCTCACAACAGATTATTTACTAATTTTAAAGGGAAAAATATTAGAGAAACCTGTCTGACACATCCTTAACAAAAAAAGGATCAAAGTTAAATCATCAAAAGTGAGACCAACTGACATGGCCCCCAGATATATTGCAATAGAAAGCCATCATTTAATGTTTTATTTCTGCAAAAACCAATAATTTGAATCTACCTGTGAGAAAATGAGTCAGACTGAAATTAAAGTTCATTCTATCAATAATAGATCTGTATACTCTATTAAAAAGATGAAGACTTTTCAGATTAATGGAGAACAAAGATGTATGACAACAAAATGCAACACAAGATCTTGAATTAGATCCTAGAATTCTGTGAAGGATATATATTTTTTTAAATTTTTGTTTTGTAGCTGTAAATAGAATTCCTTTATTTTATTTGTTAATTTTTATGTGGTGCTGAGGAAGGATCGAACCCAGTGCCCCAGGCATGCTAGGCAAGCGCTTTGCCACTGAGCTACAGCCCCAGCCCTGTGATGGATATTTTTAATAGCTTCAGAGAAATTTAAATTTGATGATTGTATTGTTAGGTAAGAGATGTTCTTGTTCTTGGGCAATAAATATTTAAAAGAGAACTTATTTCTCTAAGCATTTTAATGTTATCAGTTTCCTTACAAACACTGCTTTAGCTGCATCTCCCAAATTTTGAAATGTAAGTTTTCATTTTTATTTGATTTAAAATATTTTCTAATCTGTTTTATTTAGAAGTATATTGTTTGATTTCCAAATATTTGGGACACTTCAGATATTGTCATGTTACTGATTTCTAGTTTAATTCTTTTATTGTCAGAGACTATTTTTGTATAATTTTAGTTCTTTTAAATTTGGTGTTTGTTTTTTTGGTGTAGAATAAGGTCTATTTGGATGATATTCCTTGTGCACTTGAAAAGAATGTATTATAGGGGCTGGGGATGTGGCTCAAGCGGTAGCGCGCTCGCCTGGCATGCGTGCGGCCCGGGTTCGATCCTCAGCACCACATACCAACAAAGATGTTGTGTCCGCCGAGAACTAAAAAAAAATAAATAAATATTTAAAAAAAATTCTCTCTTTCTCTCTCTCCCCCCTCTCTCACTCTCTCTTTAAAAAAAAAAAAAAAAAGAATGTATTATATTCTGCTGTTGTTGGATAGGGTGTTCTGTAAATGTCAATTAGGTCAAGTCAACTGATAGGATTTATAGACTTTACTGATTTTTTTTATTTGCTTTAATTAGTTACAGATGACAGTACAATGATCTTGACATATCATACATTTGACTTTACTGATTTTTCTACTTTACTGATTGATGAGTGAAGAGTGACTCTTTAAGTTTTCTATTGTAATTTGTATTTTTCTATTTTTCCTTCCATGTATGTCAGTTTTTGTTCCATATATTTTGAAACTCTATTAAGTAAATAACCTTGCCCCTGAATCCAAAGTTCTTGAGTTGTTTCTTAAGTGTGAGAACTTTGATTTACATAAACAGGTTATGAAATCAGAAAATTTAACATTGCTATAATTTTATCATATGATCTATAGGTCTTAAATTTTTTCATTTAGCTTTTTTTTCCTACCTGAACCAAGATCCAGTGCTAGATTATGTATTGCATTTGTTTTTCATGTCTCTTTGATGTACTTTAATTTGGAACACCTCCTTTTAGAGTGTCTTTGTCTTTAGTGGCATTTTAATTTTACTGGGAATTGAACTCGGGTGGTTTATACCATTGAGCTACATCCCTGATTCTTTTTTTTTTTTAAACAGGTTTCAATAAATTGCTGAGGGTCTTGCAATCCTCCTGCCTCAGCCTCTTCAGTTGCTTGGATTATAAGCATGTGCCATTGCGTCTACCTAGTGTTTTAATTTTGTCTGATGTTTACTCAAGATTTACTTCAGATTGTGTAGTGTTTTTGTAGTAGTGTTATATAAGTGACATTGTATTCTTTTCAAAATGGGGGGCAAGTTAAATCAGTTTCATTATTGGTAATGGTAGGAGAAGCAGATAACTTTTACTAGCACAGTGACTCAAGAAGTGTTCCATGCCTTCAATTTCTTTAGCATTTATTAATTTACTTTTTTTTTTTTTTTTTTTTTTTTTTTTGAGAAAGGGTCTTGCTATGTTGCCGGGGTTGGCCTTGGACTCCTGGGCTGAAGTAGTCCTCCTCCCTTAGCCTCCCAAGTGACTGGGACTCTAGGTGCACAGCATCTGTGCCTAGCCTAATATTTATTAATTTATCATTCAGATTATTTGAGTGGCTCTTGGCTTAGATCCTGTACTTGGATATAATGATAAAAGGATATAATCTCTCTCTTCATAGGCTTTATGACATAGTGTGGTTAAGACATAATGTGGTATGGAGACATTAAATAGTCACACCAATAATTAATTTTTGTGGTGCCCAGTGACTAAAGGAAAAGTATAATATGGGTGTTATGGGGTTGCATGCAGTAGGACCTAAACCTGGGTTTGGGGTTGGATGATTGGTCATGAGGAAGAAAGCTTTCATGTGACAGCCCTTGTGACTGGAAATACACATTCTCTAGTGGAATGCTCAGGTAACTGTATCTAGATAGATCTAACTTTTACAAATGGTAATTGTCTGACAAGTAGCAAGCTTAAGCTAGGACAGCATAATCACAGGCTGGTATAGGAGCTTGAGTTCTACCACTTTAGGCAGTTTTGTGATACATTCTTTTTCTTCTTTTCTCTGCCAGCTTTACTCTAAACTCAGAAGGCTATAATAGAAGACCAGGCGGCCGTCGCCATAGCAAAACCAATCCAGAGAGTTCTTTATTGTGGAAACCTCAGGAACAGGCTGTAACAGAAATGATTTCTGAAGAGGGTGGCAAGGGTCTGAGACGTCCCCATTGTACCGTGGAGGAGGTAAGCCCTTTTAGCCTGGTTTCTTTTAAAAATAAATAAATAAATAATATTTTGGGTGATGAATGATATGTGTACTATGGTGCAGAATACTAAAGGTACAAAAGTGGGTACAATGGCTATACATTTCCCAACATGCCTTCCATACCTGGCTTCTACCACCCTGTTTGACTCTTAGCAAGCAATGACTGGTACTGTATACGTTCCTCTAGAGATAATTTGGAGTAAATAATTCAGTCAATTTTCAGATATAGTTTTTTCCCTACAAAGAAGGAAAAGGAATCATATAAGGAAGAGATAAAATCATAGATTTTTTTTTGAGTGCCTGAATTATTCTGTTTCTTTGATATGCTGAGAACTGAGACTTAGTAAGAGAGTAAATGGTGTGCTTCTCAGCTTTTTCCTTCCTCTTTCAGAGCATTTAGCATGATGAAGAGACATTTTTCTCTTCATTTCTCTCTTGAGGTCTTTACTGGGTCTAGGAAAATTTAGAATTATTTCTGTATTTGGCATTCCAGGACCATTAGCTATTTCAATTTGCTAGATAGTTTTCTGAGTGAATTGTTTAGTTCATCAAAAGGGATTTATTTGGATCTGAGGTATTATGATATGATAGTTGTGAGATATTCAAACTTGAGTAAAATGTGGTCTTTGCCCTCTAGGAGTTTTTAGATAAATTGTAATTCAGCAAACTTTTAGGCAGAGAGAAGAGTGGACCACAGTCTCTGAGGGAACTTTAAGAAGAAATGTTAAAGACTTTAGTCTCTTAGGTGAGAAACTAGAGAAAGGATTAATAAGTAAATGTCTGTGGGATAGACAGAGAAGATATATTCTAGAAATAGTGATAGGTAACATTAACAAGGACTTTTTTTTTTTAATTGATTAAGTGTTATATAACATAGAGGGAAGAGCCTAAGTCCCAGATTTCAGTCTTGGATAAACACGTGTCACTGACCAAGATACCCTATGTGTTTAGGGGGAAGATGATGCCTTCAGTTTTGGACATTGTTTAAAGTGCCTGTGCAACATGCAAGAAGACCTCTCCTGTAGACACTTGGATATAGGTGATGGGAGTTTTGAGAAGAAGGCAGGGTTAGAGACACATTTTTGAATTTTCTGCAATTGATGTTTTTCAAATCAGGGGAGCTGATGAGATTATTCAGAGAAAGAATGTAGCGTGAGAAACAATATGGGCAAAACCATCGGCATTTATGGCAGGCAGAAAAGGAATAACCTTCAGTGGAGACTGAAAAGAAAAGAAGAATCAGAGGAGTTTATTGTCTAGGAAGGCAAGGTGAGGTCAGCTGGTGGTGAAATGCTGAAGGGAGATCTTTATAATGTAAAGGCTGAAAAAATACATTGGATGTGGCCAGTAAAAGGCCATTTGTGATTTTACAGAAACCAGTTCCATTTTGGAAGCTACAGATTCTGATTTTGCAAGTGGATTATTTCTGCTAATCTTTTTTTCAGTTAACCTAATTTTGTTCAATCTAATTCATTCAAAAACTCAGATGCCATTAAGATTTAGCAAATGGCTAAATGAGTGAAATGAGATGGAGAGCAAATGGCCCATCTAAAGGGAATAGTGCTATATAGCTCTAGGCTGATGATCTAATTTTTCAAAAGAGGCCGGGTTTTTGGACTTTTTAAAAAAATTAATAAAGTTTATGGCTAATTCAAGAAACTTTAAAAACATTGTGATGGCAAATAAAATGCATCTTAGGGCTGCATTTGACCTCTGATTATGATTTGCTTTTACGTTTAATGTGTTAGTATTTATCTACCCTGCTTTTGTTTATTCAGGGTGTTCAAAAAGAGGAAAGAGAGAAGTACCGAAGATTATTGGAGCGACTTAAAGAAGGTGGTCATGGAAACTCTATCTCACCTGTGACTTCACATCATCACAGGTAAAAATTAAAAGACAAATGCTTTCTTTGTTAGACATTTTTTTCTTTGTTTTTGGAGAGAGATTGATGGGACAGGTTCCTCCTCAGAACAAAAAAAGTTTAACACTGCAATTTGCCTGGACATTATATCTAATAAGGCATTATATAGAACAGTGTTTTTTGAGTCTTCTGTTAGCTGTAGAATCTTTTGTCCAAGTGAACTCTTACTTGAACTTCTAATCTAGAAAAGTGGATTACTGGTTGAAGTCAGTTTCCAAGGGCAGTTTTCCAGCCTTCCCAACACATACATTTTTCCATAATCTCTCTCTCTTTCTGCCTTTTTTTCCCCTGCTTCTTCTCTTCTGCTCACCCATTTCTCTTTTCTTCTTCCTTTTTCTCTCCTTCACTTCCTCAGGTCTTGTTTTTTTCTTTCCTTCTGCCCCCAGCCTTACCCCCATCTGCAAGACACACATACACACTCCCTGAAGCTTCTCATGGATTGTTTTTTAGCATTCTTGGAAACCCTCTACTTTAGAGATAAGATTAAAGTCACCAAAGTCATAAGGATTTTCCTTATAAGATTGCTTGTTAATTAAATAAACTAGAGTGGCAGAAGGAGATGTCTGGCTTGTGATAAGAGGACAAAAATGTGTGAGCTCAGGATTGAGATTCACTTGGTAAATCTAACAGGTTGTATGAAAACACAGATTCCACAAATTATATGTGGCAGCAAATTGAAGGAGAAAGAGTCATAGGACTAATTAGCTTGTTAAAGCCAGAAATAATAAATTCATTAAGAATTTTAACTTTGATTGTGAACATGTTTTGTTTTCTTGTGTTTTAATTCTCTTAAGAATGTTAGTATGTTCTCCATTTTGACTAGCCACTGTAAAAAAACAGCAATAGGCTTGATAACGACTACTGGCTTTGTCATTTTGGCAAAATCCTCAAAACTGTTTTGTTTTTTTAGGTTCCTGCTTTTAATGTATTGCTTTAGAGTTTTTTGTTTTGTTTTAGTATATAGTTGAAGTTGTTTCATCTTTTATTTATTTATTATTTATTTTGTGGTTCTGGGAATTGAACCTGAAGCCTCATGCATGCTGTGCTCTACCACCATGCTATAGCCTCCAGCCCTTTTTTATTTTTTAATCTGAGTAAGCAGATAGAATTTTCTTTTAGTCAAGGTGGCACTAGGAATAAAGAACATCTAGGTTTTTTTTTTGTTTTTTTTTTTTTTTTTGGTGTTGGTATTAAATCCAGGGGTAATACCTACCATTGACAACCCCCAATCTTTTTTTTTTTTTTTTTTTTTGGTACTAGGGATTGAACTCAGGGGCAGTCAACCACTGAGCCACATCCTCAGCTTTATTTTGTATTTTATTTAGAGACAGAGTTTCACTGAGTTGCTTGGTGCCTCGATTTTGCTGAGGGCTGGCTTTGAACTCGAAACCCTCCTGCCTCAGCCTCCCAAACTGCTAGGATTACAGGTGTGCACCACTGCACCTGGCAATCCCCAACCCTTTTTATTTTTTTCTTTTGAAACAGAATCTTACTGAATTGCTAAAGCTGGCCTGGAACTTTCAATCTTTCCACTTTAGCCTTCAAAGTGGCTGGGATTATAAGGTGTGCACCAGTGTGCCCAGCAGAGAACATCTAGTCTACAAATACAGAAAATGGAGGTTAGAGAGTTTGGCTGAAACACTGGAATCAAGATTAGATTGCTTTTATCCAAGTCCCAGATGCTACTGTGTTGCTGCGTCTTGTTGTTGTGAGATGTTAAAAGGTAGTCCCTTTGGAGAATCTTGTCAGACAGAAGTAATGAATATTTAAGGTAGCCTTTCCTTTTGTATCTGATCTTCCTTGCTTTTTGTGTTTTTAAGTTCTCAAAGAAGTCAGATGGACACATTAAAGACCAAAGCCTGGGGGGAGGAGCAGAATCACGGAGTCAGAGCAACTCAGTTTTTTCCAAAACAATGTGAGTTCCCAGATCTAGCTCTGTCTTAATGTATGGACCTTAGTTCATGTTAGAGTGTGCCTATGAGGTTGAAAATTGGCATACAAGTGGCAGATGATGTCCCAAGCCTTTAAATATTGTTAAACCTCAAGACATTGACTGATACTTATTAGTACCAGGAGTTTCATTTTTTAAAAAGCTGTTTCAAGATGAATTTGATTCATAGAATACGAGGCTTTTTTATTAATATATTTTATGAATATAAAATTAATTTACTTATACTCCTTATGTTAACTGCCTATATTTCTCCATCAACTGTCTACTGAATGATACTAAATTATAATTTATCAAATGAACTATTATCAGTCAGCCTATGCTAAAGATTACTTTGATGCAATTTTAGACTACTTAGTTTGTGAGGAGGCTGGTATTTCTTTAGAGTTCACTTCAGTATTTCAGAGTAAATGAATGTTCTGATACTTTAAAACTGGAAATTGAAATTCTAGCCTGTGATTGAAGTAAAGGAAACATTTAATCTTTTCTTTACCATCCCCACAGATAGAGTTGCTGAAACCAGAGGACCTCTATGTCCAATGAGAAGTGAAAAGAGGTACATTGTTCATTTAATTCTGTTTTCTTATGTATTTTCTCACTTTATAAGGTTATGAGCAGCTAGGTTTGAGGAAATTGTTAATTGTCTTCAACTCTGGTAGCTGGTCAGGCATATATGTACATGTATATAAATAGCTGTATGTGGTGGGGGTGAGTATTAGAGATTAAACCCAGGACCTTGTGAATGCTAGGCAAATGCTTGACCACTGAGCTAACCCACCCAGCTGTTGAGAGCCACAGCCTAGTCAGGATGGCGCCTAGCTTTTTGCCAGAAGGAGTGGTTGAGGGGTGACATCAGCGAGCCATTAAGATGATGATAATTAAGTTAAGCTGTGTATAATTGCTGTGACTGGATGATGCTGGGTTGAAACAGGCTGTGTATTCAGTTGTATATAGACCCCTGCTGTCTAGCAATAGGGCGGCTCCTGCTGCCTCAGGCGCCCACTACTTTTGAGTTCTCGAGGAGTTGGAGTTCCCATTGAGTTCCCCTTGAGTTCTCACGGAGCCCAGAGCTGGGAGAGTTCCCGGGGAGTGCACGTGGAGTGCTGGTGGAGTTCCAGTGGAGTGAGTTTGGGCAATAAAGGAGTTCCTGTTTGAACCTACAAGTGCCTCGTGGCGGCTTGGTTATTTTGTGCCCAGCCAGACTGCGGCACCCAGCCCCTTTTTAAATTGTATTTTGAGACAGGGTCTTGATAAATTATCAAGTCTGCCTCCAAACATGCAATCCTCTTGCCTCACCCTCCCAAGTAACGGTGATTATAGGTAAGCACCACCATGTCCATTTCCATAAGTAGCTCTTGAATCATGCATTAGCCTGGTTTTGGAGTGTGCCCTTAATCTCCTAGGCATTAGGACTTGGAAAGGTAGCTGCTGCTTAGGATTGTGGGCAAGGTGGCATATTTAGTAATGAGCATCTCTAAGACCAGTGAAGGTAATTGTGTATGTCTTAGGATTTTAGATAGTTTCTTTGTATCTGAGTTTGTGGACTATGGCCTAGGGACCAGGCCAGTTCTGGCCCCCCTGCTTTTTTTTTATTTTTTATTTATTTTTTATTATTTAAAAAAAAATTTTTTTTAGTTGTAGTTAGATACAATACCTTTATTTTTATTTATTTTTATGTGGTGCTGAGGATCGAATCCAGGGCCCCACACATGCTAGGCAGGTGCTCTACCACTGAGCCACAAGCCAGCCCTGCTTTTTTTTTTAACAGGTAAAGTTTTATTAGAACATGTTAATGCTCATTCATTTACATCCTATCTGTTCCTGCTTTTAAACTATCGTGGTAGAGTTGAGAAGATGTGATGGAAGCTATAAAATCTACCAAGCCTGAAGTGTTTACTGTCTGATCCTTTTTAGAAAGATTGCTGACCACTGGTATAGAGGATTATGTATCCAGATGATTTTTTGTTTATAAATTAATCATTTCTAAAAGTAGTCTAATATGGACCAAGTTAAAATTATCTAGCAGAAGTCTGTAGTCTCTTAATTTTTTTTTCCCCCTCAGGTGTTCAAAAGGGAAAATTTCTGATACAGAGAAGATGGTGGGAATCAGACTTGAAAATGAAGGTGTAAGTTTTATATATGTTCTTCAATTCACTGGATTTATGTTTTGATACCTTTGTAAAATAAGATAGAAGGCATATATTACTTTGATTTCTGTTCTGTTACTTTCTTTCAAAAAGCAAGAAGCTTTGAAGATATACAACTTTTTGTGTATATCTTGCTGATTTTTATATTTTCAGCAGTCACCTTTCTTTATGAGAGACCAGCCTGACTTCATACCAACCCTTATCTGTATTGTATTCCATCTTTTGGAGAACTTTAAAAAAACATACAAGTCTCTAGGAAAGATATTTCAGAAGTTTGTTTTCAGAGTCAAGGTTTCATATTTACTTGAAAATATTAGCAGTCTAATGCTTAATCAGATTTTATATTTCTACATAAGTTTAGGAATTAAAAAGTGTTTCAGTGATCTCCATAGCAGTAATAAAATTTTTAATAATGGCACACTATTTTGATAAACATTCAATGTCCAAAAGAGATGTGTTTCTAAATTAGGTCCAAACTTGAAGTTTTAGGTTATTTCACAATTTAGATACATAAAATTATAAAAGCATAGGTGACTGCTTTGTGTTAATCAGTTTAGTCAAGTTTGGTTTCCCCAATAATTAAAAGGCTAAGTCATGGTCTTATATCATAAATCTTAGAACTTTCCTTTTTCTAAGTTCTCCATTTTCAGTGATTCTGAGTAGAGTCTTTTGTGTTTGTCAGTTTTTATCTGTGGAGCAAAATCTGAAAGAAGAAGGGAACTAAACATGAGAGGACAAAGTGGAGGTATTTGGAACTTGCCTAGGAAATAATATCCTTCTTCCATCTTTGCTGAACCAGAGGGAAGGACTAATATACCTGACAGTTGGCTGGAATGAAGAATACTGGCTAGGGGTTTTAGGACTGGTGGTTTTAGTCCAAAACTCCATTTCTAAATAAATTTCCTATTTTAAAAATACTTCTCCTACTAGATGACTTAAATCTAATATTAAGGTTTACATAGAGTTATAATAGGGAAAAAGCTTGTCATAGTTTCTGGGGTGCTAGCAGAATTCTTTTTGTTGAATTGAATGTAGTTATTAATTAAAGAGGTGCAATACTGACTTGTACATTTTTATTTTCCCCCATGTTTACTCATTTTTCAATAAACAGTATTACAAAGGATACAGATAAACTACCAGATGAAAGAGATGCATAGGTGTAGAACTTCCATGCTCTTTGTGGTCATGCCACTCCAAATTTTTGCATGTGGTCAGCCATACAGAAGCTGCCTGAACCCAATCTTTGGGCTTTGATGGAGGCTCCTTATGTAGGCATGGTTGGTTATATTATTGGTTATTGGTGGTCAGCTTAACCTTCCTATTTTATTCATTTTTATGTAATATATAATTATTATTATTTTTTTTAATAAACTTCTAATTTCTTTTTTTTTTTTTTAAATATTTATTTTTTAGTTTTAGGTGGACACAATATCTTTTATGTGGTGCTGAGAATTGAACCCAGTGCCTCACGCATGCTAGGTTAGCATGCTACCACTTGAGCCATATCCCCAGCCCATATATAATTATTTTTAAAAATTATTTTTAGTTGTAGACAGATACAATGCCTTTATTTATTTTTATGTGGTGCTGAGGATCAAATTTAGTGCCTCACATGTGCTAGGCAAGCGCTTTACCAACTGAGCCACAACTCCAGTCCTGTAATTACTTTTTTAAAAAAGATATTTTTAGTTGTAGTTGAACACAGTACCTTTATTTTATCTATCTATCTATCTATCTATCTATTTATTTATATGTGGTGCTAAGAATTGAACCCAGTGCCTCACACATGATAGGCAAGTGCTCTACCATTGAACTGCAACTCCAGCCCCTATAATTACTTGATGAAATAGCATAAGGGTAGCTGTAGTTTGTTCTCACTGATGGGATTTTTAGGTCACATTTTAAAAACTCTTTAAAACTTAAATAAAAAATTAACACATTAATTTCAATTGGGATAGAAAAACTGAAATTACTTATCTTGCTACTTTAAGGGAAAGCGGTGAGCATTCTTTTCTATGGTTTGTAATTGAAGTGTCTCTGAGCCTTAACTCTAGAGCTTCTTTGTTCTGTCTCGCCAGAACGACAGCTCTGCTAAATCTACTTTATTCACTTGGAGGATCTGCTAGTTCTCTTTTCTTTTAAGATAATGACACTGTTTTATATATTATTTCCTGTGGAAAATATGTAATATGTTCAAGTATCAAGCATATCAATAAAATATAGAAACTTTTGATCAGAGGAGGGGACACCGAATGGAGCCTGACCTATCCGAAGAAGTGTCAGCTCGACTCCGCCTGGGCAGTGGAAGCAATGGATTACTCAGGAGGAAAATGTCAATACTTGAGGCAAAGGAAAAGAATTTCTCAGGCAAAGAAAGGGATAGAAGAACAGATGATCTCCTTGAACTTTCAGAGGTATTATATATTGTGCTGATTAGAATAAGACACAAGTTTTTAAAATAACCTCAGTTACTCCTAACTTGTTATGTTTTATTTTAAGGAGTTTCTACAGGCAAGGAATGAATGTTTGAAAAAAGTTATAGAGTCGAGATTGTTTTACACTTTGACTACCTTGGTCATTGATGCTCTCGGAAGGTGGCCTAATGAATCAAATATAATGGATTCTTTGCAGATTCTTTTTGTACTCTTCAAACATAAATTGAGTTATGTGATATGGGATTGGCATTAAGAATGAATGCTTTGGGACTGGGGTTGTGGCTCAGCAGTAGAGTGCTTGCATAGCACGTGTGAGGCCCTGGGTTCCATCCTCAGCGCCACATAAAAATAAATAAAGGTATTGTGTCCAACTACAACTAAAAAAAAAAGAAAAGAGTGAATGCTTTGCTGGGCTTGGTGGCATATGCCTATTATCCCAACTTCTCAGGAGTCTGAGACAGGAGAATTGCAAGTTTCAGGTCAGCCTGGGCAATTTAGCAAGACTGTCTAAAACAAAATTAAACAAACAAACAAAGTCTAGGGCTGGATGCAGTGGCACATTCCTCTAATCCCAGAAACTTGAGAAGCTGAAGCAGGAGGATCCCAAGCTAAAAGCCAGCCTCAGCAACTTAGTAAGACCCTGTCTCAAAATAAGAAACAAAAAGAGCTGAAGATATGGCTCAGTGTTAAAGTGCCTCTAGGTTTAATCCCCAGTATGACAAAAGAAAAGAAAAAATAATTAATGTATTTCTGTTTTTTTAAGTAATGATCATGGCTTACTGAAACATCTCTTTCATTGATTATTATATTTGAAAATAGTAAAGACTTAACAGAAAATGAGGGAATGAAAATAGTTAAAATTCTTATTTTAAAGGTGAGCCCATAATCCAGCCCCCCAATGATGTCTTGTTATTGGTGGTCCTATTCAGTGTATATTTCTCAAGCATTAACTATATATTGGACATAGAGGTGGAAAGAGAGCTAAATAAAGTAACCAAATTGTGTGCAGTGGAGAGAATCAGTAGAAAAATCATTTGGGGAGCTGAGGTTGTGGCTTAGTGGTAGAGCACTTGCCTTGCATATGTGAGGCACTGTGTTTGATCCTCAGCATCACATAAAATAAATAAATTAAGTAAAATAAAGGTACTGTGTCCATGTTCAACTAAAAAAATTTAAAAAAAAGAAAAATCATTAGGATGAAAATAACTTTGAATATATTTACAAATTCTATTTTGTAGCTTAAATGTGCATTTGTCTATACAGAGGCACTCAACCACTGAGCCACATTCCCATCCCTAATTTGTATAGAGACATGGTCTCACTGAGTTGCTAAGCATCTCACCATTGCTGAGGCTGGCTTTGAACTCTGTCTCAGCCTCCCAAGTTGCTGGGATTACTGCACCTGGCCTACACGGTTCTTTAAAATAATGAAGGCATCTAGTCAACAAGCATATAATTTTAATAAAGATTGCTTTGTAGTTCTAAGTCTGAATTTTTTAAAAAATTTATTTTTAGTGTACTGCAAATTGAATTCAGGGCTTCAAGTGTGCTAGGCAAGCACTCTACCGCTGAGCTATGCCCCCAGCTCAGTTGGAATATTTTCTTTTCTTTTTTTTTTTTTTTTTTTTTTTTTTTTTTAAGAGACAGAGAGAGAGAGAGAGAATTTTTTTAAATATTTACCTTTTAGTTTTCGGCGAACACAACATCTGTGTTTGTATGTGGTGCTGAGGATCGAACCCGGGCCGCACGCATGCCAGGCGAGCACGCTACCGCTTGAGCCACATCCCCAGCCCCTGGAATATTTTCTAAGTTTGAATTTTCTAGGTCTTTGATGGTATTTTTTCTCAAGTGTCATATGTTGCTGAGATGAAAACTTTTTTTAGTCTGACTTTCAATATTTGTTAATGGTTCTCTGTTAAAATAGCAACCTTTGTACTTTCTAATTCAGGAAATGGAAAAAGAAATCAGTAATGCCCTAGGCCATGGCCCATCGGATGAGATCCTAAGTAGCGCTTTCAAATTGCGAATTACTCGAGGAGATATCCAGACCTTAAAGAACTATCACTGGCTCAATGATGAGGTAAGCTCTTTCTTTTTTTCTTCCCATTTTGACTATTATCATGGTTAACTATTATCTATAATCAAAGTGATTTGTGCCCAATTATAAGAGGTTGGTAAAACAAGGTTTAGGGGTTTTTTTGCTTGTTTTTTAAACAAAAACATCCTGAATCTTACAAAGGTAGCTACTTCTGCTATCTTTGTAATTTTTCTCTTGTGCATCTGAGAATCAATTGAATCAATTTTTTTTTTTTTTTTGGCATTCTGGGAATTGAACCCAGGACCTTGTGCATGTTAGGCAAGTGCTCTATTATTGAGATACATTTTAGCCCTTCATTCTTTCTTAATCTTTCCCATTTTACACCGATCAGTTTCTTTCTGTCCTCTTCCATAGACTTCCCCTTAGTACCTTTCCTAAACACCTCATCTTCCTTCCTTCCTTTTCTCCTTCTTGTTATAGATGTACAACATGCCTTTATTTATTTATTTTTATATGGTGCTAGGGATCGAACCCATTGCCTCAGATCTCTGCCACTGAGCTACAGCCCTAGCCAACAAGCACCTCACTTTCTAATTCATATTAATTCAAGTAGAAACTTAGTTTCAGTAATATACTTGCCATGTTCCAACTTTTATTCTTTTGGTATTTTATAGGTTATTAATTTTTACATGAATCTTCTAGTGGAAAGAAATAAAAAGCAAGGCTATCCAGCACTTCATGTATTCAGCACTTTCTTCTATCCTAAATTAAAGTCTGGGGGTTACCAAGCAGTGAAAAGATGGACCAAAGGGGTTAATCTCTTTGAACAAGAACTTGTTCTGGTGCCTATTCATCGGAAGGTACATTGGAGCCTTGTGGTGAGTTCAGAGGGTTAATTGTTGGAGTTTGGATGCAAACTGTTTCCTTAAATGATGAAAGTCATTCTTTGTCCAGTGAAAGGCCGATAATATGTATGAAAGGCATACTCTAAAGAGTCTTTTCTTAATTCTTTTTTTTTTCCCTGGCATTACTGGGCATTGAACCCAGGTCCTTGCACCTGAAAGGCATGCACTCTATCACCAAGTCACATTTCCAGCCTTTTTCTATTTCTTATTTTTATTTTGAGACAGGGTTACACTAAGTTGCTGAGGCTGGCCCCAACTTGCAACCCTCCTTCCTTGGTTCATAGGCATGTACCACTGTGCCCAGCTCCCTACGTATTTCATCCTTCACTTATTAGACTGAGGGGTGAGCCCAGAGGCTCTCCACCACTGAGCCACATCCCCAGCTCTTTTTATTTTTTATTTTGAGACAGAGTCTTTCCCAGGTAAAGGCTGGCCTTGAACTTGGGTTTCTTGCCTCAACCTCCTGAGTTGCTGAAAATAGTAGTCATGTACCACTGCACCAATTTCCTAATCAGTTCTTAAGTTGGACAACTTAGAAAGCTAGAAGAATGATTCTTATACTTGTGGAGCTTTCATTTCTAAGAGATAAGTTTTGTAATTTTATTTGTATATTTAGTTTCATTTATAAGATGGGTAAGGTGGTATAGGTTTGTTGAAGAAAGGTGAAGGTGAAGAAGAAACAAGAAAGCTTCTAGGTCTTTATCTAGAAATAGAAATATATAATATTAAACTCATATCTCTGTGATATTTTATAACTTTTAAAAACTCAACATGTTTCTAAATTAATCCATGTTTGTACATGTGTTGATTTTTTTTAAAGATGCTTTTCGTTTGGAATTAAACTTTGTGTTTCTGTTAATGTTTAAGATATTTCAGCTTCTCCATGTTGCCATCTTTCCATTATAGGTGATGGACCTAAGAAAAAAGTGTCTTAAATACCTGGATTCTATGGGACAAAAGGGCCACAGGATCTGTGAGATTCTCCTGTAAGTAAGGCTAGAAAACTTCACTGTTGTCTCATTGTGCCCTTTTTGTTGATATCTCTTTTATTTAATTTTAGTAAGCTCTGAATGGCAGTCTCTTTCTTTTTTTGGTATCAGGGATTGAACCCAGAGGTGTTTAAGCACTAAGCCAAATCCCAAGTACTCACCCCCCCCCCCCCCGCCACCCCTTTTAAATATTTTAGAGACAGGGTCTCACTAAATTGCTTAGGGCCTCACTTGAGTTGCTGAGGCTGGCTTTGAACTTGAAATCCTTCTGCCTCAGCCTCTCGAACCTCTGGGATTATAGGCATGCACCACTTCACCAGGCCTAGATGGCAGCCTTAATATGCAGTTAAAGCTGTCTTCCCAGGGGCTGGGGTTGTGGCTCAGCGGTATAGCACTTGTCTCTCACGTGTGAGACCCTGGGTTCGATCCTCAGCACCACATAAAAATAAATAAACAAAATAAAGATATTGTGCCCATGTTTAACTAAAAAAAAAAATATTAAAAAAAAAAAGCTGTCTTCCCAGTGGCTGATCGAACCTGAGAAGTCGTATTTAATAGCATCATTGAAAAAAAGTTTATCTTGTGTTTATAATGTAAAATATATCTTAATATAGTCCTGTGATTTAAATTTGATTTCTTTGGGATTGATACATTCTTCTGGATATTCAAAGAATTATTAGTTGGGGAGTATTAGTCTTATAAATTATGAAATCCACTCATGTCTCTGTGCTTTCCATGGTAGTTGGATTCATCTCATAGAACCCAAGGGCAGTTTTTAAATTATAATGTGTGGTTTGTAGGCAGCTATTTCAAATACAGAAAGTAGTTCTCCCTGTATCTGTTGGTATAAACTCTAAGTGGATGCCTGAAACCACAGACAGTATTGAATCCTACATATACTATGTTTTTTCCTATGTGCCTATAGCATTGCCACATAGTATCAGAGTTAATCTGTCCTTCCATATTTTTTGCCCTGGAGCTTCCTGTGTGTCATTATTCTTACTCTTTGTAACCATTATTAAGTAAAATAGTGTTACTTGACTACAAGCCCTGAAATGCCAGGATAGCCAGTCTCATAACCAAAACTGCTATTAAATGCAGGTAGGTAGTATATGCAATGTGAATATGCTAGGCAAAGGGAAGATTCATGTGCCAGATGGTCTGGAGCAGATGATGTAAGATTTCTTCATGCTACTTAGAACAGTATGCAATTTAAAATTTATGAATTGTTTATTTTTCAAATTTTCTATTTAATGTCTTTGAATAATGGGTAACTAAAACTACAGAAAGTAAAATCACAGATAAGAAGGTACTCCTGTAGCAATTGTTAGAAACCTGCCTTTAAAGCATAATTATTAGCTGTGTAAATTGGTGACATGAATTTGAAAGTGAAGCAGCACATCAGGAAGAGAAGCCCCACTCCCCACCATACTTTTTTTGTGTGTGTATGTGTGGTCGTGGAGGAAAAAACCAGGGGTTCACCTATGCTAGGTACCTGGCCAGATAAGACCCTTTTGAACTTCCTCTGCTTGCTGGAAGCAAATGCAAGCTCCTTTTTTTTTTTTAGTTGTAGATGAACACAGTACCTTTATTTATTTATTTTTATGTGGTACTGAGGATCAAACCCAGTGTCTCACACATGCTAGGCAAGCACTCTACCACTGAGCCAAAACCCCAGCCTGCAGGCTCCCTTCTTTTACCTTGGTAAGAATGAGTTAACTTTTTAAATGAATCTTACAAAGAAAAGTTGTTCTTAACCATAATTAATTCATTTATCTCGCCCCTGCAATTTGTTTTATTGTACAAGATCTTTTCAACTGGGTATGGTGTTGCATGCCTGTAATCCCAGTGACTCAAGATTGAGGTAGGAGGATCACAAGTTTGAGGACAGCCACAGCAACTTAGCAAGACCCCATTTAAAAATAAAAAAAGCACTGAGGCTATAGCTCAGTGGTAGAGCACTTGCTTAGCACACATGAGGCCCTGAATTCAATTCCCAGTTAAAAAAAAAAAATGATCTTTATATTTATGATTGTTTATCTTGAACAAAAAAGAAATTTTTAAAAATCAGAAGATACACCAAATTATATATAATCCTTCTAGTCTTTCCTATGTAAAATATAGAATGTGCATATGTATTTGTGAGTGCATAAACACATGTACTAATATATTATTGCATACATAGGCACTGCTTATTACTGCTTATTGAAATCACACAGTACAGTTTTGTTTTCTGCTTATAACAGGATACCAAAAAGAAAAAAAAAAGTCCATACTTTTTTATAGTCATACTATAGTCATATAGTTTTTGTTTCCTGATGCACCTAGTCCAATTTTTCTCAATCTTTTTTTCATTATCTTACCCACCAGGAGAAAATTTTAATTTAATTTTTCCATAATAAGAAAAAATTATACTAATGATTAAGTCTGAGTGAGTTGAGTTTTGGAAGGCTACAACCCACTGAAATATCTTTGATTTTTATCCCTTAGGAACTATGTTTTACCCTGTTTGGAACAGTACTGCACCCATTGAAACTGTATGTCCTGGTCTAATGCAGGCTTACCTTCTATGCACCTTAGGATTAGGACTGATGTTTAGGTTGCTGAATTTAATAACCTAAAGATGTGGATAAAATTAATCATTCCTAAGAATATATATTCTCCTAAGAATAATGAAATTCTCCTATATAATCACAATGTTACTATCACACTTATAACAATCATTAATATGTAATATATGGTCCATATTCTGATACCTCCAGGTATCTTTTTTTTAAAATTTTTTTTTTTTTTAAAGAGAGAGTGAGAGAGGAGGAGAGAGAGAGAGAGGGAGAATTTTTAATATTTATTTTTTAGTTCTCGGCGGACACAACATCTTTGTTGGTATGTGGTGCTGAGGATCGAACCCGGGCCGCACGCATGCCAGGCGAGCGCGCTACCGCTTGAGCCACATCCCCAGCCCTTTTTTTTAAAATTTTTTAAAAAAATGTTGGCGGACCTTTATTTGATTCATTTATTTATATGCAGTACTGAGTATCAAACCCAGTGCCTCACGCATGCTAAGCAAGTGATCTACCACTGAGCCAAAACCACAGCCTCTCCAGGTATCCTTTGTATCCTCCCATCAGTCCAAGAGCCAATCAGGGTTCAGACATGTTTTTAATGTCTTTTTTAGTCTCTCCTTTAATTCAGAACAGTCTTCTTGCCTTTTAATTTCTCAAGAGTTCAGGACATGTATCTTATGTCATATTGATTTTGAACTGAGAAAAAGCAAGTTGTTAAATGAGGGCTTTTTTTTTTTTTCTTTAATGGTACCTGGGATTGAACCCCAGAGGTGCTTTAACACTGAGCTACATCCCATCCCCAATCCTTCTTATATTTTAAGACAGGGTCTTGCAAAATTGAAGAGAGATTTGCTAAGTTGCTGAGCTGGCCTCCAACTTTTGATCCTCCTGCCTCAACTCCCAAGTTGCTGGGATTATAGGTGTGCACCACTGAGAACAAAATGTGTGTTTTAAAATTGTGTCTATAGCCAGGTGCAGTAGGGCATGCCTATAATCTCAGTGATTTGGGAAGCTGAAGCAAAAGGATCGCAAATTCAAGTTTACCTTGGGCAACTTAGAGTAAGACACTGTTTAAAAAATATAAAGGGCCAGGGATGTAGCTTGTTAGTAGAACACCCCTAGGTCAATCCCCAGTACCCAGATAATAAACAAGCAAACAAAAATGTGTGTATGCAGGTACATTACAATAATTTGGTAATAGTAATTATTTCTGGAGTGGTTATTATAGTGGTCTTTTCATGTACAATTTTTGTTAGAAAATTAAAGACACAAAAGCAGTCACATTTTTAAAAATCTAATGTAACTGGGATTGAGAATGGCATATCTGTTAAACATCACAAAATCCTTTGTCACAATGGTCATTTTCCTAGGAATTCATTGATATATTCATTCTTTGCTGTTTTTGTTTTCTTTAGTCAGTATTTACAGGATGAAAGTAAGACCAAAAGAAATATTGATCTAAATCTTTTAGAGTGGACCCACTACAGCATGAAGCCACATGTAAGTGATATTTATCTATATTTGGCCTACTTTGTTTCATTTACTGACAGTATCATTTTATTCAGTCTTGGCTTCTTTCTTACCCTCACTTCACTCACTGCTTTAAGCATGCATGACATGCATTCTCCTGAATATACATCTTTTTTTAAAAAAAAATATTTTTTAGTTACATATGGACACAGTATCTTTATTTTGTTTATTTACTTTTATGTGGTGCTGAGGATCAAACCCAGTGCCTCTTACGTGGGAGGCAAGTGCTCTATAGCTGAGCCATACCCCAGCCGCCTAAATATATATCTTTGTGTGTATGTGTGTGTGTGTGTGGTGCTGGGAATTGAACTCAGGGTCTCATGAGTGCTAAGCACACACTCCACCACTGAGCTACACCCCCAGTCTTAAAGTATAGATCTTAAGAATGACCTAGTTCCAAATCTTCAGCCATTTATTTAACCAAAATAGTTCCTTCTTAGTCTTTATCTAAGACTATCTTTCTCCAAATCTATTAAATGTATTAAAACTGGTTTTTGGAAAAACCCAGTTCCACTATATGAGAACCAGTCCCAAGGTACCATGAGATCCAAGAAAGAGGTAGATAGATCCAGGATTGTAGAGTGTTAGTAATTGGACACTTACTGACAGAAGCATGGTCCTAGGTGTCAGCAAGACCGGTAGATATCCACGATTTGGGTCAGAATAATTTATAAAGTAGTTGGGAAGTAGGTGACTTCATTCAAGCCAAGATAATCATGTTTATCTCAAGTGACTATGAAAGACTTTAGATGCATTGCTTTTACTTACTCTGCCAGAGTCTGGCTGTAAAACTCCACGTATTACTCTACTGTTTTGTCTATTTGAAGTATGCTGGGAGACAAGTGAGGAAAACTCAGAGTTACTCAGGGGCAGTTATGGCTCAAGATGGCTGTAGTCATGTCAAATTGAAATATAGATAGTGTGCGCGTGTGCATGCACACACACACACACACACACACACACAAAAGCACATCTCAGATTAGAAAAACAAGCTGGGCGCGGTGGCACACACCTATAATCCCAGCAGTTTGGGAGGTTGAGGCAGGAAGATTGTGAGTTCAAAGCCAGCCTCAGCAAAAGCGAGGTGCTAAGCAATCAGTGAGACCCTGTCTCTAAATAAAATACAAAATAGAGTTGGAGATGTGGCTCAGTGATTGAGTGCCCCTGAGTTCAATCCCCAGTTTAAAAAAAACAAAAACAAAAACAAAAAAATAAATAAATAAATTTAAGTCAGTTACTTTTCTTAGTACTAATGAAAGTTTAAAGTTGTTGTCCAAAATTTATCTGGGGATTTGTTTATTTGGGTTTAGGGTCTCATGCCATGGGTTTTCAAGAGTCAAGCATGCTGAATCTCCTTCCAATTCAAGATTTGAAAATGTGTCCCTCTTTGAATCCTAATAACTACGCTTTAAAGTTAGCCACATGAATTCCATTTTAGTCCTAACCTGTATATGATGACTCCACTATTTTCATACAAAAGCATTCCCATTTCCAAATTAAATCATTTGGAAGTTGAGCCTTGAAATTTCCTGAGGAGAGGACAGGTATGAGTCGAATAGGATCAATACTGTGTTCTGGTGTGGAAAATGTAATTTAAAAAAACAAATACTCTTCCTTTGTAGATTGGAGTCTGTAGTTCTGTGTCCTCTGAGAGATGCCAGCCCAGGGAGAAAAGTATGAGGCACCTAGCATATGTATGGGACGTGTGCATGTTCTGTTTTTTTTTTTTTTTTTACAGCAATCAACTATATTTCTGTGAATAAAAAATGGCACTTTTGTCATTGAGTGTGTTTGTTTTCTAGCAGTGGAATCGGTGTCTTACTATCTTGTACTCTATGACTAACAGCCCAAGTGTATAAAGAGTTGGTCAAGATTAGGATAAGATAGGCCCTGGGGATATGTAAGCTTACCTCCTGTGGGTTTTAAATCTGCCACCTTTGGCTTATGATGCTCTTTTCCCCTTCCTCCCCCATCCCCCCAGGTACTGGAGATTGCACCCAGGGGCACTTTATCATTGAGCTATATTCCTATATCCTCACTCAACCCCTCTCCCTGTTCTTTTTTTTTGGTGGGGGGGGGGTGTTTTTTTGAGACAGGATCTTGCTAAGTTGCCAAGGCTGGCTTGAACTTGGCTCAGTCCTTCTGTCTTAGCCTCCCAAGTGACTGAGATTACTGGTGTCACTACTCTGTCAGGCATTGTGATGCTTGCAGCAAGTTCTGTTTCTGCTTAAGGGACAGATTGCAATGGGTTAAAGCTTATCAGAGGCTTTTTTACTTGTCCCTCTTTCTCCCCACCCTCAACCCCTTATTTTTTTATTGGTGCTTTGTGTCTGTTCCTCTTGATAGGGGTCCAAAGCAGTAGGCCTGTTTTCCTGGCTAGGATGAGAAGATAAACTGCAATTTCCAAGTAGGTTAGTTACATTTTAAGTGTCTCTTTGATTAACCTACACATAACCTTTTTTAAAGTTATAACTTTCTGAAATAATTCTGACTAGCATTCCTGTTCCTAGTAATACACCTTCCAGTTTGGTTTCATTTCTTTTGTTTTTCTAAGTGCTGGGGATGGAACCAGGACCTTAAGTAACTAGGCAAGTGCTCTGTCATATCACTCAGCTGTACCCTCAGCCCTCAGTTTAGTTTCTTTGAATGAGAGCTAAGAGATGGAACTCTTACTTTGCTTTCTCCTTTCTCCTAAAAAACATTTTCCATGGAGTCCCATGCTCTTAGGTCATGATTAGGATTTTTATGAGTAAAGCTAATTGTGTTAGTGTGTGTGTGTCTGTGTGTTTGTGCAATATTAGATTTAACATTTACCTTTGTAATACTGTTTTCCACAGTATTTAGATATTTAGGAAAAAATCTAAGGAAGTTGTTGTATTTGGCGATACTTTACCACTTCCTCTCTTTGTTTTTGTAATTTTAGGAGATTCCTCAACAGTTGAATGGGAGTGATTGTGGAATGTTTACTTGTAAATATGCAGATTATATTTCTAGGGACAAACCTATCACATTTACTCAGGTGAGTAAAGATCCTTCCTTATCCACTTCCTTGTTACTGTATAAGGTAGAACACTTTGCTAGTCAGTGCCTGGCACACATTAAGTCCTCAATTATAGTAGTTGCTCTGCTATAGTGTTATTGCAGTAACCCTTGGGCATAGTTCTGCTCTTGCCAGAATCAGAGTTTGTTCTAGCATCTGTTCTCAGGTTTATCCTGGTCTCTGGTGAAGAATGGGATAATTTTCATGTTTCTGAACTTCATTGTTCACTGGTTCATATGTATTTTTAGCTAAAGAGGGAGGCATGTGAGAATATGTAATAAAAAGGAAAAATTAGGCCTTGTGAAAACGTAAGCCTCAGGTCTAAGACATAACCATGAATACTGCTGTTCCTTTCTGTTCTGGTTAGTTTGGGTTCCCCATGCTTCTACATTTGAGTGAAAATTCAAGTATATTGGGAACTCTTGAGAATTTCTGTTTCTAATGGTGGATGCTGAACCTTTTTACAAATAAGTATTACCCGCATTAAAATATATTTCTCTTTGGGGCTGGGGATGTGGCTCAAGTGGTAGCGCGCTTGCCTGGCATGCGTGCGGCCCGGGTTCGATCCTCAGCACCACATACAAACAACGATGTTGTATCCGCCAATAACTAAAAAATAAATATTAAAAAATTCTCTCTCTCTCTCTCTAAAAAAAAAAATTAAATAAATAAAAAAAAATATATTTCTCTTCAGCAGACCTCAATTTGATGTTTGCCAAACAAAACTTTGGCACATCATGAAGTAACCAGGGTTCATATAATTGCTGAATTCATACAATTGCAGTCTAAAGGAAAGGCACAGTTTGACTAAGAATGAATGTACAGTTTTTTATTCTATGTTTTGACTATTCAAAAAAATTAATAGCCAGGTGCAGTGGCATATCCCAGCAGCTCAGGAGGCTAAGGCAGGGGAATCACAAGTTCAAAGTCAGCCTCAGCAACTAGGTAAGGCCTTAAGCAACTTAGTAAGACCCTGTTTGAAATAAAAAACAAAAAAAAAGGGCTGGGGATGTGGCTCAGTGGTTAAGTGCCTCCAGGTTTCTAGGTTTGATTCCTAGTACCAAAAAAAAAAAATTAAGACTTCCCACCCCATACCAGGAACTCACTAGTAATTTATAATAAAGTTATGTACCCAACTATTTATAATAGTACATTAAGGGTGTAAACTTCTAATTCATCAGAAGGTAGGGGGTAGGCAGTTGAGTTACAGGTTATTTTGGTGTTGTCTTTTGTTTTCCTGCTTCAAAAATTGGCCTATGCAGGGGCTGGGGATGTGGCTCAAGCGGTAGCGAGCTCGCCTGGCATGCCTGCGGCCCCAGTTCAATCCTCAGCACCACATACAAATAAAGATGTTGTGTCCTCAGAAAACTAAAAAAATAAATAAATATTTTTAAAAAATAGCCTATGCAGTTATTGTCAGTTAAAGCAGTATCATTAAGCGAAACATCTCTCTCTCTCTCTTTTTTTTTTTTTTAATTTGTTTGGTTTAGTACTAGGGATTGAACCCAGGGGCGCTCTACTACTTCTTATTTTGAGATAGGGTCCCAGTAAGTTGCTGAAACTGGCCTCCAACTTGGTGATCTCCCTATGTCAGCCTCCCTAATGCCTGAGATTATAGGTGTGCCCCACTGCACCCAGTTACATTTCATTTTTTGATGCTGCTAAATTTAGCAAGGAGTTGATTATTCTCTGAACTTGAGATTTCAAGGGAAGAAACTTTTTTTTTTTTTAACAGAATTGGCAGTGTATAAAACAGGAATTTGTAGATCAAAATTTTCCTTACATAAATAAAGGCCACTTTTTTCATATAAAAGCAAATAATGTTCACCATAGAACGTTTCAAAAGTACATTTAAATAGAAAAGTTGCTTGTCTCTTGGACATTTCTGGTTTTGATACACATAAATTTTTTCCCCCAATGCTGAGATCCAAACCCATAATTATGAACATTATGCTTTGTAAGGTTTATGCTGTGATGTAAAAATGTCAAGGCTGACATAAGGACATGGACAGCCCACTTCGTTTACATGATGACACCTACAGGTTGTGATGCTGCGCTCATCAGTGTGTAACTGAGTGCATTGTTTGTGGGATTTTTTGCAGCACCAGATGCCTCTCTTCCGGAAGAAGATGGTGTGGGAAATCCTTCATCAGCAGTTGCTGTGAGAAAGCCCCTCCTGCTCCCTCTAGCTGCTGGTGGTTCTTTCACGGACGTTTCCATATACCTCATGCATTGTGGGTTAAAAAGTCCCTGCATCATTTCTGTTCTCTCACAGGTACTGAGCTGTCAAAAGTGCATGGAGGCCCCTCGCTGCACTACAGTCCTGACTTGGGGTGTGGAGGGGCTGCTTGCAACCCTGTCTGTAAGGCTGTGCCTGCTCAGAGCCCTGGACTGTTCAACCCACACAAGAACAAACGCTAACTATTATGTTTTTTGTTTTAAAGAGTTCTTTCCCTATGAATGTGGGAAATGCAGGATTTATTCTATGAATTTTTTTTTTTCTTTTCTGTGTGTTTGTTCACATGCATTCATTTGCTCACTCATTTGCAAATATTGGGCAGTGGCCGTTTTCCACTGCTCTTTTACAGTTAACTCTAAATTACTTGTTTGAACTATTTATTTCTGAAAGGAATGTTAATCAAACTGCCACTCCCTGCTGAAGATCAGGAGGGACATCAGTGGGGAGAGGAAGGAAGTGTTAATTAACTTTTCTATTGCTGGAGCAGTAACTGCCAACTTGAAGTAAGGGGTCTCCCCATTTTTGAGGCTGGAAAATGCCAGGATAAACAAAAATGCTGTGTTGTCGGGCCAATGGCCTTTCAGAGGAAATATGACACTCCAGCGTCGGCACAGTGTTGTGGAGAAGTAGCAGTGTGGCCAAGGAGGTCTGGCCATCCATGTGTCTTCAGAAGAGTGTCATGGTCATCTTAGAGACACTTCCCTTTCTGGAATTGAGGTGACTTGGTTGACTCTTGAAACTGGATTCAGAGTAACTATAGACCCTAAATCTTCATTTTCATCCTATATGTGTTTGAATATAAACCTCAGTAAGGGTTGGCCAGAGCTCTCCATGTCACAGGACAGTATTCAGTTTAAAGCTCTGTTTTTCCTCAAAGTTTTTTTTTTTTTTAAAGCTAAAATGCAGTTTTTTACTCATTTAAAATTAACATCCCCCACTCCACCCCTATTCAGATCTGTGGAAGAAGACGTAGCATTTGGCTCTGGGTTATATAATAATCTATTTTGCATATGAAAGTTTGTATTTAACTTTTTGTTCATTAAAAATATTACAGATGTGGTTATGCAGTTTTAATTTCAGAAAGTTTAGAGTTGGTCAGAACATATTTTGCAAGATCTAGTGCCTAGTGTTGCTTTTATGATGTAATAAAAGGTTGTCTGGCAGAACCTGAAAAGTATATGCTGAAATGATTTCTTACCCTTTCCTTGCTTTAACCTTCCAAACTTGTTCTGGTACATAAAAGTGAGAGGTAAAACTGGAAAAATTGGGTGTGTGTGTCAGCTATTAATCTAAATGTCTACCACTTGGAGGGCCTGGGATGCAATATAACTATCGCAACCAGTTTTCCTGTGACTTTAAAAGTCCTGGAATGGGACGTGGTGCCTGCCATGTGAACTGATGCTGCTATGCCTACTAGGTGACCAGATCAGAGGCTGTGTGGTCAGGTGAGAACTAAAGGGCTAGGTGATTGTACCAACTCTCCCTCAGGCTGGGGTTGCACAGAGCACCCTTCCTGAAGCCATGACCCTCTCCCCGGGGCTTGTAGGGCTGGGCCAGTGAGTATTGAGATCAAGCAGCTGCCACAGCCAATAAAGCCCAGGGGGTTTACTGGGTCTGCACTCTACTGGCACCTGGTTTCCACTGGGCATCATCCTATTTCACTTGAGAATTTAGAACCTTGGTTTAAATTTGTGCCACGATGGGTTAGTCTGGTTTGGAATGGAAGTTTGTATTCTGCCCAGATGAATGACGCTGGAAGCTGATGGAGTATTTGAGGGGCCTTTTAAGAGCAGCTTTCACTGACCTTTCCATGATGTTTACTCTTCAGAAAAACTCTAAATTATCTTCCAGGACATAATGAAATTGGTAAGATCAGAGTGTTAAGCTAGAGAGTAGCATTTTTTTACCATAAGTTTCTGTATTTAAGGAGAAATACAGCAGGCCAGCGTTCCCTAGGCACTGACATGTCTTCCTTGATGCAAAGCCGCATGTTGGTGATAGAACCTTTATGTCTAAACAGTTTATGAAAAAAATGGTCAGGTGATAAAAGTAGCTGTTGATTATATCAGTAGCAAGTTAGCAGCATTAAAACCAGTGATTTTTCTTTTTTAAATTGTAGTAGTTTGGGACCCAATAAAAGGTGCAATAAACCATGGTTCTTTTTGTTCTCTCTCTCTCTCTCTCTCTCTCTCTCTCTCTCTCTCTCTCTCTCTCTCTCTCTCTCTCTCTTACACACACACACACACACACACACACACACACACCACGTTTCCCCTTTTTGTTGCGTACTGGGGACTGAATGTAGGGCCTCTCGCATGCTAGGCAAGCACTCTACCACTGATGGGCTGGGGTTGCAGCTCAGTTGTTGAGTGCTTGCCTCACATGTGTGAGGCACTAGGTTCAATCCTCAGCACCACATACATAAATAAATAAATAAAACAAAGATATTTTAAAAAATCAATAAAGATAAAAATCATATACAATTTGTAAGTATCTTTCTCATGCTTGACCTTGTGCCAGAGCTGGGGTTGGGGTGGAAGAGAAATAGACCTGGGTCATCTGGAAGGTGTTCTTGGGAGCCCCATATTCTACCTCAGTTACAGCTATGAAATCTCTGATCTTTTCCTTATCTGAAGTCCTAAGCACAACTTGGGGACTGCCAAGTGGAATGATGGTTGTTTGTGCTGGGAGGATGTGCTTAGTGATGAGACCTAGGCGTGGGTGTGGGGAGAATGTTTCCTTCAAGATACAGTGAACCTCCAACACAAACAAGCAAAATGGAGAAAGTTGTTTGTAATAACTTTAGTACTGTAGCTAATAAGCCCCACTGTTTAAATTGGCTTTTGTGAACTAATTGGGGACCCACTCTCTTTATTAACAGTTTCTCCGAGCACGTAATATTCAAACTTTTGGTACTTAACTCACTTGTGAGTTGGAGATCTAGCTAACTGTATTGCTTTGATGATTTTCTTCTTTTAATTTACTTAATTAAAAGGTAGATTTTGGGGTGTGTTGGTATAGGTGTTGATTCTCTTTATTTACCAATAAATTTCATCTCTTTAATTCAGTGGCTTTCAAATTTTTTATTGCAACTCATAGTAATAAATATATTTTATGTTGTGACGAATGCAAACACCGACATATTATGAAATTATAAGTGCACATACAAAAATTTCACAAGCAGTTCTTAGCCTTACTATGTGATTTGAGAGTTCCACTAGAAAAAGGGGGAGGATCGTGATCATCATGCTGATTTCTGTGCCCACTGATGGATGGAGAAACAGGTTTATATGGTGATGATGGTGATGATTTGGGTTTTTGGGTTTTTTTTTCCCTTTTTGCAGTATTGGGGTTTGCATGCAAGGAAGACGGCCAGAAGCCCTCAGATCCTGAATAGAAATATGTGGCATAATAATCTTCATTCTTTGGGTAAACATTAGCATTCCTCAAGTGTGTTAAGTAGAAAGCCTGTTACCTTTTTTTTTGGTAGTGGGGATTGAACTTGGAGGGATTCTATCACTGTGCCACATCCCCAGCCCTATTTTGTATTTTATTTAGACACAGGGTCTCACTAAGTTGCTTAGTGCCTTGCTATTGCTGAGGCTGGCTTTGAACTCACAATCTTCCTGCCTCAACCTCCCGAACTGCTGGGATTATAGGTGAGCACCACCTCACCCGGCAGTCTTGTTACTTTTTAATGGGTTGCAAAACAAAGGGTCTGTGGCTTGAATAGTGTGTGTCCCATGTCCTTTCCTCCTGGGACTGCATAACAAACATTCTAAGTTTTATACTACTTATGTCTTAACCTAGCATTTCTCAAAACAAGGACAGTGAACCCTTTTCTGTGACATTTGTGGTACTGTTGACAGAACAGAATACACTTAGGAAAGTGCCAGAAGCAGCAATACATAGTTCTTTTTTTTTTTTTTTTTTTTAAATGATGGTGGACACTGTCCTATAGGTTGGCTGGCGTGTGGGGTGGTGGTAGTATCAACCATTTTTTTTTAAGAGCGAGAGAGGGAATTTCAATATTTATTTTTCAGTTTTCGGCGGACACAACATCTTTGTATGTGATGCTGAGGATCGAACCCGGGCCGCACGCATGCCAGGCGAGTGCGCTACCGCTTGAGCCACATCCCCAGCCCCAATACATAGTTCTTGAAAGGATGTGCTTTCAAACACACTCCGGGAAGCTCTGCCACTACCATCCCCAAACACACATACTGCCTTCCCTAAGGGCATGGTGATAAAGTCTTTGGTCCCAAGGTGCCACTCTGCCCCCAAGTAATTTTCTTCAATATTAGGAATCCACAGTAGAAAAGTGAAATATTGGTAGAAGGTAAGGAATAATAATTCTAAAAATTCACTACCCAGAGTTAATAAGTCAATATGTCATATATCTTACTCCCTTCCTGCACCCTGTGCGTGCTCGGATGTATGTTTTTCTTTTTGTTAATGAATACAGAAGTATGTGCACATGCATGTGTTTATAGTTACAAACTCCTTTTCACTTGAACTTTTTTAGGGTGAAGAGTACTAGGGATTGAACTCTACCACTGAACTACATTCCCAGTGCTTGATTTTTCTGAGATAGGTCCAGCATTGAATATATTTTCATGTCAATGAATATATAATTTTAACTGCTGCATAGTATTCCTGTGTATGGCCATAAACATATACTCCAGCATCATTGGACATAGTATATTATACGATGTTTGTCTTATTCTTTTAGGACAAATTCCTAGAATTGGAATTTCTGGGTTAAAAATTATGTTAAGGGCTGGGGTTGTGGCTCAGTGGTAGAGCGCTCGCCTAGCATGTGTGAGGCCCTAGGTTCAATCCTCAGCACCACATAAAGATATTGTGTACAGCCAAAAAAATATTTTAAAAATTTATATTAAGAAATCAGGAAAAAATTACCCATCCTCTACCCTTTATGTTTTTTCTTTGTACAATACTGGGGATTAAACCCGAGGGCACTCTACCAGTAAGCTACCTCCCCAGCCCTTTTATTATTTTGAGACAGGATCTCGCTAAATTGGCCAGGCTGACCTCAAACTTCTGAAGTAAATGGGATTACAGATATATGTCATCGTGCCTGGCCACCCATCAGGTAATAATTTGTGTCTTTTTTTTTTTTTTTTTTTTGTAGGGCAGAGAGACTAGAGATTGAACCTAAGGGTGCTCTACCACTGAGCTACATCCCCAATCTTTTTTTTTTTTTTCTAGGTAGGTGCCGCAGTCTGGCTAGGCACAAAATCACGAGCCACTCAAGCAGGAACAAACTTTATTTTTTGAAACTGCCGCCAATGCCCCGTTCGCCCCTGGGAAGAATCCCGATCCACCCACGTGGCCTTCTCCTGGAACCCCAGAGGAAGGTCTTCCCCCGGAATTCCCTCCTACTGTACTTCCCCAACCAATGGGAACTCTCCAGGAGTCCCATAGCAGGCCGAGGTGAACAGCAGGAGTCCAATATCCATATGAATGCAAATCTTAACATAATCATATCATCTCAATGGCTAGCTGGCGTCACCTTTCAACCAAAAATGCCATGCATCATATTACTTGGCTGTGGCTCTTAGCATCTCCCCCCTTCTGTTTAATTAAGCAACAAGCAATGTGGCTAGGGACCGTGCCTGGTAGGTTTGTCCAATTCAACATATGGTTCTTACCCGACATCGGAAAACTGACCTCTAGGCGTCAGCCTCCTGTCTTAGGTTGATACCACTGCAATTGGATCATACCCGGTCCAGCATATAGCCATACCTGTGGATAGGCCTATGCACCAGTGGGGGGGGGGGTGAGGTTCTTTGCCTCACCTCTGTTGGCCCCCAAATTTGGCCTTGGTGCCAGTGGGGGGGTGAGGTTCTTTGCCTCACCTCTGTTGGCCCCCAAATATGGCCTTGGTGCCAGTGGGGGGGGGTGAGGTTCTTTGCCTCACCTCTGTTGGCCCCCCTAATTAGACCATCACTAGTAGAAGGGAGGAGGATACAGAAATGCCACGACACCAAGTCAATTGATGGCTCTTTAGGAAAAATTGCAACACTGGTGACACATCAGCAAAGATACACCAGCACTACCATAATTCGCTGCATCAACAAATAGAACACAATGCATACAAGTGATACATAGTCCAGGCAAGTTTTGTAAGCAGTTCAAAGCGGAGGAATCTAACAATATGCCCATTTCCTCCCAAAATAAATCGACTCAGTGATTGAGCATTACTTGTTGAGTTATTATTCATAGATGCATCAATTTATACAGTTTGTTGTGATAACTATCGAAGAAACTGTAGTTTGGTTTCATCTTCACCGGCACTGGGATGAAGATAGGAATTCTGACAACGATGCTAAAAAAAAAAATTACGTAACATTCCAACAGATACTAAGAAAACAATTTTTTGAACGATTTAAATTATCCTGAACAGAATTATTAAATATAATGAAAAGGAAAGGTGAAAGTAAACAAACAGATCTGTTAACCTGCTTATTTGTACACACATTAAAACAATCCTCAACAGCTGTTTACCCAATTTAAATTAAACCATTAAAATCACGTGAATAATAAAAAAAATTCGGATCCATTTATTCATGAGCACTCCTCATATATGATATATGGACATACGCACATACAGACATACAACACAAAACAGAAGTGTGCACATGTAACATACAACACATTAGACAATAGTAAAGGCCTTGTAGCTTTACCTAGGTGAAATCTCCATTGCAGTGTTTAAAAACTCTATAGTCAAAAAATAAAACTGATCAGAAAAACATTAACCTAGGTCTGTATGAGCTCAAAAATAAAATAGAACTTTATGATGTGGGAAAAAGCAATAATAAAATAGATATTGAAAAAAGCATCCTGGTTAATCACTGTCGCAGATGTGAGAATAGCCAAGCTGGAGTTCTGGATATCAGCTGTTATGGATTTAAGTCAAATCATCTTCTTTTTGGTCTGTAGAAATTGTTTTGGTTAACCTCTCTGGAATCCAAATCGGCTGCTGTTCTCCCTGTGGAAAAACACAAACAGAGCCCCAACTCCAGACAATCACTGGGTCAGGACCTTTCCGTTGTCCTGTTAGAATATCCTTCCAAAGTACCTTAGGCTTATGTACATTTTTTGGATATAAATGTCTTTCCGCAGCACTAAGCCCTGATGAATCCAAATTTAAAAAGTTTAGAGTAAAAAGGGTTATTTTAAGTTTATCTTTGGGGGATATATACCCCTTTCCAATTCCCTCCTTTTGTTTTAATAAGTACATTTTAATAGTTTGATGAGCTCTTTCAACTATGCCTTGTCCTTGTGGATTGTATGGAATTCCTGTTATGTGAGCAAAATTGTTTAAAAGGGGTAGAAGCATAACCAGGACCATTATCTGTTTTTAACTGTTTTGGAACGCCCACAGTGGCAAAATTTTGTAAGCAATGAGCTATAACATCTTTAGTTTTTTCTCCAGCATGAAGGGAGCCCATCAAAAATCCGGAAGGAGTATCAACTGTAACATGCAAATATTTTAATTTTCCAAATTCTGGCAAGTGTGTGACGTCCATCTGCCAAATATGGTTAGGTATCAGTCCTCTAGGATTGACTCCAAGATTAACTTGTGGTAAAAATGTCACACAATTTTGACATTGTTTTATTATATGTCTGGCTTGTTCTTTAGTTATTTTAAAACGCTTTTGTAAAGTATTAGCATTGACATGGAACCTTTTATGAAAATTTATAGCTTCTTCTATTGTGGAGAAAATATGTATGTCATGTGTAGATTTGTCTGCTAATTCATTGCCCAAACTAAGGGCTCCAGGCAATCCTGTATGTGCCGTGATATGTCCTATAAAGAATGGATCTTTTCTGTCCCAGATTAGACTTTGTATAGTGGAAAACAAAGAGAAAACAGTAGAAGAAGGGGAAATCCTACCAGCATCTTAAAGGGATACTATAGCATTAACTACATACTGACTATCAGAAAATAAATTAAATACAGAATCTTTAAATATCATAAAAGCTTGTAATACTGCATTAAGCTCTACCTTTTGAGCTGATTGTTTGGGTACTAAAAATGTAAAAGTTTGATCAGGGGTAACTACTGCTGCTGTACCATTATTTGACCCATCAGTGAATATATTTGGAGCATGGTAGGGTCTTACCAAGTTGCTGAGGCTGGCCTCAAACTTGCCATCCTCTTGCCTAAGTCCCTGGGATTACAGGTGTGTACCACTGTGCCCAACTTCAATAGTTTGTATCTTGATGGACCTAGTTTTACAGTATTTTTCATGAGTAGGTCTTCAGTTCACTGTAATGGATTTAATGTCTCATTTTAGTGGATAATTTTTTAAAATTTGTTATACATGACAGAATGCATTTCAATTCTTAGTACACATATAGAGCACATTTTTTCATGTCTCTGGTTGTATACAAAGTAGTCACACCATTCGTGTCTTCATACATGTACTTAAGGTAATAATGTCCATCTCATTCCACCATTTTCTACCCTCATGACCCCTCTCTTCCCCTCCCTCCCCTTCTCCCTATCCTTCTTCCTCCATTCCTACCATGCTCCCCTCCCTCCATCCCCATTATGGATCAGCATCCACATATTAGAGAAAGCATTTGGTTTGGGGGGATTGGCTTACTTAGCATAATATTCTCCAACTCCATTCATTTACCTGCAAATGCCATGATTTTATTCTCTTTTAATGTTGGGTAATATTCCATTGTGTATATATACCACATTTTCTTTATCCATTCATCTACTGAAGGACATCTAGGTTGGTTCCAGAATTTAGCTATTGTGAATTATGCTGCTATAAACATTGATGTGGCTGTGTCACTGTAGCTGCTAGTTTTAAGTCCTTGGGTATAAACCAAGGAGTGGGATCGCTGATTCCAAGGAATCTCCAAACTGTTTTCCATATTGGTTGCACCAATTTGCAGTTCCACCAGCAATGTATAAGTGTGCATTTCCCCCACATTCTTACCAACACTTATTGTTTTATGTATTCTTAATAGCTTCCATTCTGACTGGAGTGAGATGAAATCTTAGAGTAGTTTTGATTTGCATTTCTCTAATTGCTAGAAATGTTGAACATTTTTTCATATATTTATTGATTGTATATCATCTTCTGATGATATGTCTATAGTTCCTTGGCCCACTTATTGATTGGGTTATTTGTTTGTTTGTTTGTTGTTGTTAGGTGTTAAGATTTTTGAGTTCTTTATATATCCTAGAGATTAGTGCTCTATCTGATGTGCGTGTGGTAAAAATTTGCTCCCATTCTGTAGGCTCTCTATTCAACTCACTGATTGTTTCTTTTGCTGAGAAGAAACTTTTTAGTTTGAATCCATTTCATTTATTGATTCTTGATTTTATAAAAATCTTGTGCTTTAGGATTCTTATTAAGGAAGTCGGGGCCTAATTCAACTTTGATTTGGGCTTATTTTTTCTTCTATTAGGTGCAGGGTTCCTGATTTAATTCCTAGGTCTTTAATCCACTTTGAGTTCAGTTTTGTGCATGGTGAGAGATAGGGTCTTAATTTCATTTTGCTGCATATGGATTTCCAATTTTCCCAGCAACATTTGTTGAAAAGGCTATCTTTTCTCCAATATGTTTTTGATGCCTTTGTCTAATATGAGATAACTTTATTTTGTGGGTTTGTCTCTGTGTCCTCTGTTATGTACCATTGGTCTCCCAGTCTATTTTGGTGCCAATACCATGCTGTTGTTTAAGGTCTGGTATAGTGATGCCACCTGTTTCACACTTCTTGCTAAGATTGCTTTGGCTATTCTGGATCTTCTATTTTTCCAGATGAATTTCATGATTACTTTTTCCATTTCTAAGAGAAATGTCATTGGGATTTTGATTGGAATTGCATTAAATCTGTATGGTGCTTTTGGTAGTGCTGTCATTTTGACAATATTAATTCTGTCTATTCAAGAACAAGGGAGATTTTTCCATCTTCTAAGGTCTTCTTTGGGTTTTTTTTTTTTCTTATGGTTCTGTAGTTTTCATTAAGTAGATCTTTCACCTCTTTCATTAAGTTGATTCCCAAGTATTTTTTTTTTGAGGCTATTATAAATGGGGTAGTTTTCCTAGTTTCTCTTTCAGAGGATTTGTCACTGATATACAGAAATGCCTTTGATATATGTGTGTTGATTTTATATCCTGCTACTTTGTGGAATTCATTTATTAGTTCTAGTTTTCTGGTGGAATTTTTTTTGAGGGGTGGGTACCAGGTATTGAACTCAGGGACACTTGACCACTGAGCCACATCCCCTATTTTGTATTTTATTTAGAGAAAGGGTCTCACTGAGTTGCTTAGCACCTCACTTTGCTGAGGCTGTCTTTGAACTCGTGATCCTTCTGTCTCAGCCTTCCGAGCTGCTGGGATTACAGGTGTGTGCCACCACGCCTGGCCTCTGGTACAATTTTTTGGATCCTCTAGGTCGGCAAATAGTGATAGTTTGAGTTCTTTTCCTATCCATATCGCTAATTTTTTTTCATCTGTCTAATTGCTCTGGCTAGTGTTTCAAGAACTATGTTATAGAAGTGGTGAAAGAGGGCATCCCTGTCTTGTTCCAGTTTTTAGAGGGAATGTTTTCAATTTTCTCCATTTAGAATGATGTTGGCCTGGGGCTTAGCATAGATAGCTTTTACGATGTTGAGATATGTTCCTGTTATCCCTAGTTTTTCTAGTGTTTTGAACATGAAAGGGGTGCTGTATTTTGTTAAATGCTTTTTCTGCATCTATTGAGATGATCCTATGATTCTTATCTTTAAGTCTGTTGATATGATGAATTACATTTATTCATTTCCGTATGTTTAACCAACCTTGCATCCCTGGGATGAACCCCACTTGATTGTGGTGTGCACTATATTTTAGATGTGTTTTTGTATTCAATTTGCCCATATTTTATTGAGAATTTTTGCATCTATGTTCATTAGAGATATTGGTCTGAAGTTTTCTTTAACATGTCTTTGTCTGGTTTTGGAATCAGGGTGATATTGGTCTCATAGAATGAGTTTGGAAGTGTTCCTTCTTTTTCTATTTCATGAAATAATTTGAGGAGTATTGGTATTAGTTCTTCTTTGAAGTTCTTGTAGAATTCAGCTGTGTATCCATCTGGTCATGAGCTTTTCTTGGCTGGGAGGCTTCTGATGGCGTCTTCTATTTCATTGCTTGAAATTGATCTGTTTACCTTGTGTATATCATCCTGATTCAGTTTGGGCAAATCATATGATTCTAGAAATTTGTCAATGTGTTTGGTATTTTCTATTTTATTGGAGTACAAATTTTCAAAATAATTTCTAATTATCTTCTGTATTTCTGTAGTGTCTGTTGTGATATTTCCTTTTTCATCATGGATGTTTAATTTGAGTTTTCTCTCTCCTTCTCTTCGTTAGCATGGCTAAGGGTTTATCAATTTTATTTATTTTTTCAAAGAACCAACTTTTTATTTTGTCAATTTTTTCAATTGTTTCTTTTGTTTCAATTTTATTGATTTCAGCTCTGATTTTAATTATTTCCTGTATTCTACTGCTTTTGGTGTTGATTTGTTCTTCTTTTTCTAGTGCTTTGAGATGTAATGTTAGGTCATGTATTTATTGACTTTTCCTTCTTTTAAGGAATGAATTCCATGCAATGAACTTTCCTCTTAGTACTGCCTTCATAGTGTCCCAGAGATTTTGATATATTGTATCAATGTTCTCATTTACCCCTAAGAATTTTTTAATCTCCTCTTTGATGTCTTTTGCAACCCATTGTTCATTCAGTAGCATATTATTTAGTATCCAGGTGTTGGAGTAGCTTCTATTTTTTATTTTATCATTGATTTCTAATTTCATTCCATATGATCTGATAGAATGCAGGGTAGTATCTCTACCTTTTTGTATTTGCTAAGTGTTGCTTTGTGGCATAATATATGGTCTGTTTTAGAGGAGGATTCATGTGCTGCTGAGAAGAAAGTGTATTTACTCATTGATGAATGAAATATTCTATATATGATGGTTAAGTCTAAATCATTGATTGTATTATTGAGTTCTATAATTTCTTTGTTTAGCTTTTGTTTGGAAGATCTATCCAGCGGTGAAAGAGGTGTGTTAAAGTCACCCAGAATTATTGTGTTGTGGTCTATTTGACTCTTGAACTTGAGGAGAGTTTGTTCGATAACGTAGATGCTCCATTGTTTGGGGCATATATATTTATAATCATTATGTCTTATTGATGTATGGTTCTTTTGAGCAGTATGAAATGTCTTTCTTTATCCCTTTTGATTAACTTTGGCTTAAAGTCTCCTTTTTTTGATATGAGGATGGAAACCCTTGCTTGTTTCTGCAGTCCATGTGAGTGATATGTTTTTTCCCAACCTTTTACCTTCAGTCTGTGGATGTCTTTTCCTATGAGATGAGTCTCTTGAAGGCAGCATATTGTTGGGTCTTTTTTTTTCTTTCTTTCTTTTTTTTAATCCAGTCTGCTAGTCTGTGTCTTTTGATTAGTGAGTTTAGGCCAGTAACATTCAGGGTTATTATTGAGACATGATTTGTATTCCCAGTCATTTTTGCTTATTTTTGGTATTTAACTTGACTTGGTTTCTCCTTTGATTGGTTTTTCCTTTAGTGTAATACCTCCCTTTGCTGATTTTCATTGTTATTTTTAATATTTATTTTTTAGCTATAGGTGAACACAATATCTTTATTTTACATTTATGTGGTGCTGAGGATCAATCTCAGTGCCTCATGCATGCTAGGCGAATGCTCCACCTTTGAGCCACATCCCCAGCCCTGTTTTTTTTTTTTTTTTTTTTTTTTCCCATTTCCTCCTCTTGGAATATTTTGCTGGGGATGTTCTGTAGTGTAGGCTTTTAGTTGTAAATTCTTTTTAACTTTTATTCATCATGGAAGGTTTTTATTTCATCATCAAATCTAAAGCTTAATTTTGCTGGATATAAGACTCTTGGCTGGCATCCATTTTCTTTCAGAGCTTGGTATATGTTTTTTTTTTTTTTTCTACAGTTTTATTTTTATTTTATTTTTATTTTTTTATTAGCTACACATGACATTACAATGATCTTGGCAATTCATACATTTGAATCAATTGGGGTATAATTTCTCATTTTTCAGATTGTACAGATTGTAGAATCACACTGGTCATAGAGTCACCTATATACATACAGCAATCATAATGTCTATTCTATTCTGCTGCCCTTCCTATCCCCCCTTCCCCTTCCCTCCCCTACCATCATTTCTCTCTATCCAATATAATTTGACACACTTTTTTTTCTTTTTCTCCTCACAACATCATACATGTATTCTGTATAATGATAAGGGTCTCCTTCCATTTTCCTTGCAACTCCCCTTCTCCCTCTTTTTCCCTCCCACCTCTCTTCCCTATTTAGTGGTAATCTTCTTGGTATATATTTTTCCAGGATCTTCTAGCTTTCAAGGTCTGGGTTGAAAAATCTGCAGATATCCCAATTGTTTTCCCCCTATATGTAATCTGATTCCTTTCTCTTGTGGTGTGGATCTGTTGTGATTTTGTACATTTGATGTCCTGTAAGCCTCTTATATTTGATTTTCCAATTCATTCTTCATGTTTGGAAATTTTTCTGCTATTACTTTATTGAATAGATTGTTCATTCCTTTGGTTTGTAATTCTATGCCTTCCTTTATCCCAGTAATTCTTAAATTGGTCTTTTTATGTTATCCCATAATTTTTAAATGTTCTGCTCATGGTTTCTTACCATATTCACCATTCTTTTTTTTTTTTTTAAAAACAAAATAATTTGAATTTTTATTAATCATTTTCAAATAAAAACCTAATATATGTTAACATAATTTTTGAAAGATAACTTTTTCTAAAACAAAAAAAATCATTAGTGAGTACAGTGTCATACATTTTTGCAAATACCTTTAATATCTGACTTCATATTAAAAAGCAGGATTCTTATATCTGCTTTAACACTTAGTCTGTAACCATATCACACATCAAGCAGCCTATGCAAGACTCCACTGTATGCACATAAAGGAATGAGAGTGAAAAAGTTAAATGATATCTTAGTATTATAATAATAGCTTTGGCTTTGAATACCCTGAAAGGTTCTTGAGGACCCACCTAGACCACAGTTTAAGAGCCACTGCCCTAAAGTACTCTCATTTTACATATAAGCCTACTGGATCTCAGCAGAGGAAGTGAGACACTCACAACGACATGCATGTTAATGGCAGAGTACAGATCTTAGATGGTTTGTCTCACTTCTCTTAGTTTAGGTTCTCAATCACAAACCTGGGAAATATGCCTTATTGGCCTATCCTATTCTCTCTACTTACAAAGTTGTCACAATCTAGTACCAAAAAAGTTTTTTTAATGAAAAAGAGAAATCAACAAACATAATAAATCCTGCTATAGATATACTGTTTGAATTTAAATTATATCTGAATTTGAACTGAAACACTTATACGGTAAGTTCCATTGTAATTACACCATGCAAACTGTAATGACAAACCACAGGAAATATCACAGATAAATATGGAAAGCAGATTAACCACAATATCCCTATTTATCCTACATTCTGTATCTGAAATACACTACAATGACCTATTTCAGAAAGATCTTCCCAAGCAGATATTTAAGAGAATGCAAATAAACTGGCAATCTTATGGAACATTTTTAGATAAAATGAAGTTGTTCTGAAATGTATTTTACATTCCCTAACTAGACCTTATTTTTGTCTTTTAAAAAATAAAATCAAGGAGTCTTCTTGGCACCTAGAGATTATTTCCCTTGTATCCTACCAGATGGTTCAAATCTTCTTTAAATGGATCATAGCCTTGCTTCTTTAAACAATGGAGTGCCCAGAAAAGTTGGTCTACTGGAGGAAATTCTTCCCATGGAACCCATTCCCAACTTTCATTTTCTTCAGGTTCTACATTCTTTGGTTCTGAACCATGAGTCAAATCTACTTCTCCTTTCATTAATATAGTGACATAATGGTAATTCTCTTTCTCAATGAAAGAATTCACCACTGAGGCAAAGTGGACATTTTTCAGGTGAAGAGCTGCTTCTTCCCAAGTTTCCCTTTGAGCACATTCTTCCCAGGTCTCACCGAATTCCAAATGACCCCCTGGAAGCTGAAAGCTGCCGTCTCCAAACTACCCTTTCCTCTTCCCCAGCAACGAGGATGCTCGCAGCTCATCACCACCACTCCGACCCCTACCGGTCAATATTCTTTTCAAGATTATTATATATTTTGTCTTCAATGTCTGAGGTCCTATCTTCCAAGTAATCTAATCTGTTGGTGGTGCTTTCTATTGAGTTTTTAATTTGGTTTATTTTTTCTTTCATTTCAAGGATTTCTGTTTTTTTTTTTACAACCTCTGTCTCCTTACTGAAGTAATCTTTTGCTTTCTGTATTTGCTTATGTAGCTCTTTATCAAAATGATCTTTTGCTGCCTATATTTGCTCTCTTATATCATCCTTTAATTCACAAAACATTTTACATCCTGAACTCCATGTCATTTCTTCTGTTGTGCTGGCCATGGATTCTAATAATATAGTATCTTCATTTGTTTGGACACATTCTTCCCTTGATTTTTCATATTGTTCATGTGTCTTCCCTTCTAGCACTGCAGATCTGAGGTGTTACAGTTTTTACCCTATAGGCTTACGGTGTCCCTGCAGAATTCCAATATCTCTCCTTTAAGGCATTAACCGATCCCAATACAAATAATATACAGCCTTAAACCAAATAACTGCTATTAAGATTTTTACAGTTTTATCAAAATACACAGAAATGGAGAGTTTGATTATTATCTATAATATAAATAGTAGGTTTGCAAAAGGGGCTACAGTTTCTGATGAAGGATAAAGAACTGGGGGTGAGGTATAAGATGAGATGTTGAGGGGGTAAGAGTGAGGATATAAAGCTATTAGATCTTAGGAATCATGAAAGAGGAATCTAAAGAAGAAGCAGTAGGAGGGGGCTGGGGTTGTGGCTCAGCAGTAGAGCGCTCACCTTGCATGTGCGAGACCCTGGATTTGATCCTCAGCACCTCATAAAAATAAATAAGTGAAATAAAGGTATTGTGTCAACTGCAACTAAAAAATAAATATTAAAAAAAAGAAGTTGGGACTGGGGTTGTTGCTCAGTGGTAGAGTGCTTGCTTCACATGCGTGAGGTGCAGAGTTCGATCCTCAGTACCACATAAAAATAAGTAAATAAAATAAAGATTTTTTTAAAAGGCATTCCCTCTAAAATCTGGAACAAGACAGGGATGCCCTCTATCACCACTTCTATTCAATATAGTTCTTGAAACACTGGCCAGAGCAATTAGACAGATGGAAGAAATTAAAGGCATAGAAATAGGAAAAGAAGAACTTAAATGATCACTATTTGCAGATGACATGATTCTATACCTAGAAGACCCAAAAGGGTCTACAAAAAAACTACTAGAACTAATAAATGAATTCAGCAAAGTGGCAGGATATAAAATCAATACACATAAATCAAAGGCATTTCTGTATATCAGCGACAAAACTTCTGAAACGGAAATGAGGAAAAACACTCCATTCACAATATCCTCAAAGAAAATAAAATACTTGGGAATCAACCTAACAAAAGAGGTGAAAGATTTATACAATGAAAACTACAGAACCCTAAAGAGAGAAGTAGAAGATTTTAGAAGATGGAAAAATATACCCTGTTCATGGATAGGCAGAACTAACATCATCAAAATGGCGATATTACCAAAAGTTCTCTATAGGTTTAATGCAATGCCAATCAAAATCCCAATGGCATTTCTTGTAGAAATAGATAAAGCAATCATGAAATTCATAGGGAAAAATAAAAGACCCAGAATAGCAAAAGCAATTCTAAGCAGGAAGTGTGAATCAGGCGGTATAGCGATACCAGATTTCAAACTATATTACAGAGCAATAGTAACAAAAACAGCATGGTACTGGTACCAAAACAGGCGGGTGGACCAATGGTACAGAATAGAGGACACAGAGACTAATCCACAAAGTTACAACTATCTTATATTTGATAAAGGGGCTAAAAGCATGCAATGGAAGAAGGATAGCATCTTCAACAAATGGTGTTGGGAAAACTGGAAATCCATATGCAACAAAATGAAACCGAATCCCCTCCTCTTGCCATGCACAAAAGTTAACTCAAAATGGATCAAGGAGCTTGATATCAAATCAGAGACTCTGCGTCTGATAGAAGAAAAAGTTGGCTCCGATCTACATATTGTGGGGTCGGGCTCCAAATTCCTTAATAGGACACCCATAGCACAAGAGTTAATAACAAGAATCAACAAATGGGACTTACTTAAACTAAAAAGTTTTTTCTCAGCAAGAAAAACAATAAGAGAGGTAAATAGGGAGCCTGCATCCTGGGAACAAATTTTTACTCCTCACACTTCAGATAGAGCCCTAATATCCAGAGTATACAAAGAACTCAAAAAATTAGACAATAAGATAACAAATAACCCAATCAACAAATGGGCCAAGGACCTGAACAGACACTTCTCAGAGGAGGACATACAATCAATCAACAAGTACATGAAAAAATGCTCACCATCTCTAGCAGTCAAGGAAATGCAAATCAAAACCACCCTAAGATACCATCTCACTCCAGTAAGATTGGCAGCCATTATGAAGTCAAACAACAACAAGTGCTGGCGAGGATGTGGGGAAAAGGGTACTCTTGTACATTGCTGGTGGGACTGCAAATTGGTGTGGCCAATTTGGAAAGCAGTATGGAGATTCCTGGGAAAGCTAGGAATGGAACCACCATTTGACCCAGCTATTGCCCTTCTCGGACTATTCCCTGAAGACCTTAAAAGAGCGTACTACAGGGATACTGCCACATCGATGTTCATAGCAGCATAATTCACAATAGCTAGACTGTGGAACCAACCCAGATGCCCTTCAATAGATGAATGGATAAAAAAATGTGGCATTTATACACCATGGAGTATTACGCAGCACTACAAAATGACAAAATCATGGAATTTACAGGGAAATGGATGGCACTAGAGCAGATTATGCTTAGTGAAGCTAGCCAATCCCTAAAAAGCAAATACCAAATGTCTTCTTTGATATAATGAGAGCAACTAAGAACAGAGCAGGGAGGAAGAGCAGGAAGAAGAGATTAACATTAAACAGAGACATGAGGTGGGAGGGAAAGGGAGAGAAAAGGGAAATTGCATGCAAATGGAGGGAGACCCTCATTGTTATACAAAATTACATATAAGAGGTTGTGAGGGGAATGGGAAAATAAACAAGGAGAGAAATGAATTACAGTAGATGGGGTAGAGAGAGAAGATGGGAGGGGAGGGGAGGGGGGATAGTAGGGGATAGGAAAGGTAGCAGAATACAACAGTTACTAATAGGGCATTATGTAAAAATGTGGATGTGTAACCGATGTGATTCTGCAATCTGTATATGGGGTAAAAATGGGAGTTCATAACCCATTTGAATCTAGTGTATGAAATATGATATGTCAAGAGCTTTGTAATATTTTGAACAACCAATAAAAAAAAAAGAAGTAGCAGGAGAAGAAAGAGAAAGTTATTTGGGGGAGACAAGTAAGTGGGAAGACTATAGAGGGAGTAAAAAAACCAAACAAATATTAAGAAAATCAAAAATGTAAAAATGGGAGATAAAAGAATATACACAACTATAATATACTATTCAGACATCCCAGGCCTCAATAGCCTAATTCATGAAAAGTACTTGGTTTTATGAATGTTGGGGATGTGAGGGCAAGAGAAGAGAGGAAAAACAAATCTTGAAGGAAGCTATAAAGATTGTTTCTGTTGGAGATCAGTATCTTTCCTGCTTCCCTTTTCATCCAATAGGTGGGGTTGCCTGTTGTTTGCTGGTATCTCCACCCTCAGGATGGTGAAGGTTATTAGGATGGGAGGGTTGGTTTTGGGGGCGGAGATCCTGGAGGTGGGGTGGGTATAGCACTTGCCAGTCCCCAGTTGGAAACTGTACCCCAAGGATCTCCTTTGGGGTCCACAGGTGTGATGTGGGCATCACCTGTAGACTCACAATTCCTGGTCTCTAGTCTCTTAACTGTATCTCACTCACCCCCTCCCTTTCTACTTCCCAATCAGGAACCTTTCTCTCCAGGGGTCTTGAGGGCTGCGCTCTGGGGGCTGCGTACCTGCTGCGGAGAGCTGTTTTGTAGTGGGCAGTTCACGACCAGGTTTTGCATGCTATGGCATAGCCGTGAAGCCGCATGCACTGTGCCCAGTTAGCAGCTGCGGGGAGAGGAGGCAGTTGGGGATGGTAGGTACCTTGATATTGCTTCTAGGCCCTAGCCCATGTTCCAAGCTGGGAGTTGCCTAACTAAAGATGGTGACAAAGGTGTCCCAAGATAGAGGTGGCTGGTTTCAGCGATGGGGTGTCAGGTCCGGTTGGGCCAGGTGGTGGTGTTGGGCGGCGTGTTCAGAGATGCAGCTCTGGGGCGTGCAGTGTTGTGCCTTGCCACTGTCCCCAGGTGCAGGCTACTGCGCGTAGAGGACTATGGCAGTGGTTGCAGTGTCTCAAGATGGAGGTGACTGGTACAGCCCCACGTTGGTTGATGGGGGTCCACACAGGAGTGGTGGCCGGAGGTCCTGCTGGGGTGCTGATGCCGGAGGTCCTGCTCGGGCACCTGGAGGATCTGTGTGGGCGAGTGCCCAGGAGTCCTGCGCTGAAGCTGAGGCCCGGAGACCCTGCGTGGGTACAGAGGCCGTGATTCCTGTGTGGGAACAGCTGTCACGGAGCAGCACAGAATGCAGCCTCTCTCTAGCCCACCATCTTGGATCCTCCCTTAGTAGATAATTGTATCTTTTTCAGCAACTATACAAAAAAGACTTTTATGGGAATCTCAAGACACAAAAAGGTAGAGAAAGCATAATGAACATTTATGTACTCCAGCCCTTTCAGTTATGAAAATGTGGCTAAATCTTGGTTCACCTATTTATGTTTTCCATGGGAAGTGGTCATATCTGGAGGATTTGGGGTTTTGTTTCTTTTTGGTGATGATGGGGATCAATCCAAGGGCCTTGCACATGGAAAGTATGCACTCTACTGAGCCACACTCCCAGCCCTTGTTTGCAATAATTTAAAACAAAATTCTGATATAATAAACATCATGCTATTCTAACCAAATACTTCAGAATGTCTCCTTCACTATAACTAAAAAAGAAGAGAGAGAGAGAGAAAAAAAACCCTGTCATTTCACATGTAACAAAATAAGAATTTGCTAAAATCATCTGATGCTCGGTTCATATTCTCATCTCCCTGTTTGTTTAAAAAGTATTTTAGGGGCCAAGGAATAGTTCAGTGGTAGAGCGCTTGCCTAGCATGTGCCAGGCCCTGGGTTGGATCACAGTACTGGAAAAGAATGTTTTGTTCTTATAATTAGGATAGGTAGTGGGTTGGAAGGTGGCCATCAAAAACAAGTCAACATTCTAATCCCTAGAACCTGTGGATATTACGTTATGTGGCAGAGGGAATATTAAGTATTACCTTGTATGATAAAAGATATAATTTGAGATCTTGAGAAAAGCATTTTTCTTGGTTACTTGAGAGAGACCTATACATAATCACAGGTTTTATAAGAAAGCAGGCTTCTGTTGTTGCGGTGCTAGGCTCAAACCTAGGCCCTGGTGCAATGCTAGGTAAATACCTGCCACTGAGCTACAGCCCTGCTCCTGCAGAAGAGGAAGAGCCAGATATTGGAGAGACATTACTCACAAGCCAAAGAAGCCTGGAGACACCAGAGCTGGAAGGAGCAAGAAATGAATCCTCCTCAGAGCCTTAAAAGGGAACAAGGCCCTATCAACACCTTGATTTCAGATTTCTGCTGCTAGAATTGGGAGAGAATGAAGGGTTTTAAGCCATTAAATTTGTTACTAATTTTTTTAAAAAATATTTTTTAGTTGTTGATGGACTTTTATTTATATGTGGTGCTGAACCCAGTGCCTCACCCATGCTAGGCAAATGCTCTACCACTGACCCACAACCTCAGCCCCATAAATTTGTGTGGGAGGCCAAACTAGCACATGACTGTGTCTGACTCCCCTGCTGACCAGTGCGGCATCGGCGGTCATGCTGTGATCTGGATAGGGTGCTAGCGGCTGTGTCTTCGTGCATGGGCAGGCCTTCCTAAATCCCCATGGGTGGAGCTATGCTCACCTGTTCCTTTGTGATATTAACCCCTTGCCCTGTTTGGGATAAAATGTTCCATGGAAACACCCTTGTGTGTCTTCTTCTTTTACTCTGCCCTTGGGTGTGGCCTTCCTAGATGTCAGTCAACCTGCTGACAGCAGACACCACGAAGCTAGACTCAGTCCCTTGAAACTTGACCCTTGCCTCATTTGAATAGCTTCTCCTCAATAAAAGGGGTCAGCGCCTGCTCTCTCTCTTTCTGCGGACACTTAAGGTCAGAGGAGCCATTACAGCACCCCCAAAGGAAAAGGTATTTCTCTCTCTTGTGTGGTTATTTTGCGCAGCCCAGTTCCCCTGGAGTGACCTCTGAGTATCTTAGTCACGTGCAACCCAGCAAATTTGTACTAATTTGTTAACAGCAGTCTCAGGAAGATAATACAGGAGTCAAATCTGTACATTGCCTATGGCAACTATGTCCCCCCCACCTCTTTTTTTGAGACAGGGGTCTCACTCTGTTGCCAGACTGGTCTCAGTAACTGGGACTACAGCAGTGGGCCAACACCCAGATTTCTGTCTCTTTAATCTCTTTTATTCAATAACAGTTTCCTTCTTTATACTATTTTTTCAGAAACTGCTTTCCTGTAGAACATCCTACATAATAGGTTTGACTTACAGCTCTTTGGCAGTGATTGATTCCTTTGTCCCTTGTATTTCATGTAAACTGATAAGTTTAAAGTTCATTTAAAGGCTTGAGATTCAGGTGGTCATGATTTGGATTTTAAATGTCCCGTAAGCTAAAGGCTTTGTCCCCAGTTGATGGTGCTATTAGGAGGTGGTGCAATATTTAGGAAATGGGTCTAGGGAAAGGAAGTTAGGTCACTTGAAGGGGATATTTGGGTCCCGCCCCTTCCTCTTTGGCGCCTGTGGAACCACACATTCCCTATCATGTTCTTCTGCCTCACTGCAGGTCCAAGACAATGGAATGAACTGATCATGGACAGAAACCTCTGAAACCATGAGCCAAAATATAACCTTTTAAATTGATTTTCTCAGGTGTTTTGTCTTAGAAGCAGAAAGCTGACTAACACACAGGTTTAATTATTCAGCAAGGATAATTAGTGATCTTGTTTTACTGCGTCATGAGCCCACCTCAGGTTGTTCCATTTATTGGTGCTTAAGACTTGATCAGTGTCGGCCTAAACTCTCCAACTTGTTTCCTGTAAATCTTTCTCCATATGGTTTTAAACTTTTTTGATGATCTTTTATTTCATTAAGAAGTATAAAATGGTGATTGTCTAATTCTATCATCCTGTTATGAGGTGTCCCCTGAAAGTTCATATGTGAGACAATGCAAGAAAGTTTAATGGTAAAATGGTTGGGTAATGAGAGTCTTAACCTAAATCAATGTGTTAATCCACATAGATGGATTAGATTAACTGGGTGGTAACTGCAGGCAAGTAGGGTGTGGTTGGAGGAGGTAGATCACTGGGGCTGTGCCTTTAGGGTATATATTTTTTTTTCCAAGCTCTCTCTGCTTTCTGATTGGAACATCCTGAGCTGCTTTCTTCTGCCACACGCTTCTACCATGATGTTCTGCCTCACTGGGTCCCAGAGCTATGGAGTCAGTCACCTATGGACTGAGACCTGAAATCATGAACCCCAAATAAACTTTTTCTCTTCTAAAATTATTTTTGTCAGGTCTTTTGATCACAGCAACAAAAAGCTGATGAAAACACATCCCTTCTGTGTTCAGTAGCCTGAACTGTTCTCTAAAGAAATTGTTTTTCTTTTCTTCTTTTTTTTTTTAGTACTGGGGATTGAACCCAAGGGTGCTTAACCCCTGAGCCACATCCCCAGCCCTTTTTATATTTTATTTAAAGACAGAGTCTCACTGAGTTGCTCAGGGTGTTGCTAAAGTGCTGAGGCAGCTCTGAACTTACAATCCTCCTGTCTCAGCCTCCCAAACAGCTAGGATTATTGGTATGGACCACCACACCCAGCTTATAAAGAAAAACTGGTTATCTGGTTACCTTGAAATGTAATTTATATAGGGAGGGATACATGTTGTTTTGAATCAATGTAATTTTCTTATGGTGCTGGGTATTAACCCAGGGCTTCTTTACCTGCCATGCAAGTACTCTACCACTGAGCTCTATTCCCAGCCTGTAATTATTCTTTTTTATTATTTAAAAAATTTTTTTCAGTTGTAGATGAACACAATGCCTTTATTTATTTCTCTTTATGTGGTGCTGAGGATCAAACCCAGGGCCTCACACATGCTAGGCGAGCATTGTACCGATGAGCCACAACCCCAGCCATTTTTAATTGTTTATTAGCACAGTTAAAACTTACCTTACACATTTCCTGGCCATTTCTTGTTGGTGTCCTGATTTCTTTTAGTGAGAAATTCTAGAATTAAGGTACACTACTAATGTTAATTTCTACCAGATTATTTGTTCTCCCAAGTCTTTGCAACAGACTAGGAAATGATTTTCTTTGAATTAAAAAAAAATTGTTTCAATGTCTTCCATTTCAAATATAAGACAAAGTTCTTTCCTTTTTCTCCTCTTTTTTTTTTTTTTTTTTTTTTTGTACTGGGGCTTAAACCCAGGGGTGAGTAACCACATCTCTAGCCTTTTCTATTTTTCATTTTATGACAGGATCTTGCTAAATTGCTCAGGCTGGTCTCAAACTTGCCATTCTCCTGCCTTACCTCCCAAGTTGTTGGGATTATATGCATGTGCCACCACACTTGGCTTCCAAGGACTTTCCCTCCCTCCCTTCCTCCCTTCCTCTCTCCTCCCTTCCTCCCTCCCTTCCGAGATTGAACTCAGGGGCACTCAACTACAGCCACAACCCCAGCCCTATTTTGTACTTTATTTAGAGACAGTGTCTCACAAAGTTGCTTAGCACCGCACGTTTGCTGAGACTAGCTTTGAACTTGCCATCCTCCTGACCCAACCTCCAGAGCCACTGGGATTATAGGCATGCACCACCAAGCCTGACCCAAGGTTTTTCTTGATCTTATACTGTAATACTGAAAATCTTGGTCACTAACTACATCAATGTAATTATTTTCCCTAAGGTATACCTATTTTAGTTTCAAAAAATATCAATACCAGCATAACTCTTAACAAGGCCACTAAATGGAATTTAAGATTTTTTACAGTGCTGTTTATTTTTAAACTATCTCTAAAGATTTGCAGTGAGAATAGTTTTATTTAATTGTTTTTGTAGTAATGGGGATTGAACGAAGGGGAGCTCTACTACTGAGCTATATCCCCAGTTTTTTTTTTTTTTTTTTTTTTTTTTTTTTGAGGTAGGGTCTCACTAAATTGCTGAGGCTGGCCTCAATCTTGTGATCCTCCTGCCTCAGCATCCCAAGTTCCTATGATTACAGGCCTGTGCCACCACCCCGGCCACCCCCCTTCAACCCTTGCTGTTCCCTGTACATTTTGTATGTCTTTTGGTCCTTATTTACATTATTTTTGAGATTTATTATTACTAATATATTTTACTTCCTCTCAAAAGGTTTTTGATAGTTAAATTTTAAGTTGTAAATTTAGTCATTATAATCAGCTCTAAATTTAGATTTGCAATAACTTGAATATTTCTAGTTTAATTAAAGTAGTTTTAATGCTTTAAGTCTTTTTTTAAAATATGAATCTCCTTCGGCTTTATTTTTCAGTTCGTAGAAATTATTTTCATATAATTTTATTTAAGAAAGGCATTTAAATTATCTGGATCCTTGCAAATGAGAATTTTTCTGTAGCTTTTACCCATGAAGGACAATTCAAATTCTTGAATCACAGTCTTCTAAAACTTGTTTTCTGGCACTTACAGTAGAACAGAGAGATCTGCAACTAGCTTGCTTTTGCTTTTTTATTTTGAAAAACTTCTTTTTTTTTTTTTTTCTGTAAGCCTATTAGAATTTGTATTCTATCCAAAAACTATGCCAGAATCTGTTTAGGTCTCAACATTTTTGTTGGGCTGCATTTTGATGCTGGTTTGTTGCTATAACAAAAACCCTAATAATAGTGGCTTCAACAAGATAAAATTTTGTCTCTCGACTACCAATTTGAGTCTGGGCAGTGCAGCAATGACGTGGCAGCTTCTCAGTGTCAGGAGCCATCCTGGACACTTGGCTTCTGTTTTATGGACTGCAATGGCTGTTCCAGCTTCTCCATGGCTCCCAACTCCACGTCCACATCCCTTCCAGCAGGAAATGAGAAGGTGTAAGCACCTCCCTTCCCTTCACCGTTGAGTTGGAAAAGGTACATTTCTGTTTTTTCACAGTGGTTTCAGACCTGGTGGCACTGAAGGTTTCTTTTTCCTGTTCTGCTTAATTTCTAATCTTTGCCAATTTCTCTTGCTTTTTGGTGTTCAGATGTTTGGTGTTTTTAGTCTGTATTTGGTGCTATGAAGCTTTCATTTTTTCTTGATATTCAGTGAGAAATGTGAAAAGGAACATTGCTAACAAGATTTGGAGGTTCCCTATACTAGAATCAAAGACTATCATGTTCCAACATTTTACAGAGAAGAATGGTCTCTAAGAGGCTGTGTTGTGCACAAGATTATACAGTTGGGGGGCTAGGGATGTGGCTCAAGTGGTAGCGTGCTCGCCTGGCATGCGTGCGGCCCGGGTTTGATCCTCAGCACCACATACCAACAAAGATGTTGTGCCCGCCAAAAACTAAAAAATAAATATTAAAAATTCTCTCTCTCATTAAAAAAAAAAAAGAGAGAGTTGGAGGTTTATAGCTGAAGAAGTTACTACTAAGTCTGTAATGATCTGAGTCCATGTGGGTGAACAGCTCTTTTTCACAGTGAGATGGGACTGGATGCACTTGTGTAGATGATGGCCTCATGCTGGCACTGCCCTTGGGAAGCTCCAGGGCACCTAGCCCAGGTGCCAAATAACCCAGCATTTGTGTTCTTTGAAAATGGGTCGTTAGAAGAAAGTCTTTGCCAAGGGACAAACAAGGCCAGCTGGTCTCGTTCCTCCTGTCTCCTGTCTCTCCACATGGTCTTCCCTTCATTTCTGCAACCCTAGGATAATTTGAGTGCTTTGTACCAGGGCGAGCCAAGCATTATCTTGGCACCTCCCTCCCTTTCCCACACAGGTTCATAGACAAATACTTTGGAAATGGGTACTTGAGGAGCTAAACTTGAAATTCTGCCATCTGGAATAAAGGCCAAGGAATGAAACCAGAGGGACAGAGACAAGAGGGTTCTTTATTTATTTTATTTTTTTTTGAGGCTCCTGTGTCACTTCTTCCCCTCCCTGATGTCTAGTCTTGAGAGTCATTACCAAGGTCATTTGCCTGTACCTGAAGTCCTTTCTTTACAGATGTGTTTTTCTTTGTTCACTTGATAAATAGAGGAGGGGCAACATGGAGCCACAGGTACAGGGGTTTCCACATGAGGGGACCATCTAGCCCTGTCCGAGTTCATGCCACAGCAGTGAGAAAAACAGTGGGGGGAATAACTTGGAATCTACACACTGTAAAACTTAAAAAGTGAAATCGGGATCACCGAGGTTGGAAATAATGAGAAACTCAGGAGTGGGCATGGGGCATCAAGGATGCCCCATTTTAAGTGATTTAGGAGGCACGTGGCTACTCTGGAATCCCATGAGTTCACCATCTGCCTCTGCTGTACTATGAATGTCACCCCCAAAAGCCTAATTGACCATTTCTGACAGTCAAGAACTAGGTCTGTTTTGTTGAGATGGGGTCTTGCTGTGTTGCCCAGGCTGACCTTGAACCCTGGCACAAGAGACCCTCTGCCTTCAGAGTAGCTGGTACTCCAGGAGCATATCACAGCACCTAAGTATTAGATCTTTGTCCCCAAAACTGCATAGACTTTTAGCAGCTATCTGTGGTGGACCTCATAGGTCTATGAACAAGCTAGCTTACAAATGGAGCAGGATATTGTTTCTCACCATTTCATGGTATATCAGTAGGCATGCCAGGTACAGATCCCACCCTCCAGCCCAAGGGGACTCCTGTCCTTCTCTGACCTCCCCAAACACTGCCCATGAAGGGTGAAATACTTATTTCCTTGAATTGTTGGACATAATGACAGAGACCTGTCTTGCCTAGTTCAATATGCAGCCAATCCATCTCTCTAGTTCTGTGGCTCTCAAACTTAAAAGCACACAGGAAATCACCTGGAGGGCTTGCTGAGGCAGACACCAGGTCTCACCCGGACAAGTTTTGATTCAAAGCAGACCTGCAGAATCTGTTTCGTTTTTGCAGTGTGGGGAATGGAACCCAGGTCTTTGAATGTGCTAGGCAAGGGCTCCACCCCTGAGCCACATGCCCATCCCTGAGAGTCTGTTTCTAACAAGTTCCCAGGTGATATTGAGGCTGCTGGTCTATGGACCACTGATCTAGCTCAGCTTCTCCCCCAAGGCTTTTGTGGACAAAGCCTCCTCAGAGTAGCTTCTCAGGGCCTGGCTGCACAGACTACCTTGTTTCCCCAAGTCCTTCAGAGTTGGGACTTGGCTGACTTTGTGATTGTGACAACATTTAGTAAAATAAAACACCAAGACACCAGAATCTTGTTAGCTGGATATATTTCTTTTTTTTCTTTTTTCTTTTTTTTGTCACAGAACACTGTTTGCAGTAGAGGAAACTGGCATTGCAGTCTGGTGGTATAATGGCTTGTTCACATAAACCAGTACATGTTCATCCTTTAGCGCAAAAAGCCCTAATGGCGCGTACCCTATTGAAATTCAGGACATCTCCAATATTTTCTCTCTCTGTTTTTCTTTGTTATCTTTTTTTTTTCTCTAAATAAACACTTTCAAGGTTTGTCCAAAAGAAGGCCATATAGGTTCTTGGCTAGCGGAAGACAATTCAGAACAGCTGTTGCACACTTGGACTGTCACCTTCTCCAGGCTGGCAGTTGATATCTTATTTTTTTTCCAACTCATTTTTATTAAAAAAATAAAAAAATGCTCCAACTATCAGTTTTACAAAATCTCTAAGGGAAACACAAGAGCAAGGTGCTGAGGTAAAAAACACCTGAGGTAGCTTTTTTTTGTGTGTTTTTCTTGTTAAAAAAATCTGTAAATTTAACGCCCTGGGCCAACAACCTTGTGTAAATTGCTGTTTTCCTCCACAATTTTTTTTTTTAAAAGAAAGAAATCATTTCGCTGAATGTTGATGGCTTATACACCAAAATGTAAAAAGACAAAATACATTCTTTCTTTATGAAATTTTTGTTTGGTTGACTGGTGGTTTGGTGGGTTCCTGTTTTCCTCTTCCAAAATGCTAGGACAAGTACCATTGACTCTTGTTCTTTTGAGTAACCAAGTGTAAGTTGAGGCTGGTTTGTGTGTTTCACGTTTGTTCCTTTTGTGTGATGTGATACTCAGAGCACTGCTTTGCCTGGGGGGTGCGTAGATACAGGGAATCAGACAGTGGGATGAGGGAATTCAAAAGAGTCAGGATGGAGCAGGGGAGGAAGGGAAGGAAGGGGAGAGATAAACAGAGAGAGACAGAGAATTATATAGCAGTATGCAAAAAACCAGTTTAAAACCTGTGAAGCAAAGAGAAATGGGTGTGTGAGCTAGACAGGGATGAAGTGGGACAGAGTCCCCTCTTCAAGACGGTATCCCTTCTGTTGACAGACACAGGTGATCCAGAACTGCCATGAGTGTCCTTCGACGGGATTTCTCTCTGGGTGAATTTTGTGTGGGTGGCCTAAAAGTTCCTTTCTACACCGTTAGACCTCCCAAAGACTTTAAAGTCTAGAAAAGCCTGCTTTCTTTTAAAAAAAAAAGAAAACAAAATTAATCATTGAGTAAAAATTGGAGTTAGTTGAGTTATTTGATATATTATTTCTAAAATATATTAATGCTGCAGGCACCCTGTGCAACCCACAGGCCACATATCTTAACATCTTTCCCCTTCTAATATGTACACACATGTACAGAGACGATTTTCCACAAAAAAGTAAAGGGTGTGAATTTTGCTTTGCTTTGAACACGTTCACCTATGTTAGTTCAACTAAAAGGGATAGCGTCATGGGAGTGAGGGAGAGATCTGAGTGAGGGGAGGTGAATGGCTGGGAAGCCTGCAGAAGCTGGGGGAGGAAGGTGGGTGGCTGGGCTGGTGGTTCTGGGGAACCCAGCCTTCCCTGTGCCCCTCCTCAGCCCCAGGTTCTCAGGGCCTCTGCAGGCCCTGGCTGCCTTCGCAGACTTCTCATTCCTCAGGATGGTCTTTGGTTTGCTCCCGATCTGCTGGCTGTGTTTGGTCTCATCTGTCAGGTGTTGGGAGGGCTACATTCATCCGTTGTTTGCTGGTGCCTGCGGGAGCCTCACTTGCTGCGCTGTGAGGCGACTCCCTGAGGGTATTTCTGCTCCTGCTGCTTCACCTGTTGTACAATTTCCCTGATCTTGCGCTGTGCAGTCTGCAGCAAGGGAGAGGAGGCGACAAGGGAAGAAAGGAACCCAGTTCTGAGGATGCACAGGAGGGGTAGGGTCTGGGACTTGGGGAAGGGTGGGATGTTCAGGTGTCACCTCCCCTGGATCCCTTATTCCAGGGCTTTTTCTCCCTAGAAATAAGTGGCAGAGGTCCCCTCCTTTCCACTCCAGGTTGCTGGATGAAAGATAACCGGGTGGAGCCCCAAGAGCTTCCCATTCATGACCAGAGGCCAGGACACAGCAACAGGCAGCCAATGATAGGGTCTTGCAGAGGCCAGACAGCATCTGGATCCTACTGTATATACCTGAGCCGCACTCAGGACCATCCACCTTTCCCAGATACCACCCTGAAAAGCTGGAGCACTAAGCATGAGCCCCAGCCTAACCCTCAACCAAGGGAGATGCCTGCAGAATGTACTACAGCAGCCTGGCTGTTCAGATGTGTCCTGGGGTGCTGAGGGCCCAGGTGGGTATGGCCAGGGCTCTGATTCCAGGAGACCCAGGCAGAAATCTGAGTGCACCAGGCAGGCCGCAGGGAGCACAGACTGCTTGTCTTTGCTGGCTTAGGATAAGAACAGGGACTACTCTCTCCCAAAACCAAACCAGCAAAAGCATCCAAGAGAACTAGGCTACATTTTGCTGCAGTGCTGGCCTCTCCATATGAAAGGGAAGCAGCTATGTGGAGAGCATGCAGTGATGAGGTGAGGAAGGAGAGAGCAAAACAGATCCAAGAGCCTAGCATGGTAAGCATTTAACCTTTCGCAGTGAGACTCTAGCACCTGGGTCTGGAGGGGGTTGCCTGGTATGCACCTCCTTGCAGACCAAGGCTGTGACTGAGGCCTGGGTGGGGAGGTGAGGTTGCTGAGACCTCGAACCTGAGCCTCTTGGACTGGCCTCAACAGTTTCTACTTTCCTCAGGCTTTCCTAGCATCCCTGGGGGACAGCAGCAGTAAGAAGGTATAGGCGCTGCCCCTGCCCCGTAGGCATGGCAGTCCCTGAAGAGCCAGGAGAAGCAGGAAGAGGTTCCTGTGTGTGTGTGTCTGGGAGTGCGAGTGGGGGGTATCCCAACCACCTGACAGACCACTACTTAGGCAGAAAAAAGGAAAGAGACTGGGCCCTCGCAGCACAGGTACCTGGCTAGCAAAGAAATGCCCGATAATTCTGACGATCACTTCCTGGTTTTCATCTGGTGTTTGGTCTCGAGGCACAATGACTTCTGCACTGGTTAAGTTCTGCAGTTCATTCACCTGCGGAGGGAGAAGAGGCAGTGGGCTAGGCGGCTTCCATCTCCCATCAAGGCCAATACTGAGGCCAGGAGGGAAAGGGAAGGGGCAGAGCAAGGAGGAGACACCTCTCCTTTCCTTCAGTCTAGGATACTCAGCTTCCCTGCCTGGCCACCAGAGGTCTGTGGATTTGGGCCTTGGGAGGCTCAGTGACAGGGAGAGGGAGTCTAACCCTCATGCCATGGACTGCTTCTGGGGCTGAGTTCTCTGTTTCTGGAATTTACATCAATGTAGCTCTGCACACACAGAGACCCTGGCTAAACAGTTCACCAGGTAAGAAGGCCACTCTTCCTGGAATGCCCTCCCTGGGTGCCCACCAAGCAGTGACCCCTCCTCTTGTCTGACTCACTGCGGTAAACTCTTCCTTCTAATCAGCTCCCACTCTGCACCCTGCTTTCCATTTTCACTCCAGCTATTAAGTCTTGCTTTTGCCGTTCCTGGCCTTGGGCTGCTATTCTCTCTGCTTGCCAATGGTGACATTCCTATCTCAACCCATCTCCTGCATTCTGTGGCTGCTCCTTGTGCCTCCCTGCTGCTGCTTTCCAAAGACACTGGTCACTTCCTGAGGGCTCATTCTCCCTCCTCTGGCCCCAACATGATTCTGAACTCAGGCAGGTTCAGCAAGTCTTAGTGGACAGTGGACAGTGTCTGGAGACACAAAAAATTCAGTGATTGGTTCTACAATAACCAAATAGGACATCCCAGGGCTTAGGATTCTACTCCCTGCTGGATTTGTTTTCTTCTGTCTCTTACATTCCAACTCTGCCTAGGCTCAGTGTGTACACCCTGGGATGTGGACTGCACTCCTGGACACAGGGAGTGATGTGCATACCATGTAACTGGATTCTTTTGCATAAAAGTGACTAGAACTTGGTTTGGAATCCTCTGTAGGAATTTCCACAGAAAGAACTTTGTAAAAACAGCAAACATACACAGGACTGTAGACATCTCCTCCCCAAGTCCTACCACCCAACACAGCCTCCTGCCAGCATGTACTCTACTGTAAACTTTTCAGGGGCCATCTCCACACTAGACAAATATGACGTGTTCCAGAACATACATGTGTCCAACAAACCACTCTGTTCACTCTTACAAGCTTCAGAGCTCATGCTTTGGCATCTTCTTTCCTTTCTCTCCCCTTTTCTCCCCTCCTTTCCCTTCCCTGTGGTACTGGGGATGGAACCCAGGGCCCTGTACATAAGAGCTATGTCCCCAGCTCTTGTACTTTTCAAATTACTTTGTTATTGCCACCATCAGACTGAAAATATAGATAATTTTTTAAAAACTTATTTCCTTCTTGTCCTTCACCCTATTGCTGAGCTAGCTCTGCTGTACCAGATGGCTGTGTTTGGGAGTTAGCCAGAAGATGGGAACCACGGGAAAGAGAGTGCAGATCAACGGACCCTACAGGCCTCTGGCCTGGAGTCCCAGCTGGTTCTCTGCCAACTAGGCTGGCAGATACTCTGGGTGGAGCCCTACCCTTTTATTGCCTGCTATGCTTGTATGTGCAGGGAGCAAAAGATAGCTTCCCTGTCTTAGGGGAGTGGAGCTGGGACGGTGGTACCGGGCACAGGAACCTGGTGTTTTTGAAGTTAGGCTCAGCACTGTGGAACTGGATCCTAAATTCTGGAGTAATACTGAGATTCCCATGTGTGAAATGGCTCAGATGCCAGGAGAAACTCTTGTTAGCCTAGGACCCTATATATTTCAAGGGACAGTGGCCACAGGGATCTGAGGGACAGGTCAACTAGGTGATGGAGTAAACCAAAGCAGACTTACGGTCTTGCCACCTTTGCCAATCACACGGCCAGCTGTAGAAGAGGGCACTCTGATGTGGGCTTCCAGCTTCACCTCTTCTTTGGGGTTAAAGAAGTTTTCTTCTTTCAGTTTCCCAAAGATTCGTCCCTGGGCCTGAGAAAAATGTGACTGGTGACTGAGTCAGCAGATATTCATGCTGCTGTGGGAACTACAGAATCCAGTGATGGGACATGCTATGTCCCTGCCCCCACTCTGGCCAGACATGCGTGCCTCAGCCCTCACAGAACTGGTCCTTGTGCCTGCTACATTGGCCACTGTGCTGTGAAACCTGTGCCCCAGCATGCTCTGTCTTTGTGGGTTGCAGGTGACCCCTTCCTCTAGAAGTGTCGGGTTGTTGCTGGGGGTACTGGCGAAGGGCCAGAACTGTATCTTATTTCCATATTCCTAGCACCTAATTATTATTTGGTTGATTGAATCTGTTAGGGCATTCTTTTCTTTCTTTTTTTTTTTTGTTGGACTGGGAAGCATATAATTCAGAGTGTTCTTAACTCCTTCCTGCCAGGCTATGTGCAATTATTAAAGAATGGAGAAGGATGAAGGTGAAGGTGGTGGTGATGGGATTTGATGAGTCTGAGCTTTTTTTTCTTTTGGTGCTGGGTATAGAACCCAAGCAGGTTAGGCAAGCACTCTACTACTGAGCTACCATATTCCGCATCCCTAGACCTTTAAATGCTTTTAAAATATTTTCTAGTTAGACATTTTATGTGGTGCTGAGGATTATCCTAGTACCTCACATGTGAGAGGTTAAGCACTCTGCCACTGAGCCACAACCCCAGCCCTAATTTTTTTTTTTTTTTAAATATTGAGTCAGGGTTCTCCTAAATTGCTGAGGCTGGCCTTGAAGCTGCAATTCCCTGCCTCAGCCTCCCAAGTAGCTGGGTTGCAGGCATGTGCCACCACACTTGGATTGAGTTGCTGTTTGATGTCTTACTTCGAAGTTAAGGTAGCCAAGAAGCTAGAGTTTGCTTTATTTAACTTAAACAAAACAAAACAAACAAACAACAACAACAACAACAAAAAACAAGACTAATTCACATAATCTAAAATTTATCATTTTAAAGTACACTTCAGTGGTCACTATGTTGTGTGACCACCACTACTATCTATCTAGCCATTTGCCTAAATTAAAACCCCTATCCCCATTTGCTGACAACCACTAATCTACTTTGTCTCTGAATTTGCTTACTCTTTACATCTCATATAAATGGAACCATATCCCATGTGCCCTCATTTCTGCCTTCTTTCACTTGGCATGCTTTTTTCTAGGTTCATCCCTATTCACAGCATGTTTGGTACTAGTCCTTCCTTTTTAAGGCTGAATAATATTCTATTGTATGGATATAACACATTTTGTCTACTTGCAAGTTGAAGGGTTATTGGTTTTGAATGGTTCTCACATGTGTTAACTTTATCCTCTCAGTTAAATTTCAAGAATTTTAAAATTATAATAGGGTTATACTTTTATAAATTAAGATGTGTTTCTGGCTTTTAGAAAACCCATTTTTTTAGAAAAAAAAAGAAAAAAGAGGCAAAACCACAACGCCACCGCCACACACCTTACCAGAGAACTTTCAATATACCATGCCTTTCCCCCTGTGCCCATGTTAACCATCATAGTTTGAAGAATGGTGATGACCAAATGAGTCTGAGATAGTCATCCTCAAAACCATGGGTGAGGAATCAGACATGATGGAGGAGTTACCACCTGGATGGGGCTTCAACAGGTGACCTCTATTTCCTTGGAGAGAAGGGAAGGAGGGCTTTCTAGCAAAGGGAAATGTGCAGAGGGGACAGCTGGGAAGGGACAAAGAATGATTCTGAAACCCATGAGTAGCAGCTGGGAGTGAAACAGATGGCGAGCCTCCAAAGAAGAACCTGACCATGCCTCTGAGGTGGCTTCCCTGTGCCCACAGTCTGCAGGACACTGACCTTGAACTGCGCTTCTGGTGGTCCGGTGATGATGACCATCCTTTCACTGACATCTGGGCCTTCTGCTGGGGCGATCTGCAGGTCACAAGGGAAGAAGACAATGCTAATGTCAAACCCCGCCTGCTTGTCTGGGTGGAAGGCCTACACGCTAGCATTACGTAGCTCGACAGGGCTTCTGCCTCTGGACCTGCTACTTTGACGCCATGCTGCCTCACCCTGGGTCTTAGGAAGTTAAGGCCATAATGCTCACTATCAAGTTTGGGTACGTGGTCACCAAGGGAGAGTCTGAAGCAGGTGAACAGTTCCTGCCTGTCTCTGCCCTGTGCCCTAACAGTGACTGGCTTCCTTTCACCAAGCCACATCCTAGGAAATAACCAACAAGTCAATAACTCTAGGGATAGGGAGGTTTACAGTCCTGCCAACCCAACCAGGGCTTAGAGGGAAGGAACGGCTAGTCTGCTGAGGTGTTAAATTGGAATCCAGTTTGCAGGAATAGTCAGCCTGGTTCTAACTCCCAGCTCCATATATAGTTAGCTGTGACAATTGAGTTAGAACAGGTGTGGCCGGTACTGTCTCCTTCTGGCAAATCAATCATAAGTACAACAGCACCAGAGCAGGGACCAGGACACCTGGGTTCCAGTCCTGGCTCTGCAAACTCCTCCCCTCCCTCACCTGTGAAAGATGGATATAAGCTCAGACCTCCTCCAGACTCCCAAGGTTCTTTGTGGGTCTGAGCTCTTCTATAACACGAACAACGGACCCAGCAAGCATTTTTGTTAGAAGACCTTATTACGTATATTTTTTTCTCGCACATTATGCCTTCTTCCAAAAAGCTTTAAGGTAGTTTTTAAAAATAAAAAATTCAGCCAGGTGCAGTGGGCAGCTCCTATGGTCCCAGCTACTCCGGAAGCTGAGGTAGGAGGATCGCTCCAGCCCAGGTGTTTCAGAGCCACCTGAGCCATGGGGCAAGATGCTGTCTCCAACCCCAAACAAACCAAGTAAAAAATTAAAAATTAGTAAATGATAGTAAAATTAATTAGAAAGGAAGCATGGTCAGTTACAGGGTTTCGGTATTCCTAAGGTAAAGCAAAACCAGCGGCTCAGGGGAGGTACAATTTCTAAGATGAGCCTCTGTTTGGAAAGGGATGGGTTCACCATCAGTGCTGTTCTCTGCATGCACCAGCTCTGCATGGGCCACCGAATCTGTCTCAGCCTCTCCAGGAAGGCCTCCACCCCGACAGTTGATTTTGTTTCTCTTAGTAAACACTCCAAGCCAGGCTCCTCCTGTGGACAGACCCACATTCAAATATGCTCTGATCCCACTCTGCTCTAGGTGGAGGGACACATTTGAATCTCTGGCCTTGATTACTTTGTATGAAAATGAATGTGACACATAGGTGACCGACACTGAGTTTCTCGGGGACTGCCTTTAACTGTGGACAGCCTTTTCTTTCTTGGCAGCGGCCTCGGCACATATACCAGACAGATCCAGGGGCAGGCCACACACAGGCTGGCCCTGGGACCCGAGGCAGGAAGCCCTGCCTCTACTTTGAGATCCACAGCTGGCATCAAATTGGGGTTTTATCTCAAAGGGTAAATGAGAGACCAGACCACAGCCACAGTGAGTCCCAGCTTCTACAGCACCCAAACTGAGAAGGGCCAAAGGCTGATTAGTGATTCATGCTGATCATCTGTTATGGGGTCGCAGTTTGCTTCTTAGTGACTCGTGGCTGCTTTGCTCAGGTTCTGAAACTCCTGACAGCCCTACTTCCCAGCATTCACCAGCCCAGAACAGATATCTAGAAGCTGCATGTGTCCTCCAGCAGCGTCAGAATGGCATTCCATAGGCTCACTCCCTCTGGAGGGGCAGGAAGAAGGACTCTATCTTATGGCTGAAGGAGATAGACCTAGAGATGCAACATGACTGAGGGGTTGGAACGAGGATCAGTAATCAGTGTCCTTGGCTAACACTGTCACCCACATTTTCTGGGGCATTCAGAAGCTGATGGGATGCTCTGCAGGTAAGGCAGGTGAAAGGAGCTAAACTCCTGCCTGTAGCCAGGGCATCTCCAAATCTCAGCTCAGCCCACTCCCCTCCCAGCATTCTACTCTTGTGGATGAGAGTGGAGTTCTCTCCCTGCCCCGGCAGCATCAAAAGTGGCCCCTGTTGCAGCCTCTGAAGGGGATCTGTGGAGCTAGTGATACCATTCATCTCACTCTGGAGCTGGATGTGTTTAGAGACCTTTTAAGATAAAGGAAACTAGCAAAAATCAGATTTTTAAACTTCACAAATACTTGGCTTTCCTGGTTTTCTTTCCTTCTTTTTATGCTATGAAAAGAGGCAGGCCTGGGGGAAGGAGAAGGTTTTGACCCAGCATGTAAAACTGTCACCCAGTAGCCAGGCGTTTATTGTGCACGTCTGTAATCTCCACAACTAGGGAGCCTGAGGCAGAAAGACTGGGAGTCAGCAACTTAGTGAGACCCTGTCTCAAATAAAAAGGGATGGAGATGTAGCTCAGTGGTAGAGGACCCCTGGGTTCAACCCTCAGTATAATATCACCCCCCCCCAAAAAAAATCCTAAACCAAAAATACTGTTGCCCATCCTGACCTCTTCCTGGTGCAGCCCTTCTGTCTTTAGCACAGAGTCCATGAGCAAAGTGACACACCACCACTCAACTCTGCTTGGACATAGGACTGTAAAAATGCTGTGAGGTAAAGTCCAAGGAACTGATATTCTCTCTCCACACACACACACTCTCTCTCTCTCATTATCCTAGAGGTCCTGCTGGGAATGATTCTGAAAGAGCAGTAAGGTTGCTGTGGGGGGAAGCACTGGACTAGGTATAGGATAACCTGAGCAAATCACATCCTTCATCTCTGTGGCCTTAGACAAGTCAGCAGAACTCTCTGGGCCTCATTCCTCATGTACAACAGTAAGTGGAGAGGTACTTCTGTGGCTGTCCCCAGTGGGCACTCTGTATTCCAGAGGTCAGTGGGGTTTGTATCTAAGCTCCAGTCCTGCCACTTAGGTGCCTTGACAAGCTGCTCTACTGTCCTCTCTTCTCAGCTGAATAAAGGAGGGAGTTGAAGAGATGATCCCTCAAGTCCCTTTAGTTGAGACTCTCATTCCAACCTCTGCATGGCACCTCAGACCAAGCACTGAACACTGGGAAAGGCCCTCAGGGTGCAGCTGGCCACTCATTGCTCCTCTATATTTTCCCCATCCTACCCAATGGGGTAACCAGCCCCTGCCTGTCAGCACCTGGGTCAGGATCTCATATGACAAGTTGCTGGAGACAGGCTCCTGCGAACCCCACCTCAGGGGTCTCATTTAGTTTGGATATGGGTCTACAACTACAGGTGAGAAAAAAGAGGCTTGAGAGGGGAACCACTTTACTAAGATAAAATCCCTTCCTGGTCTCACTGCAATCCTTATCCTGCGCTGCCCAGAATGTTTGTTTTTGTTTTCTCTCCAGCACACTTGCTGTGGGAGAAAATTCAGCTCTTCTTCGGGAGAAAGTGTAAGCATTCTTTCTCTCCAAGTCATGAGACTTCTTGTTCGGAATTCCGGGTTGTCTCATGGTAGCAAATTATTTTCCGTAACAACGGAAACTCTGTTTCCCAAAGTGTTTTCATGAGGCTTGGGACACGCTCAGCATTCTGCCCGTGAGTCAGAGCTGATAGCTGGGCTTGGAGCAGGACCAGGGTCGAATAATCCTTCCCTTTCAGCTTCTCTGATCACTGGGGCAGGCAGGATGTGGGTCTATAACGGCAGCCATGGCTGTGCTCACAACTGTTTCCATGAACTAAGAAGCTAAGGGGCTCTCTGCTCAGTCCCAGCTTCATATCAGGTCATGTCATCAGCTTTTGTTTATCTATGATTTTATCATTGCTCTTTAAAGAGGTTTTTTTTCATTCTAATTATTTTCTCATAGTTTAAAGGTCCTTGAAGTGCAGACTAATAAAAGCACCAAGGCACTGATAGATGCTAAGCACTTATGTGTGCTGCCTAGGAGCAACCTTCAACCTTTCTTTATCTTCTTGAGAGGAGAATGAAAATCCAAAGAGGATCGGGCTGGGTTGTATTAAAACATGTACTTTTTTTTTTTTCCCCTAATTCCATTAAGAGGAAAGATGGGAGCAGATGGGAACAGTCTTTGAAGCAAATTTTCCAGATCCTGTGGGATTCTGTAAGAGTTGCATGGAACTAGCACAAGGAGGGAGGGACATGGGGATAAGCAGCCTTACCTTGATGGAAGCTCCTGCAAATCGAGCCAGCTGTTTGATGTGTGCCCCTTTCTTCCCAATGATAGCACCCACAGCCTGAGTTGGGATGAAGAGATTCACAATCTCCTGCTCTGGATACTGGAAAGGTAAGAGAAGACAGAAGACATTCCAACAGGACACTCCCTTAGGCACTCAATAGTTACCAAGCACCTTCTGTGAGCCCCAAGGTGGGAAGGCCCTGCGGTCAAAAGAAAAGGCCAAAAGGACACACTAGGATCCTTCTGTGGCTCTGCAGCTGAGAATAGGACTGAACCCAGGCAGGATGACACTGAAGTCCATGTGCAAGCTCCTCCTGAGCATCTGAACTGGTTGTTTGTGAACAGCTGTCTGTTCACCTGGGTGAGTCTGATAGGTATTTCTTCTTTATCTTCACCCAAGAAATCAGAACAGTTATTAAAGGACAAGGTCCTGAGGCACTCTGTTAGGGGGCAATGAAAGCTGCCCAGACCGTTATGCAGCCAGGAGCAGCAATTTCACAAGGCAACTAAACCTTCCCCGACCAGGCTTCTTGGTGACTGCCCAGGAAAATAGGGAACTCACCCCTCCCGGGACCCTGAGGTAGAGAGAAGGCTCTTGGACAGGGTTGCCAGGGGTCCCTGCTATAGGGATGTGAAGGAATGACAACCCCATTTGCTAAACTTTGGTCACAGATCTTTGAAGCCTTTCATTAGCACAACACTGCCTCTTAATTGACCTCTGGACTGCTCACTGGTGGCAGGGTGTATGTGGAGGCACCAGCAGAGCCAGGCAGGTTGGTATGCTTATGCTCTGACACATGGCACTCCCAGATGGCCCAGAACCACAGCAGACAGCTCGTGGCCAGTCAATCAGGGGCCATATGGGTCAGCTCTAGGCACAGAAAGGGTGGCATCTGGGCAGAACTGAGGGGCACTTACAGAGTGATGATGCGGGAACGGGCTGAACTGGTGATGGGGGTACAGGCTGGAGAAGTATCCGGAGTGTGTCTGCAGCATGAAGGAAATAATCATTCGGTGACAGGGTCCCCAAGGGACAGCCATGTTACTCATGCATGCAAGATTTCTCCCATGCAACCCAGGCTCTCTACATTATCAGCCAACCTCACGGTCATGTCCACACACCTGTCCATTTATATCTTGGATTTCTCCTCCAATTTCCCTCCTTGGACCACTTAATATTTTGGCAAGATATTGTCCGGTCAGAGTGGCCCTCTGGGCTGAATATTTATCATTTTTCTTTTAAATATTTTTTTTAGTTGTAGATAGACACAATACCTTTATTTTATTTACTTATTTTTATGTGATGCTGAGGATCGAATCCAGTTGCCTCATACGTGCGAGGCAAGTGCTCTACCACTGAGTCACAATCCCAGGCCCTAAATGTTTGTCATTTTTAAGCCAAGTCATGCTTTAGGTTTGGTAGGAACTTAGCATGGGACCATTCTCTCTTTGTCTCTGTCTCTGTCTCTCACATACACACACATACGCGACCTGCCTTTTGGGTAGACAGACAGGGCCAGTGGCTTCTATTTTCTGGGGAATTATGAGTTGTGGATTACAAGGAACAGAGAGTACTGGGACAATATCCAAGAGTTATTCAAACCGAGCAAATGTGTTCCTGGGAAGACAGATTAGTTAGCCCCATCAGAGAATTTCAGAAGGAACTGAGAGATTGAGAGCAGAGAGACTGTGAAAGGGGAAGAAGAAAGTGAATGAACAAATATGTTGTACATGAACATGGGAAGAGGGACGCAGGGAAAAGGAAGGAAGATGTGGACAGAAGAAGATAGAGCTATTAGGAAAATCAAAGTTTTAAAAATAGTTGCTTTTTAATTGAAAACCTACTATATACCTAGTACCATGATAGATATTTTATATCTACTTATGAGGCCTCAATCTCTACAAAAGTCCTGTAAGACAATTACATGTCTGACTTTACATATTCTTTGGGCTGACCAAAGTCAGCAAAGTCTAGTCAACTATCCTCTATATAAGGGCCAAGTAAACACTGGTTTTACCATACAATAAATGACTACCTCTGGGCACCATGGCCCAGCTGCCCCGAACAACAGCCCCCCAGGAAGAAAGTTCCCATAATGTCAGACATGGATGGGAGCTAGGATTAGGGAACCTAGCTTCATTCGGGGGTCCCTGAGCAAATCTCCTGGTGATGTGCACGTACTTACTCTCCTTAATTTCCATCTGGACTCAGCTCCCAATTACAACTTCACCTCATGACTCCTTAAAGACAAAATGAAACTTTTTTTCTGATCCTCCTGCCTCAGCCTCCCAAGTATCTGGAGTTACAGGTGTGTGCCACCTATGATTAAAGGTGTCCTCCTTTGGAGCTCAGAGAGAGAAGGCAGAGATGCAGGCATCATGAGGTGCTGCTTCCAAGGTGCCAAGGTGCCAAGGTGCCAGCGGCACCTGCGGCATCACGGCTCTTAACACAAGCCTTGCTTTGACTTGAAAGAGGCTGCAGTGCTGCCTCCTGGCCACAAGAGAGTGCTACAAGACCAGCAGTCCAGGAAACCTTGTGCAGATGGGTGAAGAAGTTTGCCGCTTTCTTGAGGATTCCCTGGGAAACACACAAGTTCCAGACCCTTCTCTGTGTAGGTTCTTGTCCAGGGAAAGAGTTCCTTCAGCTTTCTGCCCAAACAAAGCTCTATCTGGGGAAAGGGCGCTTCTGTCCTTCTCTCATCTACAGTGTTGTTTCTTCAGCTTTCATAGCAGAAACAATTATTCTGAATTGTAATCTGCTTTTTCCTTCCAAAACCTGTGTGAGGCCAATAGATGAGCCACAGAGTGGCTCCTATTCTGTGTTCAAATGCTTCTCTAACATAAACACTATTAAATTTAGACCTACCACTTGGGGGAAGGAAAGTTTTTTTGTTTTGTTTTGGTGTTTTTTTAATTAGCTGTAAAAGGATAAGAAGGACAAATTCCCTTTTATTTATGAGTCACAGCTGCAAGACTGTCATAAGGAAAGAATCCTGAGCTCAGCAATCAGGCGCTCATTTCTAGCTGAGGCTGACATTGGCCCCTGTGTACACAAGATGGTTTTTAGAGTCAGAAGTCCTGAGTCTGAATCACTAGTTCTACAAGTTGGAATGACTTATTAAACTTTTCTGAGGCTCATCCGTAAATCAATTACATTTTATTTTTTTCTAATTCTGGTGACTGAACCAGGGTCTTGCACATGCTAAGCAAGTGCTCTACCACTGAGCTATATCTTCAGCCCAATTACAAATAATATTTAGAACCGGGCGCGGTGGCGCACTCCTGTAATCCTAGTGGCTCAGGAGGCAGAGGCAGGAGGATTGTGAGTTCAGAGCCAGCCTCAGCAACTTAGTGAGGCACTAAGCAACTCAGTGAGACCCTATCAGCAAAATAGAATAGACAATATGATTAATGTATGTACATTCCATGTATGTATTATATATCAAAATGCATTCTACTGTCATGTATGACTAAAAAAATAAATAAAAAATTACAATATAGGGCTAGGGATGTGGCTCAGTGGTCATGTGCCCCTGAGTAAGTTCAATCCCTGGTAACCCCCAACCCCCGCAAAAAATAAATAATATTTAGATTTCTGTATTATTGTGGGGGTTCATGCAACTGTTTATTCATTTACTCAAAAACGGAATAACTACAATGTAGGAGGCACAGTTCTAGGTGCTAGAGACACAGTTAAAACACAATTTTAACTGTGAATTATGTTCTACTGGGGAGGCAGACATAAAAGATACCTTCAGACAGACAGAGAACAAAATGAGAACAGGCAGCTGAGGAGCTGAGGGTGGAATGGTGACTCTAGCTGTCTGGTGAATAAAGTTCTTGGAACTTTTTTGTAGATGAGATGGAGCCTTATGCAAAGTCCTGGGGAGGGAGCTGGGGGTGTGGCTCAGTGATAATTGCTTCCTTAGTAGCCTGAGGTCCTGGGTTTGATGCCCAACACACACATAAAAAAGTCCTGGGGCAGGAACTTACTGAGCAGGATTCTTAGAGGTCTAGAGCCAGGACAGCAATAGCTTTTTTGAAAACCAGAAAGAAGTAGGTGAAAACAGGAGAATTCAGTAAGATGTGAGGGGGAGGCAGGCAACATGAGATCACTCAGGGCCTTGTGGACCTCATCTGGATATGGATTTGACCCCGAGTACAATGGATACTCCCAAAGGGTGTTGCATGGTCTCCAAAGGGGCCATGGGAATGAAATAATCTATTACCAGACATGCATGGGCTGCATTAACAAGTGTATTTGTCTATAATGAAATGCACATCTTCTCAGAGCCCACTTTCTATTTTCCATCTACCCAAGCCTATGCAGAATCTAGCCTCAAGTGAAAGGGGGGTTTTAAACATGCTTCCTTATGATGATCAGAAAGTCACCTGTCAACAACTTGAAGAAAGCAGGTTGCAGTCATCCAACATCTAGCCCAAGGCCTCCGTGGACTTGGCAGTAGATCAGGAATCTGACCCAGTGGTACAGCTGGACTCACTGTCTCAGTAATTGTATGTGAGAGAAACTATATTTTTGAGTGTGTATAGAGCAGGGAAAGGTGATGTTCTGGAGAAGGTGCCTGGCCCCGGTGTGCCCCACACCTGCCAACCAAGGGACAGTGGCAGGGGGTCATTATCAAGCTCATTTCAGGCTCTGTCTGCTTTTCCTCTGACTTTAACTATGTTGGGATAGGGAGTGGGGTGGTGGGTAAAGTATGTATCAAACAAATTTATGAAATTCAAGGGAGTTATCACCTATTGGGCTTAGTTTCCTGGCAGAACTGCAGGGTCTAAGGTACAGGTTAGACCAGCTGATGCATGATACAGGTGATACTCTGAAGCAAAGGAAATGAGGGGCAGGAAAAGTGAAGAGCTGGGGAAGGGACAGTGCAGAGGGCAAGGGCTTCTGCAAAGATGAGAGGTGTTCCACCTGGGAAAGAGAGACCGAGGCCTGGGGAAGGACTTGGCTAGAGGAGATGTCATGAACACGACGTTCCAAGATTGAGAGGGTGAACTTTCTATTCCCCACTGTCAAAGTGCTGTTCATGGTAGCTTTTATCCACCACTGTGTGTTCTCTTAAGACAACCTCAGAAACTGGTGGGATAACCAGAGAGTAGAAGCAAGATTTGAACACAGATCTCTGAGTCTGACTGTGGTCCAAGATCTTAGGCATTACACCCGACACTGTGCACATCTAGAACATTCTGAACTCACTGGATCAGGTGGCGCTGGGGGAGCATGTTATGAAAGAGCTCCCCTATGTATTCATTAATATGCCCTCTGTTGAGTTTATTTAAACCTAAGAAGGGACAATTCTAATTCATTAGACATATATAGACAGCAGTGAATTAATGCAGGGAAGAGGGAGAGCTTTTTGATTTGATCCTAGTGAGACTCAAGATGCTAGCACTTTGGAAAATCATGAGCCCCCTGCCATGAGAGAAAAGACCAGTTGGAGAATTACAGTGATGGTTGGTTAAGTAGAAACTCAAGAGAGGACAGACACATAGAAAGTGTATGTTGTTGAAAGCCCATGAACACCTCAGAAGCTTAACCTGCACAAAACAAGAACAGAGAGCGGGGATCGGATGACAAGAAGAGTGAGGTTTATTCTCCATAAAGTGGGAACTCCAGGAGGAGAAAACAGAGGGATGGAGAAAAAGTGATACTAAAGTTAATTACTGCAGAGAAAAAAAAGATTTTCCTGAGCCAAAGAAAAACTTGAATCTTCAGATCAGAATGCTCATATTCGGATTTCTGAATTCCAGAGGGAAAAGCAAAATACTATAAAAGGTTAGAACTTACAAGGGAAAAAGTTATCTACAAAAGAATCAGGCTGTAGCACATTTATCTGAACAACTTAATGCCAACAGTAATGTTTTCAGAGTTCTAAAGGAACGAGCACCCCAGCATTTCTAGACACTCAGCCGAACTTTCATTCATGTTGAAGGAAAAAGAAAGGTATTTTCAGATATAGGAAGGCTTGGAAATTCTATTACTTTAATACTATTCCCTAAAAATAAAGTTGTTTGATGAAGTGTGCCAGCCAAACAACAACAAAATTCAAATAAATTACTCAAAAACTGGAAGAATACAGGATGATATAGGAAATTGTCCATGATGACCAAAGAAATGAATAAAAGTTTAGTTAATTCTAAATAACTGAGGATTATGAGACTGTGTGTATATTAAGAAAGCAAGCTTAATAAACTGGACTAAAATAATAGATTGCTTCTAGAATAGTATGACTGAAACACATTTAAAAGTCTGTTTAAAATTAAGAATTTGACTTTAAAATTTTAAGAACTGTGGACTACTCTCAAAGTTTAATATCATATAGATAAAAATTATAGGAGAGATGAGTCACTTGTTACAAGCTGTTAATACAGCCTTGAGCCCATTTCAGAGCATGCTTTCCAAAGGCCTATCATCCCCCCCCCCCAAAATTGGTCACACATGAGCAAGGCCACAAAAATCAAAATGCTACATTATTTGAGTACCAAAGAATACAGGAGGCCTTGTGGAGCGGGAGGACCAGGTGCATCTTCTAGTGGAGGGGCTACCCACCATCAACCCATCTTGGTGGTTTCTCCAGGTGTCCTGCTGCCTCACTTCCCGACTTTTCCTCCTTATTTTGCAGAGGGGTACCTCCTGACCCTCTTGCTCTTCTCTATCTTGGGTGATGGCTCAGAGTATGCAGGCGCTCACCCAGATGGGCCAGGGAAATCGCTACAACATGTACACTGAGCTTCTGGTTGTTTCTCAGCACTTTAAGCAAAAAACCCCAACAAGCGTATAATCACCAGGATCCTGCAGGTTTATGACCACTGGACCCCTGCTCTGTCCTTGAATTCTGGAGGACTAGTGCTGCAGAATGACCTAACCCATGACACAATCTTTAACTACCACAGCAAGAAGCTGCTCTCCTGGCTGCTGAAGTCCTGGTGCCAGCACTGGGAATCCTTCCTGACCTGTGAGGCCACTGTATCTGGACCAACGTGGAGGAGGGTATCCAGACGGTGCATGAGCTGGCATGCTCAATTGGATCTACTGCAAGCCACCCTCACCACCCTCCCCTCCTGTGCCCTAGTAAGCAGCACCAGAGGACATGCCTTGCACCCAGCGCCTGTACCTGTTGACAGCAGCACCCTCTGAGCTGTGGGTCTCGTTGGTCAGACTGCTGGCATGACAGTGCTAAGGGCCATGATGGAAATCTCGACCATCACCAACGTGGAATTGCTCTGGCACCAGAGCAGGCCAAACAGTGCCAAGCTCTTGCGGGGACCCAACCCTTCACATAAGTACCCCATGGACTGGCTGATCAACCATGGGTGCCCAGGGAGAGGGTGGGTAAGCAGCTGAACAAGGTCCTCCTGGAGCTGTACCTCCAAAGGGCCAAGCACAGCTGCAGCCAACCAGTCTATGAGCCGGGAGAGGAGCACCCTCTCCATCCCCCTACTCTGACCAGGCCAGTGGGGAGGAGCCGCTCGTGCACCATGACTAGCTCCCTTCATCTGATGGAGGATACCCAGTGTTCCCGGTGGGTGGGTGGAAGGCCAGACCCCAGAAGAGCTGCTTTTACCTAGAGTCTAGGGGAGGTGAGCAGGAGCCTGGGGACACTGTAGTGGAGACAGATCCCTTGGTCTGTGCCTTCCTCATGTATCTCAAGCACTCTTACATGATGTTCAGGGACCCCAGAAGAAAGGGGTGTCTTTGTCCCTGGTTACTCCTGTGGGCAACACTGACCAGGGTTGTGAAGGGGGTGAGGCACAAAGGCAGCCACTTGCCCATGTGAACCCACGAGTAGGTTGTGCCATCAGTTAATCTCAGCCTGGCAGCAAGGCTTTTGGGCACAGCAGTGAACCCAGCCCTCTGCATGTGGCCCCCAAAGCACTACAGGCCAAGGGGAAAGCCTCACGGTCCACAATGCAGACATCTGAAGGTTTTACATTTTTTAAAAAATATATTTTTTAGTTGTATTTTATTTGTTTATTTTTATGTGGTGCTGAGGATCGAACCCAGCACCTTGCCAGTGCTAGGTGAGTGCTCTGCTGCTGAGCTACAATCTCAGCCTTCTTTTAAAGGTTTTTTTTTTTTTTATAGGCAATATTTTACTTAATATTTTATCTTAAGCATATGTAACACTTTAGTGAAGGTCATTACCCTTGATAATGGTTCCCTCTTTCCCTGTTTTTCTTTAATTTTCTTGTAATGCTTCCCTTTTAAGGTGTGCTTTGCTGAGTGCCCACCAGGGAGAGGCTAGCTGCCCCTCCAGGTGGGCCTGGTTTCTCTTATCTGTACATGTGGCCTCAGGCCTGTATCAGAGCTTGGGTTTGGGGGGATCTGAACCAGAACTGCAGCTTTGGAGACAGACAATCTAGTGGTTCTGCTTTCACAGGCACCCATTGCATGGCAGATTCGTTAAAAAAGAAGAATACAGAAAATGATTGTAAGATAATAAAAAGGAAACTGTTATACTTAATTACTTATAAATTTAAAAAGTAAAAAAATCCCTCGTAAATCTTAAGAAAAAAAGAGAAAAATACAAATCTGTGGTGTTAAGAATTGGCTTCACACTTCTACCCCTGAGCTCACCCTGAACCCCGAAACAAATATTTTTATAAAAGTCCACAAAATCAAGCCAACACTTGTAAGAAACTAAAAAGATTATATTTCTCCAAACAAAAGTTGGTAGGCCCAGACATTTTACGGATGGGATTTACCAAACCTTCAAGGACTAGAAAATTCCTTCATATTCTTTCATTTTCTCAAATAGTAAATGTTGGCCGTCTTTCCAATTCATTCTTTGAGGCAAAAACAAAAACAAAACAAAAAAAAAAAAAAAAAAACAAGCTTGCTGTTAAGATTGTCAAAGATGGTGTAGAACTATGGGAACTGCTGTGTAGACCAAGAATTGGATGAAGTGGGATATGGTCCAGAACATGAGTGTGGCTCTTCAGTTAGAATAATAAGATGGTAGATTACTCAATAAATGATTTGAGGAAATTAGCTCTCCAACTGGAAAAAAATTAGTTTGATCTCTATCTCAAAGTATAAGTCCAGATAAATTCCCCATGAATTACAGATACAAACAACCATCTTCCTAACCCAACTAAAAATTACTATAAGGACACAATATTTTTACAATCTTGGATAGATTTCTTCCATTGCATGACATCAAAGGCCAGAAGCCCATAAAGAAAAACAATACAGATTTAGCCATCTTAACTTAAAAATTTCTCCATGAATTCTGTTGGTGAAAAATCTTAAAGAGACTTTACTTTCAGATATAATCACACGCTTGTGCAAAGACTTATGCATGTATAAAGATATTCCTTTTTTTGAAATGTCAGTTTTTTATATCTTATAATTTATTTATTTTTATGTGGTACTCAGTATCAAACCCAGTGCCTTTACACATGTTAGGCAAGTGCTACCACTGTGCTACAAGCCCAGCCCACGATATTACTTTGGACATTGCTAGCAATAGCAAAAACCTGGAATCAGCTCAAACATCTAAAAATAGTGTACTATTTAGAAAAGTTATGGTAAATTCATACAATGGAATATTACACAGCCACTAAAGAAAATTAGGTATAGCTGTGAAAAGATGCCCCAAAGTAAAAAACAAAACTTTGTTGTGCATGGTGTATGGCATGATTTCACTTGCATTTTTAAAATATGACTATATATATGCTGACAAAAAAAATTTTAAAAAAATGTATTACACTTCTGGGGAATAGGTACAGATGAAATTTGGGTAAAAGAAGTAAGGCCACTGGGTATGGTGATGTACTCTTGTAATCCCAGCAACTCAAGAGGCTGAGGGAGGAGGATCACAAATTTGAGGCCAGTTTCAGCAACTTAGCAAGATCCTGTCTCAAAACAAAAAGTAAAAAGGGCTGGGGATGTAGCTGAGTGGTAAAAGCACCCCTGGGTTCAATCCCTAGTTAAAAAAAAAAAAAAGGCCAAAGGGAAACTATTTTACTTCATATAATAGTTTGTTTACAATATAATTTTTAAAAATTACATGTACAAGACATAATAAGAGATGACAAGGTGATGGAAAATAGTTATGACAGTGGCTTAACAGCTTTAATATATAATGAGTTGTTATAAATCATTAAGATAAAAAAAAGATGCCAGTCACAGTGATGCATGCCTGTAATCCCAGGGACTCAGGAGGTTGATGCAGGAGAATGAAAGCCAGCCTCAGCAACTTAGTGAGACAGTGTCTCAAAATAAAAAGGGCTGGGAATGTGGCTCAGTGGATAAGCACCCCTGGGTTCAATCCCTGAGATCAAGAAAACAGCCAAGATGCATATGCAAGTTTTCTAATAGAGAAAATTTGAAATATGACTAATATATATATTCATATTACACATGGAAAATACTGGGTATCTTTAGACTAAGAAAAACTTGTACTTTCTGTATTTCTGTATTGCTTATTAAATACTATGCATGGGTCACTTTTATAAAAAACAGTAAAAAATGATAGTTGTCATTACATACACAAATTCATGAAAAACTCCAGAGTTTAGAGACAAATGCATATGTGTATGATTCGGCTGTAAGGAGGTGCACACAAACTTCCCGACCTTTGGATGTTAAGAGCAAAAGTGCAGGATTTGTGCTGTATGACAGCAACCAAAAAGAATCTTTCTTTGAAATCTGAATGCCTATGTGACAGGAAAGCAACATTGTAAGTACATAAAGTATTCTTACCACCCTCCCCTCCCCTGTCCTTCTCAGGAGATCTAGGCCCACAGGAAAGCTCAGAAGGCAGCAGGGTGAACTCTCCAGATGTGGCTCTGGGGGCCTGTATGGGGTCTTGCAGAGGTGCTTTTACACCCTAGCTCTGCAATCTGCAGCTGCACGAGGGTGATGTCTGAGGGTGATGTCCGTAGAAGCCAGAATATCTCAAAGTCGGGGCAACTGTGCACTCTACATTAGAATCTTCTTGATCCACAGAACCATGGTCAGAACTATATGACTTTTAGCTTAAAAAGCAAATCTTATTTAAAACCATCTTATGAAGAACAGGAACTACATATATTAGCAAAATGGTTACTCTACTATTTTAGTAAAAATTTCAGATGTGGAGGAAGCTCTTCAGCTGGAAAAATGTAGTTTAGATTTTAGAAAACATTTTGCTATCACATGAAAACTTGTCTTGTTTTAGTTCAGGGGTCCACAAACTTTTTCTGTTAAAAGCCAAATAATAAAAATTTTAGGCTTTGCAGCATATGGTCTCTATTGCATGTACTCATCTCTGCCTGATAGTAAATAGACAATATGAAAATAAGTGCCCATGGCTGTGTCCCCCCCCCAATTTTTATTTATAAAAATAAATGATGGTACTCAGGAGGCTGAGGCAGAAGGACTGCAAGTTCAAGGCCAGAATGGGCAACTTAGTAAGACCCTGTCTCAAAAATAAAATAAAAAGGGATGGGGATGTAATACAAGGGTGGAGTACTTGCCTAGCATGTGTGAGGCCCAGGGTTCAACTCCCAGTACCATGCCCCCAAACAAAACAAAACAACAAACAATAAAAAGCAATTTACAAAATGATTACAATATAAATGATGGGGGCTGGGATTTATATATATATATATATATATATATATATATATATATATATATATATATATTTTTTTTTTTTTTTTTTTAATAAACAAAGATTGAATTCTTAAAAAAAAAAAAAAGGAAATGATGGACCAGACCTACCCTTCAGGCTATACAATGGAGACCCCCCATTTTAGATTACCAACTTGAGAATGGTCTATTTTATTATGCTTCCCCTGCCTCTCCTTGGTAGTTTGTGAGAGTGGTCTGACTTGAGGTTATCTTCTATGGGGCCCTGTGTTCAGCCTCCCTCTCAAGAAATGAGATATGTCTTAATGCCTTTTCCCTGTACTGAGCTGGGTCATTCTCAAATCTGACAGCAAAGGTACTGGGACACATACCTCTTATGCTATCTCACTGCTTGGAGCTGCCAAGTGAGCAGCCACAGCCCTTCCCTCCATAGGCTCTGCTTTTATCAAACCTACACACAAAACTTAGTGTTGATTGAGCTGCATCCTTTAGTGTCAGGGAAGATGAATGAAACTAAAGAGATGATATGGACTTCGATTCTTTTCACTTAAACGGCATAAACATTGGGCGAAAGAAAGTTTGCTTTTAAAAATAAGCAATATGTATAGAGAAGAATCAGAAATGAAAGGAAGAGCTGTCAAGTGTCTGAAATCCCAATTTGGTAGTGTATTGATCTTGAATAATGCTTGTGAAGGAGAACAACAAGTAGAAATATACCTTTCACATTTTTTTCTTTTGTTGTAAATTATAACTCAAACAATAAATATTTATGGAGAACATACTAAATACCAGGCATTTTTCTGTTTAGACACAAACACTATTTTTTTTTAAACTGCCTATTAAAATGTAATGCATCTAAATTGTAGACATATAGGAAATCTCTCTCTCTCTCTCTCTATAATGAATCACCCAGGTATCCTCACATTGTAATAAATAATACAAATGTTCTTATTTGAGCTAACAAATCTTTTTTTAACAATAAATAGGCTTCTATTTAATCAATATGCTAGTATTCTATGAAAGACAAAATACTAGCATATTGATTAAATAGAGGATATTTAAGAGCACATGTTTAGAAGATGGTTTAATATCAATTTCCCCTGAGGAAGAAGTACTAAGAAATATTGGATTCCTCCTCCAATCACTCATGAGGATGGCCTCCACATGAAAGCTTTAGCTCTGACTCAACATAGCAGAGTAATGCTGCTGCCTGGCGGTGCCCAGAGCATAAGCAAATCTCTGAATCCTGAGCTACTTACAGCGAAGGGGTGGTAGGGGGCAGCGGGGGGAGCTCCGCGGGGCCCTGTTGGTGGTGGCAGCACGGACAGTCCTGTTGAAAAGATGCCAAGTGCGCTGAGGTTCAACCCTGGGATCAGATTGGCTTGTTGCTGGGAACAGAAATGGAGAAAAAATATGAGGGGAGGAGACCAGAGAGGTCCAGCTTGCCTGGGTCAACCTCCATTTCTTGTCTGAAAGGCACCAGCATTTCCCATTAGCTCTGCCCTGGCTCACAAGACCTCTTTGCCTTGCATTGGGGGTGGATGCCAATCCTCAACCCGACTGTGGCATGCCTTCAAAGCTTTTCTGCCACCCTTGGGAACATCTACACATCTTTCCATGGCAACTGAGGACTACCTGGGGACTCGGGCCACCTTGTCAGCCTGTTATTTCCATCCTGCTCAATCTTGCTCCTTTAAATACCCCCATGCTCTCTCTGACCTCTGGGCTCTTGCACATTCGACTCCCCTGGAAGAAAGTGCTTCTCTCCCTCCTCACCTGGCTGAGTCTCCCCTCACTCAGCTTAGTGTCCCCCTCATCCATGAAGCTTTCTCTGACCCCAGAGGTCTGAGCTCTAACACCCTATCTAGGTTCTCCTGGCATTCCTGTTTCCTTAAAACAGCACTCATCATATGGTGTTTGAATGACCTGTGCAATTAACTTTTCCCCTTTTAGACCATGATTTCTTACAGAGACTCTTTTACTTAGTGTTGTGTACAGTGCCTGGTACATAGTTAAGTACTCAATAAATATTTGTTGAATGATTTCCCTGAAAACAAATTGGGTCAACAGGTTTTTCTCACTTTATCCAGGGACAGATCAGACCCTTCACTAGGACACAACATATGGAAATTCCATGATCCAAGTTTGGGATGGTCTGTGACTTCTGTCTCTTCATCATTTAGTTGCCAGCTTCATGATTATCTCACTCGCTTACTCCATGTTTTAAACCTGAGTATGTTCAAATGGGCTGGAGGTGGATTTTAAACCTCTTAGAGACACAGGAATGTAGTCACCCCATAACTTGACTTCCTTTAGAATGTTTGGAACAGTAGAACTGGGATCTTCACCTTCATCTCATTTGATATGTAAGACCCTAGTGATTTTGTGAGTCATCTCTCAGACCGTGGCTTTGAATAGACATGATGACTCTCATGCTCAGGTGACAAATCTTTGCAGCAACCAGACCCTTTTGAGCATTTCCAAGTGTTCACAGAAAGATGTCAAGAAGAAAATGAGCCGTTCAGATGGTCCTTCCACAGACAAACACACAGGGAGGAGGTTGCATGGCTGTCTCTTCCTCCACCTCTCCCCATCCTGCCTCACATTCACCATGTGCTGTGGCCTGCTCAGGTGGGGCCCAGGTGATGTGGGGGCAGAGTGTGGACCTGCGTAAAGGCCAGTGTGGAAAGTGCTGCAGCGAGAGTGCTCGGGTTTAGTCCACAGAACTCTTGGTCAACACTCATTCCTCTATGAAATGTTATCAGGTCTGAACTTGCTTCAAGGTCATCTGACACAGATGGGAAGTGGATGAGAGTTGAGATGAAACAAAATAAGCCATGAGGTCACAACCCAATGAAGCTGGAATATCAGCTATGAGGGCTTATCAGAGATCTTTCCACCCTTCTGTATATGTTAGAAAATTATAATAAAAAGTTGTTACTCCCCTGAGCTGAGCTTGGGCTTTGCTAATAGACAAATATTTTTAGGACTTTCCTGAGTGCAGACTTGTGTTTCCCCATTATCAAGTGGGAACTAGTAGCAATAACAGGAAGGACACACTCAAACCAGTCTCTTAGCAGTATTAATGAGAGCTCAGGTGGAGGTCAGCAATTATTAAGCAATTTAAAAGTGCAGGTCACTAGCACGAGATAAAAACTGGAAGTTAATTATAAAGTGTGCTTTCTCTCCTCTGTACTGGAGGTTGAATCCAGGGATGCTTTACTACTGAGCAACATGCTCAGGCCTTTTATTTTATTTTTTATTTTGAGACATGGTCTCACTAGGTTGCTGAGGCTGGCCTCAACTGGTGATCCTCCTGCCTCAGGCTCCTGGGATTACAGTTATGCGTAATTGAACCTGGCCATAGTATGTTTTTTTTTTTTTTTTTTTTTTGGCGGGGGGAGTCTCAGGGATTAAACCCAGAGACATTTGACCACTGAGCTACATCCCCAGCCTTTTTGCTTTTGAGACAGTGTCTTACTAAGTTGCTTAGGGCCTTGCTAAATTGCTGAGAATTTAATTTAATTTAATTCCAGCTTTGAACTTGAAATCTTGCCTCAGCCTCCTGAGCTGATGGGATTACAGGCGTGCGCCACCAGGCCCGGCTCGAAGTTTTTATTTTTAAAACACCCAAAGTAATAAGGACAATGTTACAGAAAGTTCTGAAATTAGGAGTTAAAAAAAACAATACTTTCCTAACATACCATATATTTTTAGTTTTGTATGGAGCCTTCCAGTAATTCCAATCCATATTATTTTATGTAACCGGAACCCTAGTTATAAATACTTTCACATGTCTTTCCTTAATAAACATCATAAGTATTTCCTGATTTTACAATCTTATTATTAGTCATTATTTTTTTTTAATGGCTTCACATTGTTTTGTCCAGTTTTGTGTTTATCACGTTTTACTAATTGGTTTCCTGACTGTTTTAATGCCTTTACCCCAGAGAAGTCAGGAACACTCCTCATACTCATGTAGATAAGGCACCTTCTCATCAGCTGAATGACAGTGTTCTTAGAAAGGCCTGGGTCCTGTCTGAAAGCACAGAGGAAAACCAGCGGAGAAGGAAGCGCTAGGCACTTACATTAACGGCCAGCATATCGTTTTCAAAGGCCTCACGTAGCTTCTTCATAATCTCTATCTCAGCGTTGGCACAGGCTTCCACTGTGCCCTTCACAGTGATGGTTCGTTCAGGGTTGTATATGCTCAAATCCTGCAAACTGGCCAGTGGGAAAAAGAGAGACATTTCTTTTTCTGATAGCAAAAATAACATTCCAGAACAATCACAAACATGTCTTGGTAGAGAAAACTGGATTCCCTCACAACACACTCAAATCTTAGTGACTTAGATCATATCCCCTGGAAAATGTCAGACTGGGAACTATGTATTTGTTTTTGATGATGATGGAAATAATTATATCACACATGATTGTATTTCAATTTTAGGGAAAAGCAGATGAGTGGGGCATATCAAAATGCTCAAGTGATTTATCACTGGACGCAATGAATCTGAACGGGTGACTTACGATGAGATTGTTATCTTGGTCCCTGTCTCATGTTCGATTTTCTTCAAATTTCTGCCTTCTTTGCCAATCAGTCTTCCAACCAAACCATTGTGGGCCAAGATTTTCAGAGGGATCTCTTCAGCTCTAAAAGAGAAAAATGATGATTTAACACTTAAGATGGACAAAATGGCTGCCTCTCAAGAGACATTACCCTGCTTTTTTCTTATATAATGGAAGCTATTTTGTTTGGATACCAAGTGGCCTTGGGCTTTAGGGGAGGCCAGGTCCCCTCGACAACCTCAGGCTCATGAATTTCAATTAATGTAGCTAAACCATGATCATTTTACTCTCTTGTGGTAACTGGTTGGAAGGGAAAAGTGGGTCTACAAGGCAGATCTAGCCAATGAGATATGAATTAAAAACAGACCTACCAGGGATCGGGATGTAGCTTGGTGGTAAAGCACTTGCCTAGCATACACAAGGCTGTGAGTACCACCAAAAAAAAAAAAAAAAAGACTGGGAATATAGCTCAGTAATAGAGCTGGATTCAATCCCTAATACTGCCAAAGAAAAAAGAAAAAATACCTACCACATGAACCAGCAAGTCCATCTCTGGGCATATACCCCCCAAAAATCAAAGCAGGGTCTGCTGTATGCCATAACATGGACAAACCTTAGAGATTTACGCTAAGTAAAATAAGCCAACTACTCTATGATTTCATGTATATGAGTCATTTCAAGGTGTCAAATTCATAAAACATGAAGTAGAATGGTGGTTACCAGGGGTGGGGAAGAGGAAAAGGGAAAATTCTTCAAAGGGCTCAGAGTTTCAGATTTGCAAGATGGAAAAATTCTAGATATTGATTTCACAATAATACGAATATTTTTAACATTATTGAACTATTCATTTAAAAATAATTATGATAGATTTTATTTTAAAATTTTTATTATTATTATTTAAGATAGGATCTTGTGCTATGTTGCCTAGGTTGGTTTCAAACTCCTGGACTCACTTCTTTGCCTCTGCTTCCCAAGGTGGGTGCCACCAAGCCTTATTAATATGGTAAATATTATGTTCATTTCTTTTCTTTTTGTACTGGGGATTGAAACCAAGGATGCTTAATCACTGAGCTACATCCCAAACCCTTTTTTATATTTTATTTAGAGACAGAGTCTTGCTGAGTTGTTTAGTGCCTCACTAAATTGCTGAGGCTGGCTTTAAACTCACAATCCTCCTGCCTCAGCCTCCCGAGTCTCTGGGATTACAGGTATGTGCCATCACACTTGGCTTAAGCCACTTGTATTTTCTATTACCTGAGACCAAAAACATGTAGCAGATGCATTATTGCCTCAAAACAAACAGAATACTTGAAGACCTCCCCCAAATGTAACTTTCAGAGAGTAGGGCTTTTGTCCGCTTTCTTCGCTGCTCAGTTCCTGGCACACAGAACAGTGCCTGGCCTATAGCTGGTACTCAATAAAGAGTTGGCAAAAGAATAGAGTTTAGCATCCTTATTCTCTGACATTCTCTTTTATCTTCTACTCAGCCCCCTCAGGGCTGTCACTGACAAGGGAGGCCTTTTCTGAAACCCTCAAGGGCCTTCTTGTCCCCCTAAAACCTTGACTGGGGCTTCCCATTACATGTAATCACCCGGTCTTGCATTTCTCCACTTCTCATAGCTGCACATAATTACTGGTGTGACTGTTTAATAAGTCTCTCTCCCACTGGACTGGTAAGCTCCACAAAGCAAGGACTGGATCTTGCTCATGGTTATAGCTTTGGCACACACAGTGCTTAGCATGGTTCAGGTACTCAGAAAAAAATATTTCAAAGACATTCAAATGCTCTTTCTTGGCTCTACATGAAAACTTTAAAGACCAAATTTATAAAAAATGAGTCTTGCTGACTACTTAGAATTTTGTAAGTTGCACCTAGGTTAAAGGATCAAGGAGGGAGTTACTCATAAAATTCTAAATAATTAGGATGAAAGAAGGCTTTCTTCAAATTAAGCTGTGGCATTTAGGGGATTTAAAGAGCCATAAAGAGCAAATAATTCATAAATGAAAGGTTGGAGTCTCTTATGAAATCTGAATATAGACTTGCAATGTTCCTCTTTTAAAAACTACTTTCATCTTCCCAGTTTTGGGACAGTTATGTTTGACATTATTTGCCAAATTAATGTTATATTCAATTCATGCTTCATTGCTCCTCTATAAAACTGCTACTATGGCCCACAAATTTTGCCAAACTGACATTGTCTTTTTAAAAATTAAATTTTCTATTTTATTACCATTCATCAATTTATAATACAAAAATCAACTCATTTAGTAAGAAATTGTGCTTGCCATTCAAATTGATACAATGCTCATTGTTATGGTTTGACTATGAAGGGTCCCCCTAAAGCTCCTGTTAATGCAGGAATGTTCAGAGGTAAAATGATGGGACTTCGAGAGTTGTAACCTCATCAGTCCATCCTAGTCTGAATGGTCTGAGTGGGAACTCGGGCAGGTGGGTGATGGTGGGATGAGGTAGATGATTGGGAACATGCCCTGGAAGGGTGCATCTTCCCTGCAGCCTCTTCCCCTTTCTCTCTCTGTTTTCTGGTTATCATGAAGGATGAGCTCTCCTCCATCATGCCATGAAATGCTTTCCTCCGTCATGATGTTCTGCCTCACCTTGGGTCCAGAGCAAGAAGTTGGCACACCATGAACTGAACCTCTAAAACTGTGAGCCAAAATAAATCTTCTCTAAATTGTTCGTCAGGTATTTTTGTCACAGCTACGCAAAGCTGACCAACATACACTATTATACTGTGGAAGCCTAAGAACTATTTCATAAAGGGAAAGAGGAGATGGAAGAAAAGGAGGATGAAGAGTAATCACTCGGAAACTAGTTTCTACTACTCAAGGAAATATAATCCAATTTTAAGAGTGCAAATGGTATAGAAACATGCTGGAAAAAACCTTTTCCAAAATAGTAAAGGATGGCTCAGGAGACAATGAACATCCTATACATGCGCTATCCAATATGACAGCCATTAGCCATATCCATGGCTATTCAGATTTGAATTAGTTGAAATCAAGTTTTCATCTCTTCCACTGCACTATTCACATTTCAGTTACTCAACACCAGTCTGTGACTAGTGGTTATTTTATTGAACAGTGCAGATATAGAACAGTTCCATAATTGCAAGTTGTACTAGACAGCATAAGTATTCATGTTCTTACCAATATTACTACCAATGGATGATGGTAACATTGGGATCACCAAAACACAAGTGAAGAAAAAAACATATTGTAAATGTAAAAGGTCTGTTCGCTATGGTGTTCTTCTTGGGATCAAATTTCTTAAACACAATCCCTCCCCTGTTCCCTTTACTGAGTTACAGACTTAAAGCTTTTAACATTTCTTACTCTGTACCCGGGTAACGTATGTAAACTTACAGTTTGGTCTCATCAGCTTCCTTCTGCATGATTTCAAGAATCATGCGGCAGGCTTCAGATGTCCCCTCTGGGGTGGCATGGATGGTAACAGGCTTTTCTGCTGCCCCTGAGTTCTCTTTTCTATGGATGTCTACCCTGTAAGAAAGGAATCAGGCACAATAAGTACAACATCCTCTGGGGTAGGACCCTAGTCCCAAGAAAGCCTGGCACCAGCCAACACCAAGGGCACAGACAGGAAAGCGTCATCGGCACGTTCACAACCAATGCCATTCTCCAAGAAGGTGGCAAGCAGTGCAGGGGGTCTGTGCCAAGCTCTAATCCTTGGCACTGCCATTCAGAAAGGGACTGTTTCTCATAGGAGTGCTGTGGGACAGAGGCACCAAGCCAGCTTGGTAATGAAGCCAGTTTGGTAGATGAAGTATTTTCTGCAGACTTTCAGATGACTGCAGAAGCAAAGAGTAAAGTGAGAAGGATAATACTGCACACTGGCACCATGCCGTCTCTGAACTGATTGCAGCTTTTAAAACCCATATGTTAATCCAAACCCAAACACCAAATTTGATCAAGCTTTATATGTTTGAGTGTGGATAAAACACAGAGGCATGCCCTCTCTCTGCCTCTCTAAGTTTTTGGTTTCCTTTCCATTGGCAGCCTGCCTTCTTCCGGCTCTTAAAACTAATGGCTCAAAAGCTTGATGACTTTATCAGACTTCCTTGGGTAGTTGTGGCCCTACTCATTTTGTTAACTTTCAAAATCATGTATCTATTGTATCCCTTTATACTCTGGCTGTTATAAAGCCCAGAGTCAAATCTTTGGCCTACTTCTTTAAAACAGGCACACAATTTGAACATTAAATTCAGTTTTTTTTTTAAGCTACCTTCAACAATCTTTGGAATAAAAGGAGATATAAATAAAAATCACATTCTCAGTGAGGCAAACTTGATGGAAAAGAAAGGGTTGTGTGTTTGTTTTTTGTTTATTTGCAAAAAATATATACAAACTTTACTGTACGCTTAAGGCATGGGACTGTGCTAACCCAAAGGGCTGATTTTTAAAATAAAAGGAACATGAGATAGTAATTTCTCTATTTCACTTTTCCTCCTAAGATTATGCACTCTAGGCCTTATCCATCTTAGTGTCTATACTTAGGGTTAACTCAGATGCTGAGGAAATTAGCTTTTCTTTTTTTTCCAGGTTACAAAGCCTCTTTACAAACCTCAAACATTTCAGGTTAAAATGCACTAGCACATATATGTAACTAGCATTTGTCGTACTTTTGATGTTTGCAATTGAAGTGATTTCTTTAAATCTGCCTGGTTTTGCTAATTCTCACAATAATCCTGGCAAAACAGTAATCTCCTTTTCACAGAAGAAGCAATTGATACTCAGGTTAAATTTTTTTCCCCCAAGATCATATAGTCATTAAGTGGTAAAACTTGAACATGAGTCATTGTTTTTCAAGTCCTGTGCTGTGGTCTTACAAACCTAAAAAAAATCGAGAACTGCACAAGTCATTTTATCCAACTCCTTTTACAGTTCAGTCTCTTTAAACAGAGAGAAAACTAAACATAAGGCCAGTGTACTTTCTTTCTTGCTTGATGCACCAATGACTCACCATGTCCACATGAGACTACCTAGGTGGTCTCTAAAACAATGTCTACCTCCAAGGCTCCAACTTAGGGCAGAAGGTAGAGCTAAGACAGAGGGCTTGACAATCCCACAGAACCCCACACCTGGGCTGTTTTAGAACTACATGCATTCAGGGCATTAGTTAGCTTATGGGAACAATCCTTGGCTATGAGGTTCATCAGTGCCCTCTTTACACACCTTTGGCTTGTGTCCGTCATGCAATTAGCACTAAAGCTCATCATGGCCCCCAGCTCGAAGTTAGTCTGTTAGTAGTCCTGTTTAAAGAAGCTACTATCCCATACAATGTCCCTCCCACCCCACCCCATTGCTGATATAAGCAAGAGTGACCTGAAGGTGGCAGGGGACCCCCTTGGAAGGAAGCAAAGGAAGCCCCGGAGGCACGTACCGGGACTGGGTCTGCTTAGTGATGTTCTTTATGGTCAAGCCCTCCTTTCCGATGATGGCACCAACAAACTGGGTGGGGACCAGGATCCGCAGCGGGAAATCAATCTGTCTGGCCTGAGAAGAGCCCCCGGGGGCGTGGCCTTGCTCCCGGGAAGAGTGGTCCCCACGCTGGGCTCGCTGAGGGGGCGAAGGGGAGCTCACCTCTTCATCCGGGATGTAGGAAATCTTGAAGGAGTAGTTCTCAAACTGATGCCCACTTAGCTTCTCGATGGCTCTGGAATGCAGCAGGGAGGGGAGAGCCTTGTCAGAGAGCGACATGGAGGAAGACTCTCTGGGGGACGGGTGGGTGCACTCCCTTCTACCAGGCGCTTATGTGGGTGTGGGTGTGGGTGCCGCGCACCGCACTGAGGATACAGTGGAGGGCAAGCTCTGCTCCCCCGGAGCTTACAGCTAACAGTGAAATGTCGCCACACACAACTAAACCGGTTAGGGTCGCTCCACGTGAATTTGGGGACTAAATAAAGACCCAGACCCAGAAAGCACCTTATCTTTGGGTTCAGTGACCGCTCCTCAGCTGCAGCTCCCACAAGGGGGCCAAGGCAGGCAAGAAGGAGAGAGCGCGCCAGGAACCCGGACTTTATAGGGGAGAAGCCATTCAAATGAGGCAAGGGGTAAGGTTACCACAAACAAGTGGGTGTAATCCAACCCCATCGGTGACGCCCACTTCTGGACCCACACCTCTCTTATCCGAGCAGAGGTAAGGTCCAATTGCATTGCAATGGTCAGTACCTCCTTACTCAGGACCTAAAGGTGTGTACACAGCTCCTGGCCAGAGTGGCTCCCCACAATTAAACAAGTGATCACCTATAGGCTTGGTCCGACTGGACGAACAATCCTGCCTTCTGCTCTTCACCACCCTGGTTTGTATCCCCCCTCACCCAAAACTCTTTGTAGATATCAGTAGAAAATCATCATTTTTTTTTCTTTTTAATCACAACATAACATTTATTATTGAAAATTCAGAAATACGTAAGTACAAATAAAGAATTCTATTCCATTCTATTTTTTCCTATCTTCAGTAAGTGTAAATGTATTATAAAAATGAATTGATATTGTACATATAATTTTCTAATCTTTAAAAAATTAATACTCTACGAAGACGAGAGCCGCCGCAGCTGCTGCCAGGATCCGACTCTGGCCCTTTTTATTTTTATATATTTTTAAAGATAGGGCCTCACTTGCTGAAGCTGGCCTTGAACTTGCCATTCTCCTGGGTCGCTGGAATTACTAATGTATACCACCACACCTGGCTCTAAGTCCACAGATTCCTAACATCTTAAGTATTGCCCACTGGCCCTCTGGAAAGGTTTCAACATTTCCTATCCCACAGCAGTTTAGGAGAGTACTTATGTCCCCAATCCTCAAAAGCACAGAGCACTGTTATGTAGATTATAGATATCACTGTGATAGGGGGTAAAGAATAACCCACTTTTGTACTTTAAAAATTATACATGAGGCAGAACAATTCCTTCATTTTTTTTTTTTTGTTGTTTGGGGGGGGGGTCCCAGGGATTGAACTCAGGGGCACTTAACCACAGAGCCACATCCCTGGACCTTTTTTTTTTTTTTTTTTTTTGTATTTTATATAGAGACAGGATCTCACTGAGTTGTTTAGGGCCTCGCTAAATTGCTGAGGCTGGCTTTAAACTCATGATCCTCCTGCCTCAGCCTCCCAAGCTGCTGGACTTATAGGCATGCACAACCGTGCTGGGCTCTTCCCATGGTTTTGGCAGCAGCATTAATCCAATTCTACTAAGTTAATGTATAGGGTTTGTGAATTTATCACAAATAAGCACTGTCTGAATTAAAAAAGGCAAGAGAGTAACCTGTATAGGTGTTCACGGAAGTGGCAGCAGGATAGAAAATAGAATGGTGGTTGCTGGTGGGACTATAAATTGGTGCAACCACTCTGGAAATCAATATGGCGATCCCTCAGAAAACCTGGAATGGAACCACCATTTGATCCAGTTATCCCACTCTTCGGCATATACCCAAAGAACTTAAAATCAGCATACTACAGTGACACGGCCACATCAATGTTTATAGCAGCTCAATTCACAATAGCTAAGCTACAGAAACAACATAGGTACCCTTCAATAGATGAAAGGATAAAGAAAATGTGGTATATATACACAATGGATATTACTGAGCCATAAAGAAGAATGAAATTATGGGCATTTGCCAGCAAATGGATGAAACTAGAGACTATCATACTAAGAGGAATAAGCCAATCCTTAGAAACCAAAGACCGAATGTTCTCTCAAATATATGGATGCTAACACACAATAAGGGTTGGGGGAGGGAAGAATAGAAGTTCACTGGATTAGACAAAGGGGAATGAAGGAAAGGTAGAAGGGTTCAGAATAGGAAAGACAGTAGAATGAATTGGGCAAAACCTTCCTATGTTCTTACATGAATACAGGACCAGTGTAACTCCATGTCATGTACAACCACAAGAATGGGAAATTACACTCCATGTATGTAGGATAGGTCAAAATACATTCTACTGTCATGTATAACTAAAAAGAATAAAAATTTTTTAAAAAAGCTAGAATGGTAGGTTCTTAGAGCATCTTCAGTTGACACATATGCTAAAGTTAATGGCAAATAAATCTTTTTTTTTCAGTGCAAAATTAACTTTCTCAAAACTGTTGGTATGAGAATGTGTTAAAATATCTTTACATGTGTTAAAAACTAGCAAAAGAAGTTGAGATTATAATCCTGGATGGATACATTAGGTAGGAGTTCAGGGACACCAAGATGGCGGAGACAGGGTATCAAAAGCTGCTGGAGGAAAAGACAATAAATCCCATTACCATGACAACTCCCACCAAATTTTAAAATGACCAATGGAAGTAAAGTGGACAGTATTCTAATTAGGTTTTCTAAAGTAACTAATGGCAGGGAGGGATTGGAAAACATTCTGACTAGGTATCATAAGATAACCAACGGGAGAAAATGGGGTAAGGCCTTCAATCAGGTCCGTATAGGGAAGAGAATGCTGCAAAGACATTGTGCAGACCCTGGGGGCCTTGATCCTCTCTCTCTGGCTCATCCCACTCTGTTCTACATAACAGAGTGCTATCTTCACCTTCAATATATCAGTACTCTATCTGCTACTTCTGTGTGTCTTCGCTCAGTTCCTTATTCGGAATGCCTAGGACCTGGACTTGGACTTGACGTTCCAACAGTAACAGATATATAACCAAAGTTAGGCAACAGGCATAAAGTAAGACCACATGTGGCCAGAGTTCTAGCTATGATGACCTGACCAGTACTTCAAGAACCTCCTTTAAAAAAGGAACTTGTTTTTTTTTTTTTTTTTTTAAGAACTCAGTCCCATGTTCGTCAACAATTAAGCTTAAATTATCAATCACAGAAGCAATGTAATAATGGAGACTAGGAGGAGAATGGGGGTAGAGATAAGAACCTAAGCCATGTCCCACTCCCAGATAATTCACCCACTGCTGCTGGCACTGAGGTAGATCCTTTTTTTAATAATATATAGAGGAAAATGTCATGTTTCAGTACCCATCGAATGAGTGTGAACAAAAACAGGCTGTGTATTTTCCCCATGGCCCACGAAGGAAGCTCTGAGTACAAGGAACTCCAAGTGGTTGTCAAAACAGAGTCCAAAAGACACGGCCCTCTATTCCCAACCATGTCAGGACACAGCATCCACCTTTGTTTTAATGCCAATGTTCAACATTTTTTAAGATAGTTTCTGCACAATCACCAAACATCGTCATATGAATGTCCTGGGGCTCCTCTGCATATTGAAAGTGGCTGGAATACGCTGGAGCTATACCAATATGCCAACTGTGGCTCAGGTGTCATGAGCTCCTGGGATGTGTCAAGGGGGCATGGATTGACCTCCACCAATCTTCTTAGAAAGGGTTTATAAACACAGGACTCAATGGAATTCCAAGACAAAATCAAAATAAATTCAAAAGGAAATAAACCTGAGTCCACGTACATTTTTGCTTCTTCTCTTGTTGCATAGGTAACGTTGACAACAGCAGTTTCTGTGTCTGTGTTGACTATGGAAGAAACAAAAACTGTATTATCATTTTTAAAAAGTCGGTCACTCTCTGGCTCAAGGTAGACAGACTAGCTTTAGAGAAAATGTACCAAATACGTCATCGAACTCTGTAGGTATTTACATTGTTATATTTATTCCAATACATTCGTAGTAACTTGTCCTCAACTTATGAAACACATTTATAACACATTTATAATAGATTGTATACACAACAGTTTTATTTTCACTTATTTTATAAACACTTTTGCATGAATATATGTACTTTTTAAATATAGTTTTCATTGTTAATGTTGACATGGAATTGCAGTGAGCAAATGTGCCACGATTTGCCTAACCATAACCCATAAGGCAAATCTGCTGCTCCCAATAGTTACTACTATAAATAGTGTTGCTAAAAATCACCTTTGTTCCAAACATCATTTGACTTTGTATTCTTCTGAATTACTTCTGTAGGCTAAAATAAATCGAAGAAGAAAACAGTTGGGTAAAAGAACATGATATTGTTTTTCTTTACAGTACTGAGGATCAAATAGGGTCTTACTCATGCTAGGCAAGTACTCTACTATTATATTCATAGCCCCAATATGAAGCTTTTTTTTTTTTCTTTAGCACCAGGGATGCTCTATCATTGAGCTAATTCCCAACCCTTTATATTTTTTGAGACAGGGTCTCACTAGGTTGCCCAGGTTGGCCTTGGACTTGAGATCCTCCTGCCTTAGCCTTAGAGTCATTGGGATTACAGACAGGTGTGTACCATCATTCTGGGCCTCAACATAATGCTTTTTACTTCATATTCAGACTGCTCTCCTAAGAGTCTGGATAAATTTTACTGTACCACTACTAAGATATAAATTTTAATTATTATTATTTTCACTTGTTTAAAATAATTACGTATGTAAGAAAATGTTTTAATTTTGTTAAAATTTAACTGACAAGTAAAAACTATATATTTACAGTATATAACATGATGTTTTGATAAGTGCATATATTATGGAATGGCTTAATCAAGCTACTTAACAGATGCATTATCTCACATACTATGTTTTTTTTGTGGTGAGAACACTAAACCCACTCTCAGCGATTTTCAACTATACAATATATTGTTATTAACTAGAGTCACCATGATGTACTCTCTTGCATTTATTCTTCCCATCTAAATGAAATTTTGTATCCTTTGGCCAATATCTCCTCTACCCCGTAACCCTCAGCCTCTGCTAACCATTATTTTATGAAAGTGCTTTTATTCTTCACTTATTAATGAAGTTGAACCATTACCATTTTTGTTTCCCTGTGACCATATTCCTTGACTGCTTGCGTGAGTTAAATCTATTAACTGTGAACAATAAAGAATATTGACAACTCTACATAACTTGAGTAAAGGAGAGAACACATCAACTCTGAGACTGGCCAAGGAGGGCTCACTCTCGTCTGGCTTATCTTGGTTTATAATTGCTCAGCATCTCTTTTTCCATAGTTAGAGATTCAAAAATAAAAAAGTTTCCAGATAAAATTTTCTCCATGTAAAATTAAGCTAAAAATATTTATTCTTCCAAAACAGACGACTAAATCGAATCCTCTCTTTAAACAAACTGCTGGAGGGGCTGGGAGTGCAGCTCTGTGCCAGGCTGCTTGCCTCACATGCTCGGGGCCCCAGGTTCCACCCCTGGCACTGCAGGGGGAAGAAAAAAAAAAGCTGTTGCAGGATTTAGAGTTAACAGCCAGATTAAGTTAATTTAAGAAAACCACCATAAAGCTGTTTTACAAAGTAATAATAAAATCCTATAACCTATATAAAATTCTATAATAAAATCCATCACACTTGAGCTTCAGGAATTCTGTAACCTCCTCTACCTGTCACATGATCCAATGTTTGCAGAAAGGCTAATTTTTCTGGTTTATGATTTCTATAAGATTCTCAACGGGATTTGGGACCTCAAAGGGGTTAAAGATTTTTAGGTTAAAAAAAAAGAAAACAAAACATCGTTTGTCCAATCACTTGAAAGTAGCTTCAGCCTTTACGGGGGTCGGGGTGCATAATCATCAACCAGAACTGTCCCTGAGGTCCATGGCATAAATGCAAAGCCCAGCCCTAGCCTTTGCCTGGAAACGCTCATCTTGCTAATTCACACGTACCCAGGACAGAACAACAACATGTGCCCAAAAGTGTCCTCACAATTCAACATGTGCCCAAAAGTGTCTCTCAATATGGAACAGAAAGCTGCAGGGGTTTCCTACTGGCTGCTTCCTAGGATTGCAGATGAGGCTGCAGAAGCAGCCTCCCAGAAAACCCTGTGCATGAAGCCTCCTGAATACAGCTGTCCACTAAGACTCAGATGCTCAGGTTCTCTTTCCACTTCTTAGCCATATTCCCTGTTCAAAAATGTTCCTCTTCAGGAAATCAGGCAGTTTTTTGATTCTGGAATGAACTGGAAGATCCATTCAAATCACTTATTTTTTTTGGATTCAAAACTATTATGTTTTCTAAAACTCAACTAAAAATGTTTTCCCTTTGAATTAGGAATCATCCAAGAAAGAGAGTGATTAATCAAGAGCCCAACAGTTTTGTCCTGTAGTTGTGAAGACACTGGAAATGATCAGGAGCTATAAGCTGCCCCAGGGAACTGGGATATTTCCTTTCTTTTCTTTTTTCTTTTTTTTTTTTTTTTTTATATCAGGGATGCATAACTACTGAGCCACATCTCCAGTCCTTTGATTTATTATTATTATTTTTTATTTTGAGACAGTGTAGATAATTTGCTTAGGGTCTCACTAAGTTGCTGAGGCTGACTTTGAACTTGTGATCCTCCTGCCTCAGCCTCCCATGCTGCTGGGATTACAGGGGATATTTCTTCCTTAGGTAGCACTGTTTGGAATTTATAACATGGTCTTAGCTAGGAACTTATATGTTCATGTCTGTAAGGCTATCTAGCCAACCACATCCAATCATAAGAATGTCTTCTTGTCCATACTGAAGGAAATAAGAACTGAGAAATAAAATCCTTGTAAATCATGTCTTCTTCTGAGGTCTTTCCATTCACCTTTGGCCATGAATGGGTAGGAACATAAATGTGAATAATGATATTTTTAATATTCATAGAGTGGGAAACATATTTTTTAAATATTTATTTTTTAGTTGGACACAATATCTTTATTTTATTTATTTATTTTTACGTGGTGCTGAGGATTGAACCCAGTGCCTTGCACATGCTAGGTGGAGTGCTCTACCGCTGAGCCACCACCCCAGCCCAGTGGGGAACATCTGCTATAAAACTATTCTATTAATTATACTGGCAGACAGAAGAGATTTCATGGGTCTCCTATGGTTTTTTCCTAAGTGAACCTTTATAATCCCTTAAGATTATATAAAACTCCATTATTCACAAGGACTTTCTGTAGGATCTCTTTAGGTGGCACAACTATCAGTGATATAAAGGCAGGAGAGAATTGATGCTCTCCATTTTACACATGTGGAAACTGAGTCTGGTTGAGTGACTTTTCCAGGCTCGTGGTCAGTAAGTTACTGAAATTACATTCTGCTCTCTTGGCAAGGTAAAAAAAAATTTATTATGCTACTACCATTCATATCAGGAACCAACTTTTGGCATGTACTTTTTTGGGATTTTTTTTTTTTTAAATAGAGCATTATAATTATACACAGTATTTGGGTGCATCCTGATAAAATCATAAATTCATGGAAAACTATTTCAATCCATGTTTCCCCACTTTTTCCTTCCCTCCTCCCTCTCTCCATTCTCCTTCCTCTACTCTACTGATCTTCCTTTTACTTATTATTTATTTATTTTATTGGTTCTTTTTACTCACAAAGGTGAAATTCCCTTTGGTATATTTATATATGATCATAGAATGAGTTTTTAAAATTCATTCCACATTTTCTCCCCTTTCCTGTCCCTCCTCTCTCCCTCTCGATCTCCTTCTTCTACTCTACTGATCTTCCCTATGTCTTTATGATATCTAATCCTTCCCTCCTTCTTTCCTTTATTTTGCTCTAGCTTCCATATATGAGAGAAAACATTCAACTTTTGATTTTCTGAGACTGGCTTATATCACCTAGCTTGATGTTCTCTATTTCTATTAATTTACCAGCAAATGCCATAACTTTTCTTTATGGCCAAGTAAAACTCTATTGTGTATATATACCACAATTTCTTATGTTTTTACGTAAGAAATTATGTTAATACATTCATCTACTGATAGGCATCAGGGTTGACTCCATAATTTACCTATTGTGACCTGTGCTGCTATAAAACATTTTTTTTTTTCTGGGAGTTCTAATGAGTTACATAAGACATCAGCTTCAGCAGCTACTCCCTCACTTTTTAATTTTTTTTTAATCATAGAATTTCATGCTTTACAAGATAAAAATGAGGATGGCAGAAGTAAAGTTAGTATTCTCTGGGCCTTTGCAGCACTGTTTTTAAGACAGTAGTTATTAAGACTTGAGTGCACACAAAAATCACTCAGGGTACTTGATTTCTGAGCTCTTTCTCCAAAGAATCTTATTAGTGAAACCTTAGAGTGGAAAGCTAGGAGTCTGCATTTTCATAAGCACGGCTGGAGATTCTTGGGACAGGAGCCCTACTCTTTGGAAAACATTCAATGCAGGACATTAGGGATGTGTTCCTCTTAGCTGATGAAAACAAATAGCAGCAGGGTAAATCCATTTACTCTTAAGTGAATTTAGCTTACTCGGTCCTGACAAGTGTTTCTCTAGTGCCTGAGCACACTGTACAGCATAAGGAAAACAGGCTAAGAGTCATATTTAGTTGAAAAACAAAACTATATAGACATATACAAAGATACAGATACCTCTCTCACACACACAGTTATTTAACATACACCTTAGGAAGCGTGTTTCAAATATGAATTTACTATTCTTCTCTGGAGTTGCCTATAAGAAATAACAGGTATTATCCCTCTCCAAAACTCAGGCTAATTTCCTTACTTATTACCTTGTTCCACATTCTCCACCGTCCCATACTGAGCCAAAAGTCCATCCAGTACCTGTAAAAGGAAGCTGCAGTGTCAGAATGGGAAGAAACAATCACCAAAAAAAAAATTTATATATATATATATATATAGTGATATCCCCCAGCAAGCAAATCAAAGCAAAACAAGAATGGATACATAAATGTTTAATTAAATTGCTTTCAGGCCATCCAGAAATACAGTTAGAACTGAACAAATATTACGGGGACTTTGATTTGCTTATTGTCTCCCAAGTAATCTGTTCACTCAAGTGACACCACAGAATTTTAGAGCCTTGGTAGCTGCTGACAATCACTCATTATGATGGCTGGATTCACTCACTGCTCTTTCAAGAGAAGCAGAATAAAGTACAGGGCTCACTTCTCCCTCCTGTAAGATTTAACAATTCTTCCTTCAGTTTTCCTCCAGGGATCTCCTTATTTTTTAAGGCAGCAGGATGTGTATGTTTAAAACTTTCCATAATAAAAAGCATTATTTTAAAGTAATGAAAACATTAGAAAAAAATTCTGTTTCCTTTAAGGCTATTTTGATTTCCTTTGGGTTGAGGAATACAACATGGGACAGTTTTTAAATAATGCAATAAAGCCACTCCCAATAGTTTATCTTATTTAAATTTAAGATAGCAATCTTAGAAGTTTTATAGCTCTGAAAATATATCTTAACTGTTACTCATAGTAACTAATTCAAAACAAACAAAAAACCTGCTCAAACTAACAAACAGCTTTCTATTTTTGCTGGTTTTCCATTGATTTTTTTTTCTAGTCATAATTTGGAAAGATAAAATCTTTTACCCAAATCTTGAGGTTAAAAACCACAAACCAGGTAAGCGTTTTGTTTCACAGCTTGGTTGCTGGTGCTTGGTGGCCTGGCTCTTCAGAAGACAGCATGAGAGATCAAAGTACATGCCACATAGTGAAAAGGCCAAATGTACCCCGAGACCCATGGCCATACCAGGGCACTGAGAGAGGAAGAGACAGGACCCCAGACTCTGCAGAGAAGTCTCAGGACCTCTAATTCCTGAATGTGAAAGGAAACTAAAAAAGGGAGAAAGTGTCTTGGTAATTTATTGATAAGAAATATTGACCTACCTCCCATTGCAGGTGAGGAGGGATGTTTCGAATCTGGATTTTCCTGCTCCTGTAAAGATAAAATCACAGTCTATAACACTTTCTGTAGGATACCAACTTCAGCAAATAACAAACACAGGCTTAAGACCATAACTGAGTTCACTTTATCACTGTATTTACCAAGGCAGCCACAAAAGATTCCTACTGTGAATCATGAGCATCATGTTTTAAAGTTTTCAATTACTTTGGGGGAAAAAAAAATCTGAGAAATCCTAACAAACTAAAGAAACAACAATTTAAATACAGATCTGCCCTTCCAACTTCCTACCAAAGTAGTTAGAATTTAAATTGCCATATAGATTCTGTTTCTAGAATTTCCTTCAAAATTCATGGTCCTATAACTGACCTCTTCCAAATACTATGTAGGTTTGAACATGCTACATAAAGTTCCACATATCACAGGCTTTAAAAAAGTCAGATTTACAATAAATGGGATGGAATCAAATTAAAAAGTTTCTTTACAGCAAAGGAAACAAGAATATGAAGAGAGAGCCTACAGAATGGGAGAAAATCTTTGCCATCTGTAACTCAGATAGGCATTAATCTCCGAGATATATAAAGAACTCAAACAACAAATAATCCAATTAATAAATGGGCAAAGAAACTGAACAAGCACTGCACAGAAGAAATATGATCAGTTAATAAATATATGAAAAAATGTTCAATATCACTAGCAATTAGAGAAATGCAAATTAAAACTACATTGAGATTTCATCTCACTCCAGTCAGAATGGCAATTGTCAAGTGTATAAGTAACAATAAATGTTGGCGAGGATGTGGGGGAAAAGGTACACTCATACACTGCTGGTGGGACTGCAAATTGGTGCAATTTCTGGAAAACAGTGTGGAGATTCCTAAGAAAACTTGGAATGGAACCATCATTTGACCCAGTTACCTCACTCCTTGGTTTATACCCAAAGGACTTAATATCAACATTACTATAGTGACATGGCCACATCAATGTTTATAGCAGCTCAATTCACAATAGCTAAACTATGGAACCAACCTAGGTGCCCTTCAACAGATGAATGGATAAAGAAAATGTGGTGTATATATACACAGTGGAATACTACTCAGCTATAAAGAGAAATGAAATTATGGCATTTGCCAGTAAATGAATGAAACTGGAGACTACCATACTAGGCGAAACAAGCCAATCTGAAAAACCAAAGCCAAATGTTCTCTCTGATATGTGGATGCTAACTCACAATGGGGCTGGGGGAATAGAGAAGACTAGAAGTACTCTGGATTAGACAAAGGGGAATGAAGGGAAGGGAGGGGAGAATGGTAATAGGAGAGACAGAAGAATGAATCAGACAGTACTTTCCTTTGTGCATATATGAATACAGGACTAATGTAATTCTACATCATGTACAACCAGAAGAATGAAAAGTTACATTCCATGTATGTATAATATGTCAAAATAAATTCTAGACATGTATAACTAAAAAGAACAAATAAAAAAAGATAAAATTGAACAAAATCAAAAAATAAAAAGGTCAGATTTAATTGGCTCCTTAAGAAGTAAAATTCATTTTCAGAAGTCAATTATTTCTGAATTGGCAATATAATTATGGTTCAAAAATTAAGACATTGTAAAAACATAGGCTGTGAAAAGTCTTCCTTCACCCCATCCAGAAATGCTTTTACTATACCTTTGTGTTACCTTCAATTTCTTTGTGTAAGTACAAACTTATTTCATCTTCTTCTTACAGAAATACCTGCATATTCTACACACACTCTGCATCTTGCTTTTTCCAGATAACAGTAACATCCTGGAGATCTCTCTCTTTCAGTAGTTAGAGAACTTCCTCAGGCTATTTTATATGACAGAGATGTCCTTGCAAATATTTCGCCCACCACCTACCCATGGACATTTGGATCTTTCCCTGTCTTTTTATGGCAATGGTTCATATATAACTGCCAACAGCATCCCATACAGTGGCTACATGGAATTTCTCCATGAAAGATTTCACCAAGTCTATTTGTAGAAAAGGCATCAGGATTTAAGGAAATGGAGTACTTCCAAAGAAAAATATATTTTGTTATTCCCAAATATAAACATTGACTTCAATTTAATCAAAATTTATTGGTATAAATTCCATAATAAGAAACACATGAGCACTACGAAATTTGAACAAAGAGAGCTACTGTAGCATTATTTGTAATGAAGATCGGAAGCTAAATGTCTATTAACTGCAAGTCAATATATAATTAAATGGCTATAATAAGGAACATCATATAGCTGTTAAGAATGAAGTAGACAGAGATAGGTGCACTATCATAGAAAGCTTTCCAAGACATGCTGATATAAGAGAGTTTATTACAGATTAAGTTGATCCTGCTTTTTTTTTAAAGCACAAACCCAAACTATACTATTAAATAGGTACATATGTAAATACCTACAAGAAGATCTGATTAGTAAAAAGGTATTTTTAATTCTCATTTTAAAAAATAGGAATATATTTGTGTTTTATCTTCCTTGCTTTAAAAAACAAACTGTTAAAACTTCTAAAGTGGCTTTAAATATATATATATATATATATATATATATATATATATATATATATATATATTTAAAGTATACTGATTATGTTTCTTCTTCTATGAAGTACCTGTTCAGTTCCTTTGCCCATTTATTAATTGGGTTATTTGGTTTTTTGATGTTAAGTTTACCTGCTAAGTCAAAGGAGGAAGAAGGAGAAGAGGAGATGGCAGCAGCAAACACATACCTCCTTTTTCCATAATTAGATTAGACATTCTTGCAATCTTACTTCATGAGTATTCATTTATTTGGCAACACCTTTGTTCAAAGTGTAAAAGTAGGGAAATTGCTCAGGGCAGATACTCCTGCATCCTCACTGAACCAGATTGAAACAATTTATGCTTCCCATAAAGACTGCACATCAGGCCATCAGCTCAGTACCCAGACTGATTAAGTTCTAGTGTTAAGCAGGACATTAGCAGCAATCATCTTTAAAAAGTTGTCTGTTGTACCTCTAATCTCAGAGAAAGAAAAGAAAAGAAAAGAAAGAAAGAAAAAAGAACTAAAAAAAAAAAAAAGGAGTGGAGATCACCACAGCATAAACAATAAGCTGGGGCTCCATCTGGTCACCTGTGACTCTTCTGAGGGACTGTCATTCAGGTCAGGGTCTCTGATCTGCTGGCTCCTACCACATCAAGTAGACAAACAAGTAGTCTGCTGTGGATTACTCCATTCTGAGTACCAATGCCAAGGTAGAATGACTCTATGCCTTGTTTGTACAAGTACACAACCATCTGCCCAGCATAACCCTAAGGCACAAGTTGATAAATACCTTTTTTGTGCCAACAGATCAAACTAAATCAGGAGCACCTGGATACATGGGCATCCCAAATCACATCAAAAACACCCAGACAGAGGAGCTTATCAACTCTACATGACATGACCCCCTCATCTAAGACCCATTAAAGGTGATTCCCCCCACATCACCCAGATTGGACACAGCAGGATCCTGACCCTGTCACCTGGTTACTCATTACAACCTTGCCCAGGTAACAACCTTCCATTCTGTTTCTGGGCTTCAGTGTAGTGCAGTTTCTTCCGCCTGTAAGAATAACACATGGCCCACTCTAAGCCAGCACCCAAATGCTGGGACCCAAATGTGGGAACTGCATCCCTCCATCAGGAACCTGCAGAACTGGTTCATTAAACCCCTTATCTGAGGGTTGGGGATATAGCTCAGTTGATAGAGTGCTTGCTTTGCATGCACAAGGTCTTGGCTTCTAGTCCCCAGCACCACCAAAAAGGGGGGGGACCCTTAGCTGAGCCCCTATAGTTGTTGTTTGCACTCAAATATGCTCTCTGCCTTTGTTCTTGGCACAGCATCCTGTAACAACACTGTGGCCGCCTTAGTCCTTAGTCTTTCTGTAAAACATATATATCATTGTATGAAATACGATGTGTGACTTATTACAGATATTAGAAATTAAGATTGGAATGCAATAATCGAATTTGTAATTGTTAGCCTGACTACCAGTTGACCCACTAGCACTTGGTGAACAGCAACTGATGAAGGTAGTGTAGCTTGTGAATTTATTGTTATGTGGGAAGACACAAACATACTTGGTTTATGTTAAGGTTTGGCCTGCTCAGGACAGAAGAGCAAGCTCTTTTCCCTCTTTGGACAAGTAAGCCAGTATTTGGCTTGGTCTTAAATAAGAAATGCGAGTCTTTTTCCTTTTGAAATCCATTAAAGTGTGTCCTCTTTTAAAAAGGCAAATTCATACAATGACTTAGAAAAGTACAAGAAAACAAATCTTTGTCCCTTACCAAAAAAAATTTTTTTTTTTTTCACAATTCCTTTGTCTTAAAAAAGAAATCAAGGGGCTGGGGTTGTGGCTCAGTGGTGGAACACTTGCCTAGCATGTGTGAGGCATTGGGTTCAATTCTCAGCACTGCATATAAATAAATAAATAAATAGGGCTGAGACTGTGGCTCAGCGGTAGCACACTTGCCTGGCATGTGTGAGGCACTGGGTTTGATTCTCAGCACCATGTATAAATAAATAAAATAAATATCTATCAACAACTAAGAAAAAAAATTTTTAAAAAGTCCATTGACAACTAAAAAAATATTTTAAAAAATAAATCAAGCTTCTCTAAACATACGTAAACGGAATTTCTCATGTTCACTGGCACAGAATTAGGACAGCAGGGTCTTAGCTGGTCTCTGTTTCTGTCTTGGGCCTGCCTCCCTCTTCTCTCCTCCATTCCTCATCTGGCTGCCAGTGACTTTCTAAAACACAGGCACACTGGTTCTGCCTTCTTTGAATGGTTCCCCATCCCTGAATCCAAATTCCCCTTCCTGACCCTGTGGCTGTCTCCTTCCCCATCTCTCTTTAAAAACTCCTGTCATGCTAACCTGGCATACCTGTAGTATTTCAGGTACCAGGGCTGGGCTTTCATACCTGCAGTGCACCTTAAACCAAGAGTAAAGAGGGCAGCAGGGGTATGGCTGCTCCCCCCCCCTCCCCCCGTAGTACTAGGAATCAAACTCAGTGGTATGCTACCACTGAGCCATGCACGTCCCAGCCCTTTTAATTTTGAGACAGGGTTTTGCTAATTGCAAAGCCTGGTCTTGAACTCACAAACCTCCTCCCTTATCCTTCTGAGTAGCTGCAATTACAGATATGCATCACAGAACCCAAATGAAAAAGGTGCCTTTTATTTATTTTTTTTTTGGTATCAGGGATTGAACCCAGAGGTACTTTACCACAGAGCCACATCCCCAGCTCTTTTTAATATTTTATTTAGAGACACAGTCTCAGTCTCACTAAGTTGCTTAGTGTCTTGCTAAGTTGCTGAAGCTGGCTTTGAACTTGCTATCCTGCCTCAGCCTCCCAAGCTGATACGATTACAGGCATACGTCACTGTGCCTGGTAAAGGGTGCGACTAAAAAAAAAATATATATATATATAATAAATTATAAAAATTATATATATATTAGTTGTAGATGAACACAGTACCTTTTTATAATTTATTTATTTTTATGTGGTGCTAAGGATGGAACCCCGGTGCCTCACACGTGCTAGGCAAGTGCTCTGCCACTGAGCTACAACCCCAGCCCAAGGGTGCTCTTGGTTGTTCATAACATTACAAAGCTCTTGACATATGATATTTCATACATTAGATTGAAGTGGGTTATGAACCCCCAATTTTACCCCAAATGCAGATAGCAGAATCACGTCGGTTACACATCCACAATTTTACATAATGCCCTAATAGTAATTGTTGTATTCTGCTACCTTTCCTATCCCCTACTATCCCCCCTCCCCTCCCCTCCCAACTTCTCTCTCTATCCCATCTACTGTAATTCATTTCTCTCTTTGTTTATTTTCCCATTCCCCTCACAACCTCTTATGTGTAATTTTGTTTAGCAATGAGGGTCTCCCTTCATTTCCATGCAATTTCCCTTTTCTCTCCCTTTCCCTCCCATCTCAAGTCTCTGTTTAATGTTAATTTTTTCTTCCTACTCTTCCTCACTGCTCTGTTCTTAGTTGCTCTCATTATATCAAAGAAGACATTTGGTATTTGTTTTTTAGGGTTTGGCTAGCTTCACTAAGCATAATCTGCTCTAGTACCAACCATTTCCCTGAAAATTCTATGATTTTGTCATTTTTTATTGCTGCATAGTACTCCATTGTGTATAGATGCCACATTTTTTTTATCCATTCATCTATTGAAGGGCATCTGGGTTGGTTCCACAGTCTAGCTATTGTGAATTGTGCTGCTATGAACAAGGGTGCTCTTTAATATAAAAAATACGTAGGCTCTTTCCCTTGACTTTGGAATTCAGGAACTCAAAACTTCCTGCTTTCATATTCAAGGAACTAAGTGGGGTAGGCAAAGGCAAGAAGCCCAGCCTCCATGCACCAGGAAAAGGGAAATGCAGCCTGATAATCCCTTGGCTTCACTGGGGAGCTGGCTACTTTGATTCTATGTTCTGGTTAGTTGGTGATTAAACAAGTGTAGACTGTCAACTGTAAAGAACTACAAAACAGAATATACTTAATCCCAATTCATCTAACAAATTCAGCTGATGGTTTACGAGGCTTTTCAACATATAAGTGCCTCTGTGTGTTCTCTCTGAATGTGTTACTATCTCTGCACTGTAGGTGTCAGGAGGTAATAGAAGGTTCCAACTGAGTGAATTTCAAATAAACTAAATGTCTATTATTATGAATTTCAAGGGCCTGCCAGAACTTATCTTGTCATGGTAAGATTTGTTGCTAAAATAAATGGACAATCAGCTGGGGAGATAAAAATCACAATCATTGAGGAATCTCTGTGAAATAAAAGAACCCTTTCATTTGTATTCTCAAGGGAGAAAAGAAAGTAAAGCGCCTGCTTGTGAGGGTAACCTCTGATCTTCAGGTGTATTATTAAGTGTAGGTGTTTTCAGTCAAGCCTTGACCACACTGGGTGTTTGAGCAGAGAACAAACTGAACATGAATTGGGGGACCTGGCTCATGGGATCCTCAGGGAAACTGTGGGCAAGAGAGGTCATAGAGGAAGCAAGGAGGGCCCTGTGAGAGTCTTCTGGGGTTCAGTTAGGGATTCAACCCAGCTAGGCCCCATCTGTTTCCATAGCAGCTCTGAGCTCCATCAAATGCCACAAAGTCCTCATCTTGGAGGGAAATCTGAACACCTCAGAGAGTGTGCTCTGTACAGAGAGGTAGGTGTGCTGACTGAGTCCAAGGACAGTGACAGAGAAGGGGTTACCAGAGTCTCCCAGCCCCAGCCATAATCTGCTATGGTCAAATTGTACTGTGTACCATGCACTCATGATGTGTGGAGCATTTTAACTGTTTCCCAGTCCTAATTACTATTAAAAGCTCCCCTTAAGACCCTGGACATTTTGTATAAGGGGCCTACTGTGCTAAACGGAACTAGGACTGAGGGCTACTCAGAGAAGCAAATAAATGGCTGGTGATAGCCAAGTCCAATCCTCTACCTGATGGTCTATTAAAGTTCTCCTTCCTGACACACACACACACACACACACACACACACACACACACACACACACACACTGCGAATAGCAGCAGTGTCCTGGGCCAAATCATAAAATAATTAAGTCCAATATTATGGTGACCCCTTGCAAAGAGTTTGAGCCAGGAAAATTGTACTTACAAATCCCATAACTTCCCTTTCTCTGTAAACTCATGTCCATAAAACCATAAACCCCCAGCAGCCCTAACAACTCAAACTTCCGGAGAATCAGGGCCAGAATTCACAAAAGTCCACTTGTTTAATGGAACAGAAATCAGTAAATATGATAAGCTTTTTGGTCTACTATAATAAAATTCTATAGACTGGGTGGCTTATAAAAAAACCACCACCAACAACCACCTTATTTCTCATATAGTGTTAGAGGCTGGGAAGGCCAAGATCAAGGTCCCAGCATCTGGTGAGGGCCTTCATGGTGAAGCATCCCATGGTGGAGGGAAGAGTGTGAGAGAGAGGGAGGCAGGGAGATAGACAGGGGCTACCTCTGAATGCCCTCACGTATGAATTGGGCAGGGTGGAGGGAACGAACTTCCAGATCATAGCAATAAGCAATAGTCCAGGACCTTGTAATTTGTTTACTTTCTCATTCTCTCCAAAAGAGCCCACCAGCTCATAAATAGATCTTGACTCTTGAAGAGGTCACTAACAACACCATGTCTGCATTTTGAGGGAAACTTTGGAAATCCTTTTTTTCCCATTTAATTATAAATGCTATTTATTAACTTCAGAGAATCTTAATTGTTTGCTGTCGGGAGAAATAGAAAGGGAAAGAAGAAAAGTCAATGGGATGCTAAGAAGACAGGTCAGATGGTTACTCCTGGGCAGAACAGTGAAGAGATTGGATTTTCCTAGTGAGTTGGGTAGAATGAGAGCAATCTGCATTAAGTAACCAGCAAGCTTCATTCCAACTCTAGGATTCTAAAATCTTTTGGTAAGGGGTGTGAAAACCATTTCCCATCAAAAGGAACCAGTACGCTTGTTCCTAGAATCATCATACACTGTCCTAGTGAAATATATCACCAGGTTTCTCAGAGATTCAATATTTTACCTCTTTAAAAAGAAAGTTAATATCTGACTTTTAAAATTTTTCTAGTGAACAGGCTTCTTTTACTGGAACAGTGATGAACAGTACAACTATTTGAACCGAAACAAGACTAAAAGTCTAAATAATTATTCAAGGAAAGACAAATATTTTTCTTTGTTAAAGACCTCTTTAGGAAACTGAAGGGGAAAATCCCTGACACAGGAAAATTGTGACACTCTTATGTAGGTCTGTGTATAATTCCCCACAGATAACATCATCTCTCGCATACACTACCTTCTCCTCAACTCATTTTGTGACAATATAAAGAAACAGTTTTACCAGAACTTCTCACGGTCCTCACTGAACACTGTCTGTTCCCCATCCCTGAAGTTACTCTATTGAATGAAGTCTAAAAAGGTTTCAAAAGCACATCCCAAACATTCTTCACAGTGCTTTTAGCAAGAAGGTTTCACCAACACCCGCATTCATGAATGCTGCGCTTTTCCCTGAAGCCTTATCACCCCTTAGGATGGACACATTGCCACCCACACTTCTCAGATAAATAAACAGAGAAGTTGATGAGTCCCTTATCTCACTCTAGCAGCTGGGGTGTGATGTTTTTTATTTGTGTTTTATATATTTCAATAGATGCTCTAAAGAGGTCACTCTAGAATTGTCAATTCACCAATAAAAATCAATATTTGAAGTATGTATTTCATTGTCAATGAATTTTGGACAAGATGGGGTCCCCTTGGACAAGTCTTAGGAAAATGCATCTTAGGAATGGATGTCCAGTTATTCCTTTCAGCTTCAACCTCAAATGCAGGCTCTGACCAAAAATATATCCTCCAGGAAGCGTTATTTTGAAAGCTTCACCAAAGGTGTGAGTTTGTGAGAAATCACCCACCTCACAATTCTGTTTATCACTGCCCCCCGCATCCCTGGCTGAGACCAAGCCTCACTGGGCAAGAATAAGTTTGAGAACCCTACGCAAAATATGTATTACTGTACAGGGAAGGGTAGAGAGAGAGCCAGACATGGTCCTCAGAAGGGCTAGGACATCTGTGTGTACCTAAGTACAAACATGCATTTGGATTCAGGAAGGTGAGCTTTCAAGATGCAAGGTTGGGTCTTTGTGAGCCACAAATCTGAATGACTGCTTCCACTTTTTCAAGATCTAAACAAGAGTAAGAAATGGAACTATTTCCTTTAATGCTTTCACTCTGTGATGTTTCCAGTTAACCTAACCCAAAAAGTACTTCTAGAGAAGTACATTTATACAGCCCCTCTATACATTATCTGTAATTAAGCCTAGGGGGGAAAACCAAAATAACATATATAAACACAATACAACCCAAGTCATATTAGAAATACATAAATGTCCTGTGTGACAGGGTGAACAAACATGGCCAATCACTAACAACTGGGCCAACCTTTCAGCGTCTCATCCATTGGTTTGCAAAGAACTTTTTTTCTCTGTAGTTCTCCGAACAGCTCCTGAATCTTCCCCTTTCCTTCCCTCCCTACTACCTGTGTCTTTTTCATTTTAATTCCCCTTCAGCCCAAGCAGGAGCTAGAACACACAATACTCAGCAACCAGCGATCCAGGAGCATCTGCTGCCAACAGCTGTCCCTGCTTTCCTGGCCCACTCCCTCCCACTCTCTGCCTTCCCAGCAGGAGAGGAACTTGTGCTCTCTGAGGACACTGACTGGTCTTCAGACACATCAATTTATTTTATTCTCCTTTACGAGTGATAGCCAACACTATTTTACCTCTGAAAAGTAGAAATTATTCCTGCCAATTATAAAAGACTTTGATCTTCTTCCTTACAGTCATTATGATGATTAAGGAAAGTTAAATTCATCTCTAATACAGCCCTAAACCCCAGGAAAGCAAGGAACGGCAGAGCAGATCAGCCAAACCATGGGCTCCTCCCTCACAAAGGAGCTCCTTCCTTTTGCCAGGTAAATCAAATAGTATCACCATCTCACCAAGAAATGATCATGTCACTTAAGCTTAGGGTAAGAGGCACGAACATCAAAAACCACCCATAACCCCAATTTTTTTACTGGAAGTTAATAGACATTTTATTTGATTTCTAAGTCTAGGATAATTTCTAAGGCTAAACATAAGCTATTCCAAATTCATTTAACAAATGCTCTCTAAACACCTATTATAGGCCATCGGTATTAGGCTATTCAATGGTGATCAAAAGTGACCAAAGCAAAAAAGCCCTCAAGTAGCTGAACGTTTTAGGGAATACAAACCAGGACAATACTGACCCCTGCAATCCTCAAAACTTGCTACTTAATTTAATAAGCCATATTATGTGTTTTGTAGTTGGCTGTGTAATCCAATTCCCTGCCTTTTTCTAGCTCATATTTTTAGATTTTTAAAAATATCTTTAAACAGCTCTTTCTGCACAGTAGTCTAATCACACAATAGCGGCTAGTAAAGAGCATGATAGAGTGGCTGTGGGAGTTAAACCCCAGGGAGGGCTGTGGTGTGAGAGCAGTGGGACATCATCCCTGCCCCAGGGGCTTGTCAGGGAAGCTTTCCTTCACTCAGGATCCGTCCTTGGGCACTTAGGTCCCTGTGTTTCCTCTGCTTCACAAAGGGACACTGAAGAAAAAAAAAAAGAGAAAGAAAACCTAGGATGATTCTGTTTACTTGCTCCAGAAGAGAGAAAGGGAAGGAATTTTTAAAAATACCACAGGAAGTTATTTATCAAAATTTGAGAGGAGCTAGAAAAATAATTTCTCACACAAAACCAAATTTAAAAAAAAAGCATTTCACAGGATATAAAGAAAAACATATCAATGAACACCTCTAGTGTCTCCTAAGATGCTAGGTTTATGTGTTTACCAGGTCTGCTGTGATGACAGGTTTGGTCTGGGTGGCACTGCTGGGAGGTCACCGAACCTTGGGGAGATGGGGCCTAGTCACTAGGGGTCTCCGGTATTTCCCGTGTGACCCCTTTGGCAGGTCTCATGAGAAGATTATTAGAAAAGGAGTAAGCTTGGCTCCACGTTTGCTCCTGTTCAAAATGTAATCACTTTCTTGGTCATGCACAGCTATCCTGGGTGACGTGACATAGCTCTCACCATAACTGAACTGATGCTGGTGCCATGTGCCCTTGAACTTCCAAAACAAAACAAACCTTTTCTTATTATAAAGTTAGTTATAACTAGTTAGCCTCAGGTATTTCATCATAGCAGTGAAAAACTAATACATAACGTGCTAACGAAAAGAAAATCTTTAGCTCTTAGAACTAATGTTACATGATTTGAATACAATAAAACTCATTTTTTTTTTGAAGTGCTACAGATCAAACTCAGGGCCTCACACAGGTAAGTGCTCTGTCACTAAGCTATATTCCCAGCCCCAAATCCATGTTTTAAAGCCTTAAAAACATGAATAAGGAGAAAGTGAAGTATGAGAGTAAAACTGATCAAATCATGTCATATGCGTAATGGATGAGTGACAATAAAACCCACTCTCTGTATAATTATCAGGCATTAATAAAAAAAAAAGATGAATTAAGGAGAGAGGGCATCCAATTATTCTTGTTTTAAAAAGGATTTATCAACTCATTGAGAATGTATCTTAAGATCCCTTTGAAATGAGATGAAGAAAATTAGTGGGGAGATAACTTTTAACATATGAATTTGACTTAAAATCAATTTTGGGAGATTACACTTGTACACAGAGAAATTCTTCCAGTGACGCTGATAAAAATGCAAGGTTCCTAAATCCTGTATCCTTCCTGAACAATGCACCTCCAATTCCCATCCCTGCACATTCACGGTTTCTGGGCTGATGACGTGTACACAGCAGTTGCTGAGTAAATTTAATGCATGAATGAATATACATGACAGGGTTAACAGCTCTGGCACTTAGACACAGAATTCCTTCCAGCTGCTGATTCACACTATCTGTCTGCTGAGTTCCTTGTCTTACAAAGACAGTAAACACAGCATCTGTCTCAGTTGGTTCCTGAGTTTTCATCACTTCCTCTCAAGCCATCAACATTAGCTAGGCAGGCTCCAGCACGAACCACCAACAGAAGTTGCATATTGGAGCACTGGAGTCCAAACCGGACTTGAATAATAGTGAACAACTTACCTGGCTACCTGGGCAGCCATGGGAGGTCCCTGCTACTGCAGCTTTGAGTTTCTTTTCCTACCTCTTTTTCCTTGCCTGGATGCAGACCAGGACTACCCCGCTACTTTCAGGACCCCGCTCCTTTCCCTGCCCAGAGCCAGGTCCTCGGCAGCATGACTGAGGGAAGGCAGCAGGTGCTCTCTCCCTGCACTGTTCACAGGGTCCCTGTCTCCTTGGCATTGTAATAAGTTCCTGCCCTCTCATCTCATTTTCATCAAACCTCTAGGAATTATGTGGAAGTACTCTACAGACTGTGCTGTGTCCTACAAATGTGGCTATTAGGGTTATTTGATTTTTTATTTATTTACTTTTTTAGTTGTAGATGGACACAATACCTTTATTTTATTTATTTATTTATTTCTACATGGTGCTGAGGATCAAACCCAGTGCCTCTTAATCCTTTCGAGGCAAGCACTCTGCCCTCTGAGCCACAATCCCAGCCCTATCGGGGTTATTTTGACAGAGGCACAATACTACCTCCAAACTCCCCAGGCTCCTCTCATTCCCAGCTTTGGACCTGACTTATCAGGGAGAACATTTCCTGGTTTTCCTAGCAGTGTGAATATATCTGACTTTACCTAATGAGTGACAATTAGGTAATGAGTAAGGAGGCTGAAGCCAGTACTGAACCAGGAAAAGAAAACTACTGAAGTAGCCAGACATGGTGGTGTAGGCCCCCAGGCTCCATCGCAAGTTCAAAGCCAGTCTCGGCAACTTACCAAGGCCCAGTTCCTAGCACCAAAAAAAAAAAAAAAAAAGAGGCTACCAAAGTTATACTGTGACCTGTGGATTGGAATTAAACACGGGGTTTCTTGGCAATGCATAAGTGAATATACACGATAGGGTCTATTCTATCAAACTGATGGATTATATTTCTCTTTCATTTAAGAACACTTTGATTATTATACTTATTACATGAGAGAGTACTTTGTTCCTTGCTGTGAAATGTAAATTTGAAATATTCAATTCTGGATACTTGTGGAAATGAAACATTTTTATTTACTAATGTTTATAAACAAAGCAAAAGACCTTGATTTTGCAGGGGAAATGATTTAAGAAAAAAATAATAATTGTAAATATTCCCTGGATTTTTAAACTAATTTTCCCTACCCCTTCGAGTGATAGCAAAGCTGAACACTTATATCTGCCACTCAACTAGGATCTTTCAAACAAATATTACATATTCTTTTCAGAAAGTTCAAAAGCTACCAAAGAATTAAATAGAAACATTTTCCCTTCTGCACCTTCTGATAAAACATTTTATTATTACCAAAGACCATTATTATTTCCACTCAGCAGAGAAGAACAGTGGGATCCATGCCAACCTAGAAACTACAGATCAAGGTTTGAATCCCAACTATCATAGAAGTTGTTAGACAGTGCTCGGTTTAGTCAGTTAACCTTTCCAATGCCTCAGATGTAAGGCAGGAAGACAGCACAACATGTAGATATAATTCATTCCAAATCTAATACTTAAACTTATTTTGACAGATAAGAGAGGCTACAGCACAGGGATGAGGGAGGAGGGGTGGTAGAGACACTAGGATGAAAAGTATTCATAGCACACGGAGCTCTTCCTCACAATTTTTGTACAGCGATTCTACAGATCTCAGCTCCAACAAAACTGTTGCCAAGAGAAGGTTAGGAAGAGAAAGAAGAGGTGTCCCATGTGGATCTTAATCTACAGATACTGAGTTTAAAACAAAAACAACAACAAATCTTGCACAGTTTGGGGCATGATTTTTAATGATCCTTTAACTAAACAAAGTCCACAGTATTTTATGGTCGATAGCTTACAATCCAAGCACAATGGGTTTGTGACCTGATTTGACTCCTACATCCCATCCCCGCCCCCCCAGAAAGTTTTAAGTTTACCTTTCTATTTCCAGGGGTACTCTTGTGTGATCTCTAGGGTCTAGACTTGGATGGTGTGGTGCTATTTCATGAAATTTACTACAAATAAAGAGTATTCACAGCTGGGTAAGAACTTGTCCATTTTCCATAGATAATATACAAGTGAATGAGAAGCCTGAAATTGCCAAGGGATTCCACTGAAGTCATAAACCACCAGATCAAAGCTTACATTTCCACTACACAGAAACAGAACCCTGGCCCATAATTCAGATGTTGGTTAATTAGTATTGTATTTATACTCTCCTTGTTATTGCAACTTTGATCTCAACAGCTCTGTAAAGCCCACACTCACAGTTTTAAAGCAGCATGCTGAAGCAGCAGGTAAGAGAAACTTAAGGCATGGCCCATTTATTGGAAGCAGCAGCGAGCAGTTTGATTTAATGGAAACACCATTAGATAACTGTCTGTGGGCCTTTCCAGCTCCAACAGTCAGGTAACAGGTGAGAGAGGCTACAGCACAGGGATGAGGGAGGAGGGGTTGTAGAGATATTAGGATGAGAAGTATTCATAGCACGTGGAGTTCTTCCTCATAATTTGTGTACAGTGATTCTACAGATCTCAGCAAAGCTGGACACTTATATCTGCCACTCAACTAGGATCTTTCAAATATTACATATTCTTTTCACAAAGTTGAAAAGCTACCAAAGAATTAAATAGAAAAACTTTCCCTTCTGCACCTGTCGGTCCTGTAGGTCCCAACACTAGCAAGCACTCTACCACTGAGCCCTGATGACCATTTAAAAAAAAAAAACCCTCCAAAGTTGCCTATACATGGCATATAGTGTGTATTTTTTTCCCTCCCAAACACAAATATTAGTGCTCTGTACATAATTCCCCCCCCAACCCATTCTCCTACCCTCCTCATCAACCACTCCAGTCTCTAGTAACCACCATTCTACTCTCAACTTTTGTGAGGATCAAGATTCCACATGAGTGTGATCATACAGTACTTGTCTTTTTGTGCCTGGTTTATTTCACTTAACATAATGTCCTCTAGGTTCATCCACATTGTTACAACACAATTTTGTTCTTTTTAATGACTGAATTGACTGAATAGTATTCCATTATGTATATGCACAACATTTTCTTTATCCACTGATGAAACACTTGGGTTGATTCCATGCCTTTTCTATTGTGACCATGCTGCAGTGAGCATGGGCTGCCTGCAGATGCCTTTTTAACATATTGATATAATTTCCTTTGGATATACACTCAGTAGTGGGATTGCTGGATGTGTGTGTTTTAAAAAATATTTATTTTTTTAGTTATAGGTGGACACAATATCTTTATTTTTAATTTTTATGTGGTGCTAAAGATCGAATTCAGTGCCTCATGCATGCTAGGCGAACGCTCTAGCTCTGAGTCACAACCCAAGCCCCACAGATGTGTTTATTTTAAACAGTGTATCTTGGAGATTGCTTCATATCTACATACATAAAGCTATATCATTTTTTTTGCTAGCTACATAATAATCAACTCTCTGAATAGACATAATTAAAAGGTCTCCTGATAGATATGACATTTCTGATATTTTGCTATTTCCAAAAAATAAACATTATAATGAATACTCACCTATCTACCTAGCTATCTCAGTTTGCATGTACTTAGTGTATCTTGGAAGATAAGCTTTCAGAAGTGGAATAAACAGCTATGCATATGTAATGTCAACACACAAATGCAATGTCATTTCCTCACACATCTGGAAATACAATTATCATTTTTTTGATTTCTGCCCATCTATAGGAGAAAAGTGCTATTTTACTTGTATTTTAATTAATGAGTTGAATCAAGAATGAGGGGGCTGGGGATGTGGCTCAAGCGGTACTGCGCTTGCTTGGCATGCGTGCGACCCGGGTTCAATCCTCAGCACCACATACAAAGAAAGATGTTGTGTACGCCGAAAAACTAAAAAATAAATATTAAAAAATTCTCTCTCTCTCTTAAAAAAAAAAAAAGAATGAGGTTGATCATTCTTCCTATGTTGAATAATCTACCCCATCGTTTCGGGGGAAATGTCACAGAACACTTCTCTACTTTTTTTCAGTATGTCAGACATGGGACAACTGGCTTTGTGACCTCCATTCACTTCGTTTATTCCACGAATCCTTACCGAACATTTAGCACATCAGATACTAGAAAGAAGTGGACAAGCTATTCCCAGCCACAGTCTGGCGGGGAAGGTGCTAAGCAGGCGGTGAACCCAGCAAGTGGCACTGCTCCAAGTCAGCCTGAGCTCAAGGAGCCCTGAGGAGTAGGAAATAGAGAGGGCCAAAGGGAAAAACAAGTGTAGAGGAGTCAGGAAAAGATAAAGGCGTGGCCGCCAGGAGGCTGAGGAATTTCAAGTCCTCTGGTCTGAGAGGAGGAGAAAATGCTCCCAGGGAAGGGCAAGACAGCAGGCTGGACATCGTGGAAGTCTCCTGTTTTCTGAGGTGAGCCATGAAGGCAGCAGGTACTTCTTAAGACCCAGCCCTGAATCACCACATCCTACACAATCAGTGGGCACCAGGTAAAACTGACAGTCAACACAGCCCACGGTGTAGCTAGCTGCCTGTTCTCAGGCTATTTTTCTTCCTTCCTCAAAGAGAGCTCTGCAGCCCTGAAATTATAGATGCAGCTATCATTCTACTCTTCTCTGTGGCTGTGTGCATCTGACCATCGGAGCAGTCTGTGGATGATTCCTTGTTTCTCTGATGTGTGGTTGCTAGGTATGCTTGATCAACAAATGCCTCCTTATCTTGAAATAAAAGCAGCCCTCCAACTACATTATCAAAACCTTCTGTTGTTAACAGGTATTTATCACACCTCTTGGGAGTGCAACAGATAACTCCATTAAATACATCAGGAGTGTCCTAGGTTAGTAGAATGATTAAATAACATGACTGACTTTTTTTTTTTTTTTGGTGGTGCTGGGGATTGAACCCAGGGCCTTGTGCATGCTAGACAAGCACTCTACCAACTGAACTATATCCCCAGCCCACACGATTGAGTTTTTTTTTTTTTTAAACGAACCCACCAGACCTTTTATTTTTAAAGTGCACAGGGATAATGTCTTCAAAGTAATGCCCTTACAGAAGACTACTTATTCAAACAATGATTCTTCTAACATTTATGGAATTCTTTTAAGGATATTTTTCTTGCAGCATCTACCCAATAAATAGTAATTTCACTGATTTGCCTTTGGTCTATAGTGGTTTTACAAGTGTGCTCTGTGTTGAGACAATATCCCTCCTTTTCCTTCCCTCTTCCTATAGACAGTGTAAACAAAGCAAAACTCAGAGACTTCCTCTGACAGAAAAGAGAACAGTTTTCTGAGGAGTGGGCTGCCTTATTCTGCAGCCTTCCTTGGATGCAGGACTGCAGGGCTGGTGACTATATCCATGCCATCTGCCTATCCTCAGCAAAGGATTTGCCTCCTACTTTCCTTCAGGGGCTGGTGAGAGAAGCAGCACTGGAAAGACACCACCCACCCTTCGTGGTCTTGAGCTCCCTGGTCTGGTTAAGGAGACAGTATTTACTTGGCAATAAGGGTCAGTGTTGGTGCATCATCAGAATGGACACAGGGCACCCTGGTTCCAGGCCACATCTGAACGTTAGGTACCAGGATCAAAACTTCATCTTAGCGGTGGTGCATGTCTATAATCCCAGCAGCTCAGGAGGTTGAGGCAGGAGGATGGCGAGTTCAAAGCCAGCTTCCGCAAAACTGAGGCACTAATCAACTCAGTGAGAACGTGTCTCTAAATAAAATACAGAATAGGGCTGGGGATGTGGCTCAGTGGTCCAGTGACCCTGAATTAAATCCCCGGTATACCCCCTTCCCCCAAAAAAGTCACCCTAAGATAAATACATGACCAGTGTAACCCCACATCATGTATAACCACAAGAATGGGAAGTTATACTCATGTATGTGTAATATGTAAGAATATATTCTACTGTTATGTATATCTAAAAAAAAAATAGTTTTTTTAAACTCCACCTTTAGCTGGGCATGGTGGTGTACACCTATAATCCCAGCAATTTGGAAGGCTGAGGCAGGAGGATTGCAAATTTAAGCCACCCTCAGTAATTTAGCAAGACCAGGTCTCAAAATAAAAAACTAAAAGGGCTGAGGATGTGGCTCAGTGGTAAAGCACCCTTGGGTTCATCTTCAGTATCAAAAAAAAAAAAAAAACCCTTCACCTTAACTGAGGGGAGCTACAGTCTGGCAAGATCTCATACCTCTCCATCGGTGCAGTGTTTCTAATTTATCACGTCCTCCTGCTGTAACCCTCTGTGTACATCTCTGTTACCCTGCCAGATCCTGCCCCCTGGGATTTGTTCATCCCATCTAGCTCTTTACATGCTCAATGGGTGACTGTAAACAAATGAAGAGATATCAGAAGTCTTCTCAGTTCATCCTGTCAGCTCAACCCACACTGGGTGAGTCCAGGTCACTTGAACATAAAGGGCTCACTCTATGCCTGACCAGACATATCCCTGGGACCTCTGATGGCCATGGAGCTCTGAGAAGGAGCTCATTCCCTGAGGGGTGGACACCCAGTCTATTTGGAGGCCATGGGCAGAGAATTAGATTAGGCATCAGGACTACTGGGCATGTGGCCACCACCCAGACATGTGACTCTGGCACATTATTCCACTTCTCTGGGGCCAGATGGCTTCTTGCTAAGATCCAACTCAGTGTCGAGAGTTCTCCAGTGCCGCCTGCTGTCTTCCCCCAAGGACAGAACAGATGCCTCTTGCTCTCATAGTGATGGTGCAAGAACTGAGTTTTTCAAGCAAAAACACCTTTCTGTGACTGGGTGGTTTATCCTAAGAAAAGGACTAAGAAGTCTTAGAAATCGTCATTCTGTGAGCCAAGAAAAATAGTTTGTAAAGGCTAGAAGAAAAGAACACAAAGGGGAAGACTTGTAAAAACATCTATAACAATCAAAAGTTCCCAGGGACTAAAACTGAATCATTGCAGGATCACAGGCGGTGGAAAGTGAGCTCTGAAACACACAGAGTCAACTGGCAAAGGGGCAAGTGGTATAGAATGCAATACGGAGGTGACACACATGCACTCAGAGTCCACAGGGGGCAGCAGACACATCTTCATCCCAGGACGCAGCTTGGGGAAAGCCTACCATACTGGACAGGAAGTAGGGACCACCAAAATTCATTAGGATTCACTGAGCCCCAAACCATGCTCTTAGGCTGTAGAGGGGGGAAGGAAGTGAGAATGAACAGGAATGGTATCTTCCTTCACTGAAAGCCTGCACTGGGCTAAGCCAGCTCGCAGGAGCGATGCAGATGGAAACCCATCAGCACAGTCTGCCTTTCTAGGAACTCATCCTTGGGACAAGGAACTTAGGACACCAAAACCACCACCCAAGGTACTGTCAATGATAAAATCCGTGTACTTTACCCATTACAAAGCATTTTATGCACAGAAGTTCATTTAATTCTCACAATGGTCCTAAGGCCAGAGAGAATTTAAGTAACTTGCCCAGGATCTCTGGGCTACTATTAGACATTTCACATGTACTACTGTAAGAATAGTAAGAGACAGTCGGAATTTGCAGGGATTCCAAGGACAAAGACAGCTTATACGCAAATAAGTACGCATGCTAGGGACAGGTGTGGTACATAATGCCTTATGAACACCAGTAGCAGTACCTGAAAGAGCCACCCACTGGCACTGGGCCTGGCCCAGGCTGAGTTGATACCTACCTGACTCCTTCCTATCTGCTCCATGAATAAAAGTAGGATGTTAACAGTTTCTGCTTTGCAGTTGGAGAATCTAAAGTGAATTCAAGAATCTGAATAGATGTCTGTTTGACACCAAAGTCACTAGTCCTGTCAATCTGGTAGTGGTTTTAGGTGGTACATGAGACACGGTGTTCCAGGCAATGACTGCAAGAGGTGTGCAAACACAGCAATTAAAAAAAAAAAAAAAAAGGACTGTATTTTATTTTCTAATATTTCTTTTTATTATCAAGGAAATGTATCGGTTTGGGACTGGTCAGTTTAGTATCTAATACTAATCCTCTTTCCTTCCTACATCTCTTCTTCCTTTCTTAGTGCTGGGGCTCAAACAAGGGCCTCAAATGAGCTTTATCACTTGCCTAAGCACCAAGCTTCCCCTGCCCTCCTTAAAAAAGAAGAGGGCTGGGGGTGTGGCTCAATGGTAGAGCACTTATCTATCAAATGCAAGGGCCTGGCTAGATCTCCCCCAACATACCACCAAAAAAAAAAAAAAAAAAAGAAAAAGAAAAAGAAAAAAAGGAGAAGGTGTTAGACTCAAAACCTTCCAGCAAGCAACACTAGGTAGAATTTAATAACATTTTATTTTCAGTATATTTTATTTTTATGGTTACTTGCAATTTATGGCAAAGAGCTCTGGTTTTCTATTTACATAAATGATACAGCATTTCTTACTAAAGTAAATGTGGCTTTTAAAAAAATTGAGGGGGATTTTTAAAAGACAATATTAAGTACAGTCATGTGTTGCTTAATAACAGGGATACACCCTGAGAAATGTATTGTTCAGCAGTTTTGCCATTTTGTGAACAACATTAAGAGTATTCAAACAAATTACAATGACTATAAGGTCACTAGATGATATAATCCCCCACCCCCACCTCCCGCGATGCTGGGATTAAACCCAGGTTCTCCCACATTTTAGGCAAGTGCTCTGCCACTTAGCTACAGCTCTAGTTCTTTTTATTTTGAGACAGGATCTTGCTAAATTACCCAGGCTGGCCTCAAACTCGCAATCTTCCTACCTCAGCCTCTCAAGCAGTTAGCATTACAGGTGTACATCACTAGGCCATGTTACTAAGCATCATAGTAATATAATGGACCACCAACATATCTGTAGGGCATGATTGGTTGAAACACTGTTACGTGGTACATGGCAGTAGTTAATAGTGGTGGAGATACAGCAAAAAACACGAAACTAGCACACAGGTGGCTGACATTTGGGAAATGTTACCTTTGTCATACTGTCCCTCAGAACACAAGTGCTTCTGCCCAGTTTTGAATCCATGCTCCTTTGCAGTAGGGCAAACGTGACAAGTAATATTCTTCAGAACCCTCACCTCTGAGGCTGCAGGGTTTCCAGCGGGGGATATCCTAGACGTGATCTCTTACAAGGGCTGCACTAATGCATAGCACATGTAGGCAGGTACATGAACAGGTGTCAGGAGTGGAGAACGACAAATATCTGACTAGGACAGGGAAACTATGACCCCTGCACTACATGCACTCTGGTCAGCAAACTATGACCCTGCACTACATCCAGCTTAAAACAAAAATAAAAAGTCCTGATCCTTTGATGGGTGTGAGGGCAGACACCTTACCCTGCAGGTGGGCCTTCTAGCTATCCCTTCTAAAGTGAAGTCCCCTGGAAACTGGAATAACATTGATCCTTGGGTAATTGTGCATCAAGAAGAGGCTTGTGGGCACAAGCCTCTGTCGTTGGCTGGGGACTAAAAGAAAGAGGTACCTACTTGGGAGGTGAGAGCACTGGCCTCAGAGAAATTTGTAGTTTTGCCAGTTTCTGTGGTACAAACTCTCTCCCTAGCCTGTTTAAAACTACTAATGTGATATCACCAAAGGGAAGCGGGGAAGAGATGCACACAGTCGCCTCTGGTGAGCCACTCAAACCGCCTCTAGCGTTCCACTGGGAATCTGGCTTATGGCTCATAACAGTTCTTAACTGGATGCTGATCTGCTGTGATGTGAGAGGATATGACAGGTCACTTAGAAGTCACACTGCTGAACCACCCCCACCCTGCAGCCATTCAGTAACAGATCTTACAGCTGACCTTCAACAGCTTTTGAAGAGACTGATTCAGACTTAGGAACTCCATTTGCAGATAAGGTAACCGGGGAACTGCGTAGTAGACCTGCTCACCCTGGGCTACCTGGAAGAGCTAGGATCATTATACCTTGCATCATCAGAAACAAATCCTGAAACCAAAGAGACAGTAGCTGCAGAGAAAGAAGGCAGTCCACCAGCAGTGAAGTCACATGGAGTGCAGCTGATACAGGACTGGTAAATGTACTTCCAGGGAAGCCTGGTCGAAGGAGAAAAAGAAAGGACCCCTGTGATGCTTAGAAGTTGTGGGGTGTGTGCACACGCATGTGTGTGTATGAACGTGTGCTCTCATGAGTAGGTAGATGTCATGAAACACTCAAATGCTGTTCCCTGTGTTCTGTGATTAAAGAATCCCCAGGCATCTTATTTGAAATTAAAAAATTGGTTTGTGAATTTTAGCCAACTAATACCACATGTGAGAAGAGAAGCCCATACTCTCTTCTGTTTTTCTTTTTCTCTCCATTAATTTTATTTTCATGGTGAAAACTTTTAATTTTCCTACCTGCACCCCTCAGCAAGTATATGATGAATTTTATAGGAAATCAATTCTTTTTCTAAAAGCTGTACTCTCTCTCTCTCTCTCTCTGGTTTCCTCCAGATTAATAACATCCTGTCTATCAATCTAAACCTCAGATCATTCTCTCCTGCATCCATCTTCCTCATCCTTTTCTGTCCCTGCCCCCCTTGTTCTCATCTGAAAAGTCATCAACACCCACCTGGAGCATCCCTTCTGTCACCAGGGCCAAAAGTCACTGGGAGAAACTCAGCCACTCAGGCTTTCTTCATGGCTCTTTCTACTTGCAAAGAAGCCCCCTGTAGCAAGTCAGAGTAGCTCTGTTGGCCTGCTTGTGGAGCCCTTGACTTCTGCGCGGCAGACAGGTCTTCTGTTTACCAACCACTCACCTATACCACCCTCCTCGGCAGCCCTTAGAAACTTGCCAGTCATTAAGTACTTATTTACCCCCATTTTGTAGGGAGTGAAACTGAGGGACAGAAGAGGAAATCTCTATGAGGACACGCCACAGGAAGGAGATCTAAGTTAGTGTCACTCAATTTGGGCAGTTATTTTCAAAGACTAAGAAAGTGATTAGAGATCTGAGTCACTCCTTGACAAAGCCATGCTTTCTTCCTCCACCAGCCAACTCTGAAATGAACCTCTAGGAGGGGCAAATGTCAGTGGGCTTCTCAGTTTTACACCATTTTGTGCTTTGTGGAGGGAGTATAGTGAGCTTGGAAAAAGGTGATATGATAGGAAGGTGGAGACAGGGAAGGTAAAGCAAGAGGCTTCTAAGACCCTACCTGGGATAAGCAAACTAAGAAACATTAAACTGGTGAGGGCTACACAGAGACCAGGAAGTGATACATAAACTCCACTCACAGCTCATCCAAAAAACGTAAGAATGGCCTCTTCACTTCAGGGCTGGTGGGTGGAGAACTTTGACCTGATGCTATGTAATTATGCAAACATGTACAAATATATGAATACAGCTGTACATATGTACACAAATAGTTATACACAGTTATATAACTATGAGTTGTAAGAACCCCCTACAATAGGGTGTTCTCATGACCAAACTTCAGTGTAACAGAGAAACTGTCAACCATAAAAACATCGTTTTGCCTCATTCCCAAAGGGATGTATCATTTTTTCTTGCCCTTGTTGATAAGTGTTGAAAATTGTTGAAATGTTTTTAACTGACTGAAGTGGAGAGAAGGCAATACAATTCCATGGAGGCTTTTAAGTCTTCTGAGTTAAGATCCATGGAATTTAGGTAGGAAAGGGGGAAAAGTTGGTAAACTGTGGATTTCATCCAATGTGGTCAGCCACAGCCTCACACCAGGGGCATAATCCAAATTATACAAACAACAAAGCTTCTATACCTTGAAAAATCAGTATACCGGGTCATATTTTCAATACTCAGAACTCACTGCTTAGTTCAATGGCAGCCTATAGTTCAAAGCTTATCAGATAAAGCCACCTTCCCATCAGGACTGGGAAGGCTCTTACGGCAACCCATCATTTCATATATAATGAGACTGCCCCTCAGAGAAGGGATTTGTCCTAAGGCATACAATTATGTTTAGGGTGAGAAGCCACATCTTCTAGTCTCAAGATCTTCAACTCTCCTTTGCACCCGGATGTCTCTGTGGCGGTATCCACTCAGTGAACCCACTGACAGGCACACACGAGCACCAGTGTCCAGGCACTGTGTCAGCTCCAGGAGGATGGGCGCTCTGGACAGGCACCAAGGGCTCCAGGATGAGTGACGCGCAGTGTCTTCCCTGTTGGAGCTTCCAGTGAAAGTCCAATGGGACTGCACAGGTAAGTACAGAAGAGGGTGAAAACCACTCTAGAAAAATGTATAGGACACTATGGGAGGTCAGTGGACAGCCATTGCCATCCTTGAGGGACAATGAATAGGAACGTGATCTGAAGGAAGAGTAGACAATATGCCAGTCGGAAAGGTGGCAAAGGACGTTCATGCAGCAGAGAGAACAGCATGAGCAAGGCCTGGAGGGAACTTCAGGAGGGTAAGCAGGTTCAATAAAACCAAAGGAGCCAAATCCAGGGAGAAGCCAAACTACAAAGAAGTCACTGTAACCCTAAATCGGGCTGTAATGGGCACAGGGTCAAAGCAAGCACATGCTAGGGTCAAGGTGTCCTAAGTGAGCATCAGGATCAACACAGGAACGAACATATCAGCAGAAAACCGGAAGAGGAAGAGAGCCTCCCATCGAGCTCAGGAGTGAAACAGCCAAGCTGAGGATTGTAGAGGGAGACACACAGTCTCTGACACCAGCCAGCGGGCTTTTCTTGTCCACCAGGTCACATGTGGCCAAAGATAAAGCTGGCCTAAGCCATCAGCCAACAAAAGTCTTCAACAAGAGCCTGTTTCCTTTGAGTTGTGAGCCTTCTGAGACTGCAAATGGACACTGGGCAGGTCAAAGCCTGAACTAAAGCGAATTCCTAACAAGTTTTTATAACTGTGATTCCCTTTTTTCCTCTCTACCCATACCCGGGCTTTCTGTCCTAATGCAAGTGTAGACAGTGTAGCCTAGAGGTTAAAACTAGAGTCAAAAGTTCCAAGTTCAGGGCTGGGGATGTGGCTCAAGCGGTAACACGCTCACCTGGCATGCGCGGGCACTGGGTTCGATCTTCAGCACCACATAAAAATAAAATAAAAATGTTGTGTCCACCGAAAACTGAAAAATAAGTATTAAAAAATTCTCTCTCTCTTCTCTCTCTCTCTTTAAAAAAAAAAAAAGTTCCAAGTTCAAAGCCATCCAGTTGTTCACTAACTGGGTGACCCTTGGCAGAGTTGCTTTAATTCCCCTGATTCAACTCCCTCATCTAACTGTCAGAACTGTCAGATTAGACATAAGAGAAAACACTTCTACCACGGTGCACAGCACATAGATAGTGTTCTGTGAGCGGTAGGTGTTCCAGTGTTCTATTTAAAAGTCGAGCTGGGCCACGTTTTATAGAACTCTCACGTTGATTTGGGTTTTGTGGTGGATTGTATTTTCCAAAGATGACTGCATCTAAATCTCTCCCCCACAGTTCTTCTTATGACTTTAACATCTCTCCCACTGAGAGACAGGGTTCTATGTTCCCATCCCTGAAATCCAGTCAGGTTTATGTCCACAGTAAAAATGAAGAGTCTCCAACTTCTGAAGAGAGATCACAGCCTGCTTCTCTTAGGAATGTTTGCTCTTGGAACCTAGCCACCATGCTGGGAGGAAGCACAAGCAGCCACATGGAGAGGCCACGATTCCAGCCAACAGCCCCAGCTGAGGTGCCAGCTGACAGCCAGCATCAAATTGCCAAAGATGTGAGTGAGCAAGCCTTCAGATGCCAAATCACCCCAGCCTTCGAATTTTCCCAGCAGAGGCCCCAGATATCATAGAGCACAAACAAACTGTCCTACTGTGCCATTTCCAAATTCCTGACCCACCGAAACTATGAGTCTAATAAAATGGTGTTTGTTTAATGCCATGTAGTCTCAGTTTTCTAGGTAGCAAGAGATAATTTATACAACTGTTTCAAGGCAACAGAGGAAAGATTTGGGAGTGCTGAAAAAGATGAAGTTTCCATAAGGTTAGCTTCAGTGTGGTAAGCTAGGACCGGTGGCAGAGAGACTCACAGGAGACCACGGACACTCTTTGTGTGGCGTGGGGGTGGAAGTTTACAGGGCACAGATTAGATGTGTGGGTTGAGGAAAAAAGAGAAGTTCAGACTTTGAGGTCTGAACTCATAGTAGAATCCCTGAGAGAATTAGGTTCATCTAGAAAGGGAGTCCCATCCACCACAGGGGATAGAGAGGGTAGAGCAAAGAAAGTAAATTCCATTCTAAATATGTTGAATCTGCACGATGTATGGATAAGCTACGAAGTGTCTAGCAAGAAGTTAAAATTCAGGACTAGACATTAAAGACTGCTTTTGGTTAAAACCTTAAAAATGGATGTGACTGCCTCTGATAACTAGGCTGGGAAAAGGTCTTAAGCTTGGTGAGTGCATATATTTAGGGGAACAACAGGAATAACAGGTGAGATGAATGTGGGCTGGTCAGTTACAAAGGCAGAATTTTGAGAACATAATGTTACAACCAATGTCTGAGAGGGTGTGATCATCATTAGTAAAGAGACAAAAGACTGACAAAAGGCATTGAAGCCACAAAGGAGACCAGGAAGGGACCAGGATCAGAGGAAGCCCCCTCTACCCTCGACCTACAGTGGAATCAGACAAACTGAATGAATGAATGAATGAATGAATGAATGACGTGACACAAAGACTGTTTTGTGCCTGGGCAAGTCTTCAGTCTCCCTTCAGGCAGGAGTTTCCTGTGAGTCTGAGATGATGACAAGCACAGGCCTAGGGGTTTAAAGTGGGGATAGGAACACCTGCCACTTATCTGTCTCACACAGAGAAAGCACAGATTAGGTTCCTATAAAGTGCTTTGAATTCTCTGGCATCACAGTAGATCTGATTCCTATCTTTCAGCCTCTAAGGGGAACACTTCTTAGCATTTGTTGAACTGCACAACATTCCTGGGAGGTAGATATTATCATTGGATGAGGAAACAAAGGCCACACAGCAAGTCAAAAGCCAAGGCAAGATTAGAACGGGGCCTGCCTTCTGTGGGGAAGTCCAGTTGGCTGGATTCCTTTTGTGTCAGTAGTGAGTTCTTTGATCAGTGGTAACACGGAAGAGTCTTGTTTCTGGGGAGGTTGTGAAAATAGATTCATTAATGACCATAAGGTTCTCTGAAACTCACTGAAAAGGATATGGGGGAGGGGAAGCACAGCCACCCAGATTGTAGAAATAATAAAAGAAATCCTAGGAACAATGGGCATTCTACAAACAGCAAGGGGGATCTGGCGCTGGGGAAGAGTGGTAACCAGGAAGCAGCAGGTGTGGGTTTTTTTTTGGGGAGGGGTGGCACTTGGAGAGGTGGCTGGGTGCCAGCTGCTCCAGGCTCAGCCCTCTCTTGCCTCTTCACTTTGGGTAGACCCAGCATGACATGCCTGGGTTGTACTGGACTCTTGGCTCCACAGACAGAGCAGTGACTGGATTACTCACAGGCTGAGTTTGTGAACAAAACTATGGATCAGAGCAACTCAGGGGTTTCCAGAAACAGTAAAGGGAGAGGTTACAGCTTTATGATTTTACTAGAAATCCATGGAAAAAATAATAGCATTTTCAATTCTTCTGGCATTTTTCCCCCTAAAAACTCAATTTCTTAATGAAAAGTTAAAAAAAAAAAGTAATGATGAATTGTTTGAATAGTAGTTAGGACCTTATTATAAATTTAAGAGAGAGAGTTTAAGACGAATGAAGTGGGCACAGGAGAGGTAGCAGGCACTTGATGAGGGCCTGCCACAGGCCATCTCACTTCATATTTATAATCCCCTCATGAGATACTGGCAGTCCCAACCCACAGAAACTAGACAAAGGCTTAGAATGGCTCCTCTATCTGTGGTCCTACGGCTAGACTATGATGGAGGCATGACTTGAGGCATGACTTGAATCCTGACATGCCTGATCCCAGAGCCCATGGTCTTTCTGGACATTGCATTGCCTACTTCTCAACAGTCACGAGTTCACCACTAGTCAGGTGTGAACTAAGGAAATTTATTATAATACCCCAGATGTGACTGCCCCCTAAATTAGAGGATGTATAGAGAAGAACATATCCATTATGCATGTCTACCATATATCCAATGCATACAAGATGAACAAGTGATCAAAACCAACCCCACTGTGTGAGGGGCAAAAATACTGTGTCCTTTCCTGTCTCCAGAGGGCCCTAGCTCAGCACTCTTGTGGTATACACCAGCTGACCAACACATCCTCACTGCCCTAGGTAACACCTCGCCCATCCTTTCACAAAGCATTCTCCTTTTCCCAATTCCTTTGCAGCCTTGGCTCAAATAGCAAGAATTTTTAAGTTAAATAGACAAACCAATTGCTAAGTTGGTAGGTAATATATAATATCTTCTAAGACATGGGTTTTTAACTCAGTTAACATGCACTTTACTACCACGAGTATAAGAAGTAATTACAACAGTGGATGTCTCAGGCACCTTAGAAGACTGAAAGGCGAGAGAGCTTCAGGGCAAGCAGCCTTTAGGAACTTGCCCAATCAACCAACCAATCACGCAATCAATAAACTAGAAATTGAGTCCTACCCATACCTTTTAAAGAGAAGACAATATCGATTTGCATGTCTGCTTCTGCATTCAATCTGACATATAAATGCGATTATTGTTTTGGTTGAAAATTCTGAAGAAAAGCTGAGCGCAACCAGATATGCAGTTGGAAAAAAAGAATCAGCCTTTTTGGATAATTACGGATATTCTTCTTTAATACGACACCAAAATTTGACAAGTAGGGTTACTGACAGAGTTAAAGTAGGTTCTATTATCACATCCATTTTGCAGTGAGGAAATAGGTTCAATAGCCTCTCAAAGTTGCACTGTCAAGTAGCAGGAGCTGGATTCAAATCCAGGAATAATCCAGATGGTGAGTCATGCCTTTAGCCACTAATCCAATGCAATTCTCAAGTGTGATGCACAGACCCTTAGAATCCCAAAGACCCTTTGGGGGTGGGGGTCCATGAGGCCCAAACTGTTTTTCTAATTACACCAGGATGTTATGCACCTTTTGTCACAGTGCTGCTATTTGCACAGATGGTGCAAAAGAAGTGGGGGATCAAACTGCTGACCCTTTAGTGCCCAAATCAAGGTGCTAGCATTAAACTGTACTAAAAGTCCTGTTATGCATTTTAATGGGCGGGGGGAGACACTTTCATTTAAAATTGTCCTTGATGAAGTATTAAAAAATTATTAATTTCTAAATATCTTGACTCTGGAGTCTGGATCTTTTAAAATATCATGTGACCAAATGGAAACTAAACATAAAACACTTCTGTTGTACATGAAGTAGATGTCTTCCAGAGAAGATAACTGGATAATTGAACTGAGCTGAAATGGCTACTTTCACTATGGAAAACAATGTTGCTGACCGACAGCCATGGCTGTTCAGATTGGCTACTTGACAGACATTTTCTTGAAAATGAAGAAAGTGAGCCTGCACTTCAAAAAAAAAAAAAAATAGGAAAGTTATGTCTGATTTATTCTGTCTTTTCTATTCCCATCCCCTCCCCTTTGTCTAATCCAATGAACTTCTCCACTACCCCCCGACCCTGCTCTTATTGTGTGTTAGCATCCATATATCAGAGAGAACATTCGACCTTTGGGTTTTGGGGATTGACTTATTTTGCTTAGTCTCTAGTTCTATCCATTTACTGGCAAGTGCCATAATTTCATTCTTCTTTATGGGGATAATGTACCACATTTTCTTTATCCATTCATCTGCTGAAGGGCACCTAGGTTGATTCTATAGCTTAGCTATTGTGAACTAAATGTATAAACATTGATGTGGCTGCATCACTGTTGTATGCGATTTTAAGTCCTTTGGGTATAAACTTAGGAGTGGGATAGCTAGGATGAATGGTGGTTCCATTCCAAGTTTTCTGAGAAATCTCCATACTGCTTTCCATAGTGGTTGCACCAATTTGCAGTCCCACCAGCAAATGTGTGAGTGTACCTTTCCCCCTCATCCTCACCAACATTTATCCAAATGCTTCTAAGCAGCCCGGTTTGAAAAATAAATGCTTAAAACGAAGAGTTTATAAAGCCAACAACAAAATCATTACTATTACTTGAAGTACTACAACTTTATAATTCAACAAGGGAAAAACATTTTTTTCCCAAATTCAATGTAAGCAACATGGGGGGGGAAAAGGATGTTGAGTCAGATAATTCCTGTGCACATCACAGATAATGCAACATATGTAAGTTATGGAAAACACTCAGGATGTTACAGCTACTTTCTGGAATGCTCCCTCACCACAATATCTTCTTATCCTGTTGCTCATCCTGCCTTTTCCCTTCCTTCCACTGTACCTTACTCTGCTGCTTTCTCTCCATTCAACATACCCAAAGCCCAAATAAATCCAGTAGTCTAGGAAAATAAAGCTAATAGGCATAAGACATTCCATAGCCTTCTCAGGCACTCCCACAGCGTGTGATCTTATTCCCTTATCCCCACAGAGTGACAGCCTTGGAAATCACCTAGGCTCACCTTGACCCTTATTTTACTCGAAAAGAAACAGGAAACGGTAAGTGACTATACTTTTAGTTCAAGAAAACCGATACCTAGATAAAGGAGGTGCCTAAAGCCAAAAGGGGAAAGAAACTGAAGAATGGTTAAAAACATTGTTGGTATCAAAACTAAACTAACACCCATGCCTTACTGAGATATCTATTTTATGCTGGGTGCCAGAGGTTTATAATGTTTTTCCCCCTCTGATTAAATAAGTACTAAAATTTGAAAAAACAGGCAGATCAAGAAAGCCCTGACTATGTTAAAATTAACAGATTTGAAAATGAAGGAAATGCAAAGAACGTATGTGCCATTCACATACCCAAAGCCCAAATAAATCCAGTAGTCTAGGAAAATAAAAAGCCTAGCAAGGTTGCCTCTCACTGGAATGAGAAAGAAATGGGGGGAAATAAAGAATTTATTCACATTACAATTTAAGTTCTTAAACTTACTGGGAAATGATGCTTGGTCGCCCCCCCCCCCACCAAAAAAAAAAAAAAAAAAAAACCAAAACCCTCAAATGACAACATTTAAGTATTTTTCAAAACATGCCCTTAACCCCCTGGCTTCGCCACAAGAGGGTGCACATTTCCTTATTAATACAGCAACCAAGGGAAACACTTAAGTTCCTCTAGACAGCCGCTCACCTCTGCTAGGGCACCTCTTTCCTGTCCTGGGAGTGTAATGACAGTACAGTATTTTTGTAAGTTAAACCCATTTTACACACTTTAATCATTTAATTTTAACAATATTCTGTGAGGGTGAGTGGAGCAAAAAGTATCAACACAGCTGGGGGGTGTGGATCAGGTAGAGGCCTGGCCTAGCATATTCCAGGCCCTGGAATCAATTCCCAGCACAGGGGGAAATCAACTCCATCTGAAGAAGGAAACACTCAGAGAAGTGACTTGCTGAAGATCAGAAAGATTAGAATGTTAGAGCCCAAATCAAACAAATGTCTCCTGAGACCCAAATCCTATATACAGTACCCTATGGGAACATAATCAAAACCCCTACCATAATCATGCAGCACCTCCGTCCATCCATTCTACCGTCTCTGAGCAAAGACTCATACACTGGGCGGATCAGAGATGGTTTGCCTTTGCAATGTTAGAACTGCTCTTTAAAAAAGTGTGTGTTAACACCTGGCAATTATTTTTATAGATTTCCAATGAAGTGAGAAGCGTGGTGACATTTGCCTATAGCATTCTAAAGTAGCAGTAACATGGACTAGAATAATATTAAGTGTTGCTTACATGTGGAAAAGACTACAGTAAACAAAGATGAATGGGGGGAGAGAAACGGAGAGAGAAGGGAAAGCATATGGAAATGGTAGGAGACCTTCAAGGATACATAAAATTATAAGAGGCTATGAGGGGCAAGGGGGAGGGAAAAAAAAGGGAGAGAATTGAACAACAGCAGGGGAGATAGAGAGGGAAGATGGGAGGGGAGGGGAGGGGAGGGGGGATAGTAGGGGTTAGGAAAGGTAGCAGAATACAACAGACACTAATATGGCATTATGTAAAAATGTGAATATGTAACAGATGTGATTCTGCAATCTATATTTGGGGTGAAAATGGGAGTTCAAAACACAATTTGAGTCTAATGTATGAAAGATGATATATCATGAGCTATGTAATGCTTTAAATAATCAATAAAAAATTAAAAAAAAAAAGTGTTGCTTACAACAGAAAAATTAACTTTAGGCTTAAATTTCTTTGGCGAGATCCCCTGAGATTCAGGCTAAAAACTAACTCCAAGGGTTTTCTTGTTCAGTGGTCAAGGACTTTGCACCTGGACTGCCTAAATTCAAATCCAAAGTTTGCCACTTACCACATGGCCATAGCCAATTACTCAGCTCCAATGTGCCTCAGCTTCCCCATGCAAGATGGAGACAGGAGCAACAGTTAGGATAGCAGTTATCATATGAAAGAGCACATGGTACAAGCTCATACTACAAAAGGCAGTCCTTGCTTCAAAGGAGCAAACAAAATCATTCATTCCAGGGATTATTAAAGAAAATGCATTAATTTTATGTACTTTATGTCAGATCTGCATTATATTTTAATCCTTTTATGTGCATAGAAAACCAAAACTATCCTAAAGGATTTAGAGCACAAATATAAACTGCTAAGGAGTATGTAGTTTTCATATCTTTGCTTTTATAACATTATTTATCATACCTAAAGTATTTGATGCCAAGTCCTTGGTCAGGAAAGAAGGCTAAGTTACAGAGTTCTTCCAGGAGGCGATAATAAGTGTTAAGCAGCAGAGGGGAAGGCTCTCTGCCTAGAAACCTGAAGATGCTAAAGTTACTAACCCAGCATTTCCCCCAACCTCACTTCATAGCTCCTAAGTCTCTCTAAAAACCCACCTTTTCATCTCCATTCCCACCATCACTGTCTTAATTCATATCCTCCTCATCATGCACTCCTAACTGGCCACAGAAGGGAGGCTCATGAAGTCTGCTGAAGTGAGTGAATAAGTGGGAATAGGAATAGAAATATTAAAGAAGACCACAAAAAAATAGGGGAAAGATTACTTTACAAACTGTATGCACACATTTTGTTAACAAACATTCTAACTCAGCTCTGTGGAATGATGGGCCACTCCAGTAAGGTCCATCTGAAAGCACCCTCCCTCTCAGAATTTTTTCTTTTTTCTTTCTTTTTTTTTTTTTTTTTGCGGTGGGTGGGGGGTGTTCCTGGGAATTGAATTCAGGGGCACTGAGCCACATCCCCAGCCCTACTTTGAATTTTATTTAGAGCTAGGGTCTTACCGAGTTGCTTGGCACCTCACCATTGCTGAGGCTGGCTTTGAACTCACAATCTTCCTGCGTCAGCCTCCCAAGCTGCTGGGATTACAGGCATGTGCCACCATGCTCAGCAGGATTTTTTCTTAATTGTAGTGTCACAGGCTCCCTGGGGACTCCCTGATCACCTTTTTCAGTCCTGTTCAATTTGTAGGATCAAACTCACTAGACTGCTAAGGCTGGCTGCTCCTGCTCTGATTGAAGCTACTTTGATACCTCTAGGTTTAAGACGGCACTGGATCTAGCATGAGGACTAAAGTGGGGGCCCACTCTTGTACAGCATCTGTGCACCCTCCAGCTCTTTCCAAGAGTCCCAATAGACCTCTGATTCCTTCCATTCCAAACATTAAGACTGCCTTCTAAATTCTTGTTGAGTTTGAAGGACATCCTTCACATTCTCTCTTGCCTGACTTTTATGGAGCAGAGAAATTTCCGGGGAAAAGAACACTTTTTACTGCTTTGACCTAAGATTTTATTTGATGTCCCCATTGGCTCTAATGCCCCTCCTGGGACATAGCTTCACACACAATATATATATGCTAGATCACTCTCTACCCACACAATGGCTACTCAGGGGCTGGCAAACAATATTCTCTTCCTTCAGAACACGCCCACTTACTAAATGTGGCTGTTGAATAGACAGTAAAGAGGCACCTTTGCCTCTTGCTCTCAGCCTGAGATCAGAGGGGGCACTAGGGAAAGAGGAATCTGAGGGCAGAGTTAATCACCTAAATTCTTAGAGTTTCAGTTTAGGCTTAACAGTTAGTCTGAAAATCAGACTGCACGATGCCGGGGACATGCCTGAGTTTGGCTTCCACAAGATTGTAACCAGACTCTTCCTTTTGACCCTGATATGCAAAACTGTGCAATCAGAACTGGATGGCAAATCCATGCTAGGAAGGGGCATGACCTCAGCCATCAAAATTAGAACTGGAAAAGCCCTCCACAAACCTAGGCAGAGAGCTCTGTCCTGAGTGTTTCTCATACAGGTCTTCTGATACTTCTCCTGGAACTCCAATTTACAAGCTAACAAGTCTCGCCATAAAAACACAGCGTTTCTTGATGTTTAACATTAATTTTTATTTCTTGTTGTATACTGCTTTGATCGGTTCTAAGTACGTTTTCTCTTTCCATGATGTTTACATCCTTCACATTCTTAGGAACTGTTATCATAACCCCTTTAATCATCCTTTGGCCAAGCTATACATATTTAGCTCCTTTCATCTCTCCCATGTCCTTCCTTCCAGCAGGGCTGGCTCCTCTTTAAATTCCTTCCAATCTGTCAACATCTTTCTGCAACTGATGCACGCCCTCCCTTAATAAATATTCTAGGTACTCCTGTTTCCTAAGAGTTCTCCAACAAGTCCTAATAGTGAAAAGAAACTGGACCAGAAGTCAGAAGTGGCCGTTCTAGTCCTGGATCTGTCCCAAGCCTCAGTTAACCCATCTGTAAAATTGGGAATGATATCTTTCCTGATTAAAAGAGAACAAAATATAAAACCACTTTGCAGATCATAAAGTACTATACATGAAAAATGTGTGTATACCACATTTCCATAATTTTTAAAATATAAAAAAATAAGATTGGAAATAAGTAGGTCAAATAACAGTTGTTAAATCTGGTGCTAGCATTAGGTATAACGGTTACATTATTCATGGATTTAGTGCTCTTTGTTTCAACTTTAAGGACATATTTACCCATTCACTAAAAGTATTTATTGAATCTCTACTATGTGCAGACAAGCTGGACAATGTGGGAGAACATAAAACAAGGACCTCAAGAAGTTATAATTATCATCCTCAATTCTCAGGAACTATTTACTTAGTTTAGATCATATAATATCAGAAAGCTATTGCTGCCACCTTTTATATTATGCTTTATAATATAAAATTTATATTTCTTATTATTTCTTTGGAATAGATTCTAAATCACAGAGCACAAGGTCAAAGGGTGTACCTAAGTTGAGGCCGCAGATTTCCAAATAATTTCCCAGAAAGGGTATGCCAATTTACACCCTCATCACCAATGTATAGGAACGCTTCTTACCACATAATTTTCAACATTGGTTATTATTTGACTGCTTTGCAAAACCATACAAAAAAAAAAGCATGAAAACAATCTAAATTAAATTTATTTCTCCCAATATAAAGTGTCCCCACCTGATACCTATTTTGGTGTCACCTTGTAGTTGTTAAAATCTTTTGTCTTTGAGTAGACATTAACTGAATGCCTATTATTTTCCAGGCGATAAACTGGGATTTAGACCACAAAGATGAAGTAGTCTCAGACCTTGCCCTCAAAGGGGTTATACTCTAATATAAAAGGTAAACAGTAATAATTATCAACACTGCAGGAAGTGCTCCTTCCTTAAGGAGCAAGTGAAAAATTCAAAAGCAACAAAGATGAGCCAAAACAGTTTAGGATAATCAAGGGAGGCTTCAAGGAGGTGGTGATCTCTCAGTTGGGTTTTGAAGGAAAAGCAGATCTTGGTCATGGAAAGGAGAATGAAGAGATTAAGAGAAGCCAGATGTTGGTCTTTGAAGCCACTATCATCTTCTCCCAGAAAATATCTATCGCAATATAAAGTTTTAGCAATTCAGGGCTAAACCTCATGGACAGTTTTTGTTGTTTTCATCTTAATCATACACAGTTGCATTTCTGTTCATGAAAAAAGCAATCTGCAAATCTTCAAAGACATTGTTTTACAAAACATAAGTAGGAGGGCTGAGGATATAGCTCTGTGATAGAGGGTTTGCCTAGTATGCATGAAGTCCTGGGTTCAATCCCTAGCACTGCAAAAAAAAAAAAAAAAAAAAAAAAAAAAGAAAGAAAGAAAGAAAAAAGAAAAAGAAAGCAAGCAATTTTGTAGAATATAAACTTCAAAAATTCCAGTTGTCATGCTATGCTTTCTCAGGTAAGGTGTATGCAAGTGAGATCAATAACTGCTTTCAACTCTTACAAAAATAAGTCAATTGGCTCTACATAAAAATGGCACATAGCATAAGAATCTGTTAATAGCATCAGATAATATTTGAATAAAATATCCTTAAAAGCTACTTTTTCATGTTTCTGCATATCATTGGTGGTATACATAAATACTTGTGTCTAGGATATAACAAGTGTTCTAAAGAATATACTCCTAGGAACATGGCTTTCAATAGCCAACTATACAAGGCTATATATATATATATATATCCTCTAACCTATCTCAGAATTTTAGGGTCCAGTTGCCTCTCTAGGTCACAAAACTCCACATGTTTAAATCACAGAGCACTGAAACAAAACTGACAGAAAACCATATACAAAAGGGCCTCATGTTTTTTGTAAATCATTAAAAGATGACTTTCCCATTACTTTGCCATTATTATTATTTTTTTAACTTAAGTTCTTCAAATTGTGTCCTATGGTTTGAATAACTTCTCAAACGTTTTATTATTGAGGGACAAATAACTGGGTTTTTCTCTAGGCTCCCCATGGTCACTACCACCAGCTGGAATCAGCCACGAAGGGCCAGGGGCAGATGCTTAGCACTGATGCTGATCCCAGGAGACAGGTTCTCTGGCCAGGGAGCTGTGAGATGAGGCTGTGACCTGGGAGCCCAGGTAGCAACTGAATGGAGCATCACTTTCTGTTCTGCTAAACAACACAGCCCAGATCCCATGTGAGGCTCTAGGGCCATCAGCCTCTGTACTCAGGCCTTACAGGTTGGCCTGTGTTCAGATATGGAAAGTTATCATTTAGCTCTATCTTTATTAAACATACTTCCAATTTTTGTCCGTTTTTTCCTTCTTTTCTTGATTGTCAAAAAGCAAATGGACACAAAACAAACTTTTGACCAGCTTGCAAAATTTTTGTTGTCTGGATTGACTTCCTTCTATGTCAAACATCAAACTAATTCATTTTCTGTATATTACCAAGTATAATCCTTTGAGCTAGCTAGTGTTATCACCATGTCTTCAAAGGTGAGGAAACCAAGTTCAGAGTCATACGTGACTTGCCAGAAGTCATACCTGGTAAGGATTACAGCTAGAGTAGAAAACTGGGTTCTACACAACAGGAATTAAGCTCTTAATTACCAAGCTTTGTGGCTGCCACCAACTGAAGGGGCTGACAAAATTCCTTGCAAATGGAGCGGGTGTTTGGATATTTTCTCCTTGAGGAATTGCTCTATCAAAGGCAAGGGGGGCAAAATACTCCAGAAACATGCAAAATCCTCTCAGAGTTAAGTTCAGAAAGTTTTGCAAATATCTCACCAGTCCACTGACAATTTTATAAGTTCAATAGTATCACATATGGAGAATACCTCACTGCCAAAAGTACAATCTTCAAGTTACTTGTTGTAAATTTTGATTTTATTAAGTTTCCTGAATCTTGAACCTGACTGTTCAGATTCAGCTTTGTTTCTTTTCTTTATGGGATGTGTGGAATAATTTTTCTGACTGATAAATAAATGATGAAAAAATGAATTGGCTATATCTATAGTGAGCTGCAGGGGTTGGGGTTGTAGCTCAGTAGGAACGAGCTTGCCTAGCATGCTTGAGGCACTGGGTTCGATTCTCAGCACCACATACAAATAAGTGAAAATAAAAGTCCATGAACAACTAAAAAATATTTTTTAAAAAATAGTGAGCTGTACCTGCTAGGAGCCACAAGCAAATATACGATGTATGGTACCTTTGGTTGTAAAGTGACGCCAGCTAGCCACTGAGATGATTATGTTAAGATTTACATTCATATGCAAATTGGACTCCCGCTGTTCACCTTGGCCTGCTACCGGACTCATGTTACGGGACTCATGGAGAGTTCCCATTGGTTGGGGAAGGATAGTAGGAGGGAATTCCGGGGGAGGTCGGGGGACCCCCGGTTTCGGGGGACCCCCGGTTCCGGGAGGCGCGCGGCCCCGGTAGACGCCCGCGTGGGAGGACCGGGTTTGGCTTGCCGGCGCCTAGAGAGTATCGGCGGCTTTTTCAAAATAAAGTTTTGTTCCTGCTTGAGTGGCTCGTGATTCTGTGCCCAGCCAAAACTGCGGCATGTACCTTGTCCCATAAACAACCAAAAAAATCTGGAATTCACCATGAACAGACAAAGACTCAGGGCTCTATGGGTTACAATTAAGGAGAGCTCCTAACCTAGATTAGGAAGCCATGGAAAGGGTGACAACACAAGGACTGCTCATTAGGATTACACAAATCATGATAAGGATGTGTAATCCATAGAGATACAAAATTGTCAGATGGGCCCCAAACTTGGTTTAATGTTCTGTTGTCACCAAGCAGAAATTTATTTACTTAGTTTTTTGGTAGTGTTGAAGATCAAAACCAGGTCCTTGAAGATGTTAAGTGAAGCAATGAATTATACTCACAGTGTCCAAGTAGAAACTCATGTAATTCATCTTTGAAATTGTATGTAGTTAAATGAAGTCCAATGGCAAATGGAGCACATGTATGAGCAGAGAAGATATGTGCAAAATGCATGTAGCCATTCCTTCTTACCCCATTTGCATATAGCACTGGTGAGGACCCGTGAGTGCCGGATTCTAATAGACCTAACATGTGGGTTCAGCAAGGCTTGGAGCATATTATGTCTATGACTAAGGAGAGGTGCAACCCCAAGAGGTCATACTCTTCTCTCTACTGGAACCAGAACTTGCTTTGAACATAGAAAGTCGACAGTGGTATCTACAGAGAACTACATGGTATTCTTTCTTACTCATCACTTTACACTAAAAGTGATGATGGATGATGTAAGAAGGAAGGAAAAGATAGGGCAGGCTGTGTTGCCTTTCCTTCACTCATCAGTAAGCTGAAGGTAGGAGTGTTGCATATTAAGAACTGAAATAAAAATAGCTGAGTTAGGGGCTGAGGTTGTGGCTCAATGAGAGAGCACTTGCCTAGCATGTGTGAGGCACTGGGTTCAATCCTCAGCACCACATAAAAATAAGTAAAGGTATTATGTCCATCTACAACTTAAAAATATTTAAAAAAAAAGCTGAGTTAGTTTGGTGCAACATTTCCACTGCTTGGGTAAGAATAATGTATGGGCTGTAAAATATAAACTGGATACTTTGGTGACAGCATATAAGCTAAATACTCTCAGATTTGCATTTTTAAACTGAACTGTATAGTATAAAGGTACAAAATAAAAAATTATATTAATATTTACATTTTTCTTCACCATGACAAGAGAGATACCAGTGAAGGAAAACATGTTTTATTACCTTTAACAACATATTCCCACTATATTTTTTTTAATAAAGGACACCATATCTTCATTCTGTACTTGTCCCCACAAAGCATGCAGCTGGCCTTAGCAATAGTAACAGATAAAAGGATTAAATTATGATTCACTGCCTCTTTCCAATTAAACCTCAAACCAAGAGCTGAAAGACTAGATAATTCAATAATAAAGTCTGTGGGTGTTAATTACTTCTTGGAATTCTGACTTGGGTGAAGTCAGTTGATCAACACATACATTCAACCTCCTTCCACCATCTGCAACCACCCAAGGGTCACAGAAAACCAAAGGTATTCAGCCTGAAATGGAGGGGAAAAAAATTAAGAATCAAGTAAGTCCTACTAGTTTTCCCAGCATCCAAGACTGTGTCTAAAAAGGTTCTCTTGGAGGGGAAAATGTGTGGTAGGGTAAGAGGTATAATCAATAACATTTTTCAGTGTATATCTCTGTATGACACAGATAGTCTCTAACTTTGGCAATGACTTACTGCTTATGTGCACCTGTCATCTCTGGCACTTTATTAATTTTTGTGGTACTGGGGATTGAACTCAGGGCCTTGCATATACATAAGCAAGCACTCTACCACTTACCTACATCTCTGACCCTTTTTAAAAATTTTATTTTGAGCCAAGTGTGGTGGCACACACCTGTAATCCCAGCAATTTGGGAAGCTGAGGAAGGAAGACTGCAAGTTCAAGGCTGGCCTTGGCAATTTAGTGAGACCCCGTCTTAAAAAATAAAAAAGTAAAGCACCCTGGGTTCAATCCCAGTATAGTTAGTAAATAAATAAATTAAATTAATTTTTGAGACAGGGTGGACAGGCTGACCTCGAACTTGTGATCTTCTACCTCAGCCTCCTAAATCGCTGGGATTATAGGCACACTCCACCGTGCCTGGCCATCTTTGGCACCTTAGAGGTCAGGATGTTTTAAGCTTTAGTAAGCACAAATACTTGCATATACAGTTTTATTTTATTACCACCATAGCCATGTAGGGGACTTAAAAAAAGTATTTTTAATATAATTTTTATTGTCAATATTCCAAAGAGCAAAGTAGTATTACTTTTAATGTTCTTGTTTTGAGGAGTGGTTACATGGATATTCACCTTATATTCATTCATTAAACCATATATGTGTTTTATGAGCTTTTGTGTAATGGTATAATCTGCAAAAAAAGAAAAAGAAAAAAACAAAAGGTAATAAATATTCATTGTGGGAAATCAGATGAAGCCAAATCTCACAAAATCCCATCAGAGGAAATTGCTATTAATGACTTGATATTCTCCTTGTTTGTTTTTATAAAATTTAATTGTAGTTTCCATATGTAACACCTCCCGCCCCAAGTACTAGAGATTGAACCCAGGGATGCTCTACCACCACAGACCTATTTATTTTTACTTTGTATTTTGAGACAGGCTCTTGCTAAATTGCCCAAGCTGGTCTCAAACCTGAAATTCTCCTGCCTCAGCCTCCTGAGTTGTTGGGATTACACGTGTGCACACCCACACCCAGCTTGTATTTTTTTTCTTAAATTCAACATATTATATTCTTATCCAGCATTAAAAAAAATAACATTGAATTTCTTAATACAGATAAGCCCTAGTTTATGTAATCAATTTTCCTTTGGGGATATGTATGTTGTTTCTAATTCATCTACAGAATTACAGAGGGTACTTACCTCTGTTCCATAGAACAGGCACAGCCCAAAAGTCTATGACCCCTCTGGTGGTGCTGAGGAGCCAGGGTAGTCCGGGCTCACTGGGGTTAGGGTTTCAGGCCCCTCCATACACTGCATGTACTTCCTCTGATCATAAAGGTTTCAACTGACAGATTAAATGGGAAAATAGTGAAAAGATTATCCATCCCCACCCCTTCCCATGAACTTACTTCCTCCTCTAAAAAGGGACATAATGGACCAAGTTCAGGGTTAAAATCAGAAGTATGAGCTTCTACGGACTTGGCCTACAGTTGAGGAACACCATTACTGTCCCTCTCGGGTACACTGCCAGGCCCAAATGGTTACTTTGGAGCCCACGGAAGGAGAATAAGCTTCTCAAAGGCACAAGGTTAGAGGGTTCAAGGTTAGGAGGGAGGTTCTATAAATATTTACTGAACAAAACTCTGTCTGTTAACTGGTAGACACAGAGCAAGGTGTGGTTTTCCCTTCCCAACCCCAAAAAGCAGCTGGGGAAGCTGGTCTGACAAAACAGTGGGCAATGCTGCCCAGCAGAGCCCAAGGGACAGCATGAACTCCTGTGATGATTCAGAAGTGAGTCTAACCATCTCTGACTGTCCTCTTCCCTCAGCTCCCACAACTCCCACTCCCATTCACTGAAGCAGGAAACTCAAAAGGGGACATAAAATACGGGCCACACAAACAAGGGCAGGGGGAGCTGGCCCAACACATCACATTTAATACTGTGAATGCGACTGGGTGGCAAGGAAAATCATGAGCTGTGGCAATGTTCCCACAATGAATATTTCCCCTATACACGAGGGGGAAAAAAAGACCCAGCCTCCCTCTGGTTGATGGATGGTCTGAAAGCTCTCTTCTAGGCAGGGCCACATCCTTTTTTTTTTTTGTTGTTTGTTTTGTTTTTTAAATACTCCTCGCCAACTGGAAGAGCCAAGAAGCTAGGTTTGGGAAGACAACTCTCCCTCAGGTAGAGCCACAACGGAACCACTCTGGACCTAAGAGAATCTAGCCTATTGTAAAGACTCCAAAGGCAACAGTAATTCCAAAACCTACAGAAAAACACAAAAACGTTTAGCTACTACTTAAGGGGACCCCTCTACCCTCACACACACACAAAAATTCAATTCTAATTCCTGATTTAAAAAAAAAAAAAAAAAAAACCCTTGCCCATATAACTGAAAATATCACAGGCAAGGTCCGACACATCTTACTTGGGGGCATCCTGAGTGGGTGGACAGCATTCAAAGAGATAGGAAGGCCTCTTCCAGCACTGCTGACAAATTGATGAGCCACGTGACTGTGAGTCACCCAACTGTGGATTTTAAAACCATCTAGTTCCAAACATCAGCATTCTCAAGGGCAGGTGCTCCCAATGGCAGCACAACTCACAAGGCCAACATCATGTCCTTCCAGTAAAAGTGGAAACCGCACGACTTAAAGATAATTATTTTCTTCAGCTACACCCAGGAGGCCAGCCAGGGACTCATCATTCAGGACTCCCCTTTCTAGCACTGGAACATTACTTCAAACTGAATGTTTCTCCCTTCTGGGTCAAAAGAGCCAGGCCTCACAATAACTTGGGTGTGTGACATCATTTGATTTATAGAGTCTGCAGGCTTTTAATGAAGATTATATATGGAGATGAAGTACCAGTGGAGATAAAGACAACAGGAAATATATTATGCAATCAGAAGACCTATTTTTAATTTTTACTTAAACTTTCACTTAAATGATAAGATTCCTGAGCCAGGTATTTCTGTAGAAATTATCTGAACTATTAAATTGCAGGAGAGAAAATGCTTTTATGTTTAGAAGCAGGACCAGAAAAGGATCTCTTTGCTGCTTTAAGTACAGTTGTAAACATAGGTCTATAGAGATGTAGATGTGCAAATGCAGCCAAGCTAAATTTGAGTGTGGGCTATTTTTCAGTTTGGACCCATCTTCTTTCGGAAGTGTGATTAAGCAAAAATCAAAACAAAAAGCAAAAGGCATGCAAAAATGGAAAAATAAGTCAGAGACCTAGACAACACCAAAATGAAATTTCTAAATCACTACAAGCTAAGGGTAATTATCCTACTAGATATCCATGGAATTACACATGTTAGCTTTCTAGGATCTTCATCCTTTCAAAATTAATCATTCAATTATAGTTTCTAACTTATAATTTATAAACAGGTACTCTTTTACTGCTTTAAGAAATTTAGCTCTTTAGGAGGTCACTTAAGGGGGGGGGGGGTGGAAATGGGGCTGGAACCCAGGGCCTCAAGAATGCTAAGCAAGCACTCTACCACTGAGCTACACTCCCAGCCCATGATGTCACATATTTGAAAGTACTGAAAACTGGTAATACTCTGATTTCTCACTTCTCACTATTCTTAGGGTATTGGGCTTGAAGACTTTGGTTATTTAGGTTCTTAGATGCTCTACTAATACAGATTTTTTAAAAAAAAAATATATATGAATGATGACTAAGATTTGTTTCTTAATAGTTTGGGCGTGTCCCAAATGTGATGATAAAAGTTTCCTTTTTATCATTTTCTTTTAAAAAGAGATTTTCTATTTGCCCTGCCCTCAGAAGCACCAAAAAAGGCAGAGGAAGGAGTAACAGATTGGCATCAGAAACACACCATTAGGTATATGATGTACTGCCTTCCTGTGCTTAGTGTGTTCCTAAACAAGCACTACTACACTTTAACACCAGAAGCAGCAACTGGCAAACAGGAAAATAACCCACAAAGCCTGCTGTTGTTACTACTGTGGGAAGTCAACAGCAACTTCTCAAACATCAAATTTTCTTTCCACTCAATAATAGGTTATATAAAAGCTCTCTTCCAAGTTATAGAATTTGCTAATTTCTAAAAACTTCCAGCCAGCAAGTTCTAGGTGGGTAGAACTCTAGATGGACATAACAAGTAACCATCATTAGAGATTGGATTCCTCAGCTCTTAATCTAGAATATGCGGCTGCCTCTTCCCCTCCCCATACAGCCCTATGTGGCAACCTCGTTCCAGAAAGTCTGGCTATCCCTGCATAAGTCCAAAATCAGCCTATGTTCCATTTTGTGAAGCCTGTTCCCCAAGTTCTTGACACAAAGAGCGCCAATGTCGGTGACAGCCTCAGAAATTCCACGAGGTCCTCTCACCAGACATTAAAACTACTTAAAAACAGGTATAGTAATGTAAGAACGTCTTCCCTTTTCCAACTTGATTTTTTTATTGGAAGAGTACCAATAATTTAACCTAAATGTTTACATGTCCAGGCTGTGTTGTAAAGGGTAATTACCTATGAGTTTATTTATCAGACTCCTCAGGAAGTTGAGAAGCTGAGGTTATCACTGAGAAGCTGAGGTTATCCCTTGAAAATTCAACTCCATTAGATAAATTAAAATGCACAGTCAATTACTGATTAGACACTAATGATGATAATGAATTCTAGAGTCTACAGTTCAAACAAGCAATTAAGATTGATACAAGAAGAGTAAACATTTAGTGAATAGGCCCAGGCCCTTCACTGCATCTTGAGTCCTCACACTGAATCCTCAAATTTCTATGGGGAGCACTTTTTCCCAGGTGCAGCAGCACTAAGGTGGGTTATCTGTTAGAGACATCACTTCTTCCACTAAGAGAAGAAGGAGAAGGAGAAAAACTTCAAGTTGTTTTCCTACCCAGTGTGAAATGTAAAATGGAACCTACAATAGGACTTGAAATTAACCAGGATATGCGCTCTCATTAAAAGGCAAAGGCGCTGTTACAATTAACAAAGTTACAGTGTATTAAAAAGGTCTCTGGCATCAAGCCAAGAACATGAATTAGCCTGGTTCAGAGAGAAAAAAAAGTCTGTTCCTAAGATAAATCAGGCGAGCACACACAGCTAACAAAAATTAAAAGTACACCAAAAACACAATAGCATCTTGGCTTTTATCCCCCTTGCTGATTTAACATGTGACTAAAAACTGCAGCGGTAAGGACTATTTCCTTGGCTCAGTTGTTTCAAACTTCAGCATGCATCAGAATCTCCTAGAAGAATGATTTAACACACACTTTGCAGGACCCCCAACCCCCAAGAGTTTCTGGAGTAGATCTGGGGTGGGGTTCAATGTTTTGGATTCCTAACAAGTTCCCAGTTAGTGGTAAGGGAATCATACTTTGAGAATCACTGACTTGGCTTTCCAACCCCATGGGGTGTGCACAGGTGGGAGGATGCTTACTTTTCTATGAGGAACATCCCCGCAACAGTATTGAAAGCCTGCAAAGTGACATGCTCCAGGAAATGCCCACACTTTGTCTTTGCTGTTGGGAAAACATCTGTTGATTTCCCCCCTTTCGTACTGGGGACTGAACCCAAAGACACTTTACCACTGAGCCACATCCCCCATCATTTTTTATTTTGAAACAGAGTCTTACTAAGTTACTTAAGGTCTTGCTCAGTTGCTGAAGATGGCCTTGAACTTGCTTGAGTCACTAGGATTAAACCTCTCTAGCTTTTAAGCTCTTCTAAAGCAGAATTCCTCAGCCAGTTTCTTTATCTGTAAAGTGAGGATAGTAATAATACATACACCTCATAGTGTGATAATGAAATGACAACATATCTAAAGCTCTTAGCCCTAAGTCTAACTCTCAGAAAACTGCCAACACTATTATGTCCTTGCTGAAGAGTTCTAGAATTCTCTACTCAGATCATTTGTAATCCAGGAACATCTTCCATCAGTGATAATTCTCAGCTACTCAGATTTTTCAAAATATCCAGACACCCTTCCCACCCACCAAAATCAATCTCAGGGGAAAGATCATTCATGGTCCTCTTAGATTTCTCCTGCTATCCCTGAGTCAGTACTCCAATGTTGACTTTCTTTATATGCTGTCATATCCCTTCCTCCTGATGTACTTCCACATAAAATCCCCCAGACATCCTCAATACTTTCATCTCTGTTCAAAAAAAAAAAAAAAAAAAAAAAAACCAGTCTTGCTAAACATGGAGAAGAAAGATGAGCAAACTGTCGCATGTCCTGACATCCATCTTCTCTGAAATTTATGTAAGTCAGTCAATACACATTTTCTCCTTTTGGTAAATCTGCTTCATTTTTATGACTTATTATTAAATTATGCCCACAGAAACTAAAAATTACCACCAGATGTGGTGGTACGTGCCTGTCATCTCAGCAACTCAAGAGGCTGAAGAAGGAGGATCGAAAGTTTGAGGCCAGCCTGAGCAACTTAGTGAGGCCCTAAGAATTTAGTGATGTCCCGTTTCCTCTTCCTCCTCCTTCTCCTCCTCCTCAACATCATGGATTGGGGATATGGCTCAATGATTAAGCACCTCTGGGTTCAATCCCTGGTACCCAAAACAAAACAAACAAAACAATTAAGATCACTGGGGATTCCACTACCTGCTGGTAATAATTTAATGAAAGTTATTACAGTTATGTGCAATTTTCACAAAAATGGGACCACATGACTGGTTATTGTACCACAATCTTTTTCACTTACTATACTGCACAAATCTTTAAATGCTATTCTACAACACTAACTTTAATGGCTATAAAGGGTTTTGTGGCATAGTTGGGTTACAATTTACTTAGTCCTTTGGAATCTCTCCTGACTCACACATTATGTATATTTAGGGCATAACAGAATGAGCACATGTATTTTCAATCTCTATTCTCTATCGCTAACATATGCAGGAACTCAGTTTTAGGGTAATATGGGAATTATTGCCACTTATTAAAATTTACAGACTGACTTTCTTAATCAGAGAACAACATTTTCATTAATTAAAATACACTCCTATTCATCTTCTGCACATTCTAATATTGGAGAGCAGGTGGTCCACAAAGGCCTTCCCTTTTGTATTCCAATGACTAAAACATTTGCCCCCCACTTTTCTAAAATGAGAAATTTAATTCTGTCAGTGAAATTAAATGAAATCAGAATATATATATATACACCCCCAGGGCCTAAAGATAATAAGAGCATATTTTTAAAATTGTTTTTAATAAGAGGGAATTGACATGTAAACTATTTATGTTTTAATTTCTAAGTCACTATGAGAAGGGCTGAGAGTAGTGAGGGGGAGAAAAATCTAAATGTTACAATACACACTTTAGTTAGTTAACATTGTTAAAGAGTCAAAGGTCAGGCTAGGGTTGTGGCTCAGTAGTAGAGCACCTGCTTAGCATGTGTGGGGCACTGGGTTCAATCCTCAGCTCCACACTAAAAATAAATAAATAAATAAACAAACAAATTAATTAATAATTAATTAAACATATTGTGCCCATCTGCAACTAAAAAAAAATTAAAAAGAAAAAAAGAATCAAAGGCTTTGTGTAAGGTAAAGTACAATCATAAAACTGACAAGTGTCAATGTAGGAATTACCTTTCCAACACCAAGCCTTCACATCCAGGAACACATACAGCCATGACCTCATGTCCGGCGAGTTTTCTCTGGCGATGGAGGTGACTAACAGCACTTTTGAGGACTGTTGAGTACCTGTAGGGGTGCTCTCTGCCCTTCTCAACTCAGCCCTCCAAGTGTATCCCCTGCTTCTCATTTCTTACCAATTGTCTCAAAAGCATGTGCTCTACCTTCTCAAGTTTGTAACCACCAACATTACTAGGAAAGATACAGAAAAAGGGATATATATATAAATCTAGAAAAAAATCAAATTATATATCCCTTATGAAAAATTATCACCTCCTGTAACAAGTCACATCTGGGAGGCCCAGTCAGCTAGTGTGTCCCTATGAAGATAGGGCAAATGTTCAACCCAAAGAGCAGGGCCATCTTCTGCTACTAAATAAGACATTTCTGTTAATGTCCCAGTGCATGAAATTTAAAATCTTATTTCCTCACACCTACCTCCTACTCATGATTTCCATATTATGCTTAATAAAACAACAGCAGCTCTCTTGTCCCACAGTCCCTAGTTCAGGACCACTGGACCATCTTTGACCATTGCTCTTTCTTACCTTTGCCAGATATGCATGTCTTACTAACTTAAGAAGTCCTATTTCTCCTCTTAACACTATTCCCTCTCCCATCTGCTTCTTTCTTTCTTTCTTTCTTTCTTTTTAAATATTTATTTTTTGGTGTAGATGGACACAGCACAATGCCTTTATTTTTATGTGGTGCTGAGGATAGAACCAGGGTCCCGCCAGTGCTAGGTGAGCGCTCTACTGCTGAGCCACAATCCCAGCACCCCACCTGCTTCTTTCTTTTAGCTTCCTCTATCAAAATCCTAGTTTAGACCTTTTTACCCAACACCTAACCATATCCAATCTCTTACCTGGCCTCCCTCACCTATCAGTGACTACCTGTTTAATATCTCTTTGCTGATCAGCAACTCAGGAGGCCACAGAATAAAATCTGAATTTCTTGTCCAGAACACAAAATACTCCATATTTCCAGCTGTATCTCTGGTCTAACAAAACCAATCTACTTTACTCTTGGGGGGCACATCATGTACACTTACACTTACAGACAACTCTTGATGCCTTTTCCCTGTATTTAGAAGGTCCTTCCCACTTCCTACACTTCTTTTCTTCCTTCAATTCTACTTACACTCAGTGGTCCAGCTCAAATCCAACCTCTTCTATGAACTATCAGAAAAGATACTAAGTTCTAATCTCTGTATTCTCTTTCATTCAGAAAATATTTATTGGGTTCCTCTGATGTGCCAGGAACCAACCTAGTTACTGTGAATGAGAAAATGAGGGAGGAGGAGGAAATAAAATTAAAAACACAGTCAAGTTTCCTGTTTTATTTTCCTCTCTCCATGAGTCTTACTATGCATTAATTCGCTCTAAATCTTTTAGGAGCTAGTGTATCTCCCCCCCCCCCCCCAAAGATACTAGCATGGTGTCAGGCAAATGGTAAATGTTTGCTGATTTTTGCGGGGGTGGGAGGATTACTAGGGATTTAACCCAGGGGTAGTCTACCACTGAACTATGTCCCCAGTCCTTTTGTAAGTTTTGTTTTGAGTCAGGGTCTCACTGAGTTGCCCAGGCTGGTCTTGAATTTATGATCCTCTTGCCTCAGCATCCTGAGTTGCTGGGATTGCAGGTATGGTCTACTGTACCTCGCTGCTCACTGATTTTTGCTGGTGGTTACAGATCCAATTTATTTAAACATCTACACCAGGACCTGCCTGGTGTACAGCAGCCGTGTGTCCACGTTAACTAGCTCATATCTGAAGAGACAAACCATTATTAACAATATGTTCCAAAACCAAGTGGGGTCATTGACCACCTGACCAGCAATAATAATTGTTTTTCCCCAGAAATTGTGAGCAGTATATTTTAGGCACTGAGAGAACTTTGTGAAACTTTGATTTATAAAAGTAAAAGGAATGCTTCTGAATGACAACAGGAGAGGACACCAGGGTCTTCCTTCATATGTGTGGGCAAGTAAACATGGGTTTGGCCAAGAGTTCCACTCAATTAATTACCTTTGACATTCATAGACTCATAACCATTTCTCTCATAAACTTAGAAGAAGGTATGCAAAAGATCTTTCAAGCATCCAAAGTGTACAACAATTCTGCAAATATTTACCAGACAACACACAAGGAAAAACATGGAATTTGGAACCAAGAAAACCTGTGTCTGATTTCTAATTTACTACTAACTAGTTGTGTGGAAAGACATTTGCCCTTGCTGGGCTTTTTTTTTTCTTCTCTGTAAAACAAGGACAGGGCCACCTACCTCACAGGGTTTGCTTTGAGGATTAAGTGAGATAATACATGTAAAGTGTTTGGCACAGATGTTCAGGAAGTCGTTAAGCTATTGCTATGGCTAAAGGAGAGGATTAGTAGGCAGTGGTGGTATCTGTAGGGTTGGACACTGTTAGCACTGCTGCATATCCAACAAGAAAATTTCAAGGGGGGCTGGGGATGTGGCTCAAGTGGTAGCGCGCTCGCCTGGCATGCGTGCGGCCCAGGTTCGATCCTCAGCACCACATACAAAAACAAAGATGTTGTATCCACTGATAACTAAAAAATAAATATTAAAAAATTCTCTCCCTCTCTCTCTCTTAAAAAAAAAAAAAGAAAGAAAGAAAATTTCAAGGGAGACCATGACTCAGTGAGAGAAGTAAGGTGACTATAATAAATAAGACCACCTCATGCCTTGGAACTCTGTGTCTGTCATTAAAGTCCAGGTAATGTGGGGCCGGGGTTGCAGCTCAGTGGTAGGACACTTGCCTACCATGAATGAGGCATTGGGTTTGATCCCTGGCACCACAGAAAAATAAAAACAAATAAAATAAAGGTATTGTGTCCATCTACAACATATATATGTATTTTTTTTAAGTCTAGGTAATGTGGAAACTAAGATGTTTCATTGACATTACAAGCAATATTATCCTAAAGCATTTATTAAGTAAAATACTTATCTCCAATCATCCTCATAGACACTTGATGTTTTCAAAAATTAACACTGCTTTGGGGGATATACATCAATGGCAGAACATTTAACTGCATTTCAAAATACTTTCATCTGCTTTATCTTGGGATAAATCACCTGTAAACACCCAGAAGGCCAATACTGTTCCCCAAACCAGCATTAGTTCTTTAATGAAGGCAATGCCAGGAATTTAAAAAACAACAGTGTAAGAAATCAGCATCAAGCAGGCCATTGTGAAGAGGCCACACCTAGTTTACTCGTGGACACACAAACAAAAAGAATGTTCGGGTTATAAATGAGCTACATATTCAGTGTAATTTTACACCTGGGATATCAATGTAATAAATATTACTATGACTAAGAGTTCCAGCTTTCAGAGTCAGAGAAGGAAGTGGGGCAAATATCAATGTCTAGTTTCAGCCTCTCCTGGGAGCAAAGAATAACTGGTAAAAAAAAAAAAAAAAAAAAAAAAAAAAAAAATATATATATATATATATATATATATATATATATATATATATATATATATAGAAACTGAAGCTGGCACCCACTCGCGGGCACGTACCATTGTCAACTTCTCCCCTACTCCTCCAGGCTCAGGAGTACCCGTGCATAGTTTAGTTGAGTGGGTTTCAAGTTTATAGGAAGTCAAGGATAAGTGCCATTCTTCAGCATCTTGCAAAAAAATTTAGTTCCATTCCCAAGGAAAACATTAAATTTAAGAACTTGAGCACTAAAATCCCACTGAAGAACAGGGAAAATCAGGAGACAAAACCTGTAAAGGACAAACCCCACTCCACCCCCTTGAGAGACTAAGAGTCAGGCATTTTCCTCTGTCTTGCTTTAGAGCTGCAACCATTCCTTCCACAACCTCATGCAGCAGTATCTGAGGGCACAGGGGAGGCTGAAAAGCTGTGGATGACCTTACTAGAATTTCATGCTTACTTATACATGTGACTTGGAGCCCGTACCCAGGCTTCCAATCTCTCAGAAGCCATCCATAAATCAGCAAATGAGACAAGTGCTGCAAATAGCATAATTTCTCATGAGCAAAAACCCCAGCTATGCTGCTAGATTTTTTTTTGTAGTGAAAACAGAATGATAAAATCTGTCTTAACATTTTGTCACGAAAATTTTTGAACTTACACAAAAGTAAAGAGATGGTGTAATTACTCCAGCTTTAACAGTTCTCAATATATAGCCAATCTTGTTTCATCTATACTTTAAAGCAAAACCCAGATCTTATAGCATTTTATTTACAAATACTTCGTCGGTATATATTACTAAAAGATGAGGATTTAAAAAAATTTAACAAACCACTATCATACATAGATCATGAAGAATAATGCCTTTATATTAATAAGTATATCCTCAGTGTTCAAAATTCCCGGTTTTCTTATAATTTTATCATCTTTTTTTACCGTTGGTTTAAAACTGAATGTTCACAATCAAAAAAAAAATTTAGACTGCTAGTTCAATTTCTATCCAATACAACCCAAACTCCCTGGAAGCAGTAACTCAGCTGAGATACTTCCCCTGAGATGGATGCATCTTTCAGAAGACACAAATCTTATACTCTTCAACTGTTTCTTTTTCCCCACTAGAATGTTATTTTACTATCTTTTACAACTGTATTCTTTTTTAAAAAATTAAAATGAGAGCTCTAGATATAATTTATACACCATAAAATTCATCATTTAAAATGTACAATTCAATGGTTTTTAGTATACTGCAAAAGGCTGTGCAATTACCATCACTAACTTCAGAACATTCTCCCCATAAGGAAATCTGTACCCACCAGCAGTCACCCACCTCCTACTCACCCTGGAAGCTAGTAGTTGGTTCCCCTTTCTGTGGATTTTGCTTTTGCTGGACATTCATACTCATACTATTTAAATTTCTTGCGGGGGGGGGGGGGGGGGGATCTGCACCCTCCCTGCTACCCTGTGCTCCATCAAGGCAGGAACATACTCTGGAGGGTAAACACCATTTCCCAGCAGGTGGGAGAGAATCAGCTTTTTCTTTCTGCTTGAGCTATTATCTGAGAGTTGAATTTGCAACCAACCCTCTACAACAGTGTAGCCTATTATCATACGTTTTTTCCTGACCAAAACATTCCTCTGTCCTCAGTTCAATATTCTACCTTCATTTGCATTTTTCTTATATCTCAAAGGTTTTGTGTTTTTTTTTTTTTTTTTGGCAGTACTGGGGGTTGAAACCAGGGGCACTTGGCCTCTGAGCTACATCCCCAGCCCTTTTTAGTTTGAGACAAGGTCTCCCTATGTTGCCCGGGCTGGCCTTGAATTTACAATTCTCCTGCCTCGGTCTCCTGAGTCACAGAGATCACAAGTATGAGACATGGTGCCCAGCTGTACTTCAAGTATTGTTGCTCTTTACCTCAAATACTTCTTTTGGAACCAGGAAAGATTTTAAAGCACAACAGTTTTCTCCATTCTGTTACTGTCCTATCCTGTCTGAAAGCCTAGGAGAACACCTCACATCTGGGTGTGATTATTTTCTTTTTGATAACATGCTTAGGCTAGTATTCCCAAAAGTGTGGTTCTTGGGCTCCTATTAAAGAGTGAAGAAGCAGTATAAATGCATTAAAGGTGACTTGAATGAGGAGGTGTGAAATTTATTCCTTCCTATACACACAAAAGAGAGATACATGAGTTGGGCAGGATCTGTGAAGAACAAATTCGCAATTCAATGGTTTAGAGAACTAAGCCTAGCAGAGTTGACAGTCAAGAAATGAAGAGAAAAAAAAAAAAAAAGAGAGAGAGACATATAGCAGGTATCGCTCTGGGATCCTAGACTGGTGCCTCAATAACAAATTGCCACATTTACCGTGAAGGGTGTGTATGTGTGGCAACTTCAGAAAACAAGAACTGCAACTTTACTGTTAGAAGTGTGAAGTATTTATTCCCAAAGTGCTAGTTATTGAGCACATTTTATTTGGTGGTATTGGTTGCTTTGCTCTTGTCAAAAGAAAAATAGCCTGTACCAAGTACCATTAAAACGCAAGCTTTCGCAAGGAAGGACCTCACAGATAGAGGACATTCATTCCTCCTTTGATAAGAGTTCAATAAAACTTTTCCTGCACTCAGGAAAAGAATGATTAATCAACTAATTTAGATTCATATTTTGTTTACACGTTCCAATCCTAGGCATTCATTGACATATTTCCATTGCAACAAAACCACTTAGGTTTGGGTTTAAAACTACTGTATGACAACATGTAAGGTGGGTTTCTGAACATGAAAGCACCATTTAGCAAAATAACATTTCTTGCATTCGATTCAAGAGAGTACACATTGGAAAATGTGTTATTCTAGGGTGCATGGCTACTTGACAGCTAGAGCAAGGCACTAGGGTTCTCTTTTCCATGTGATAAACTGCTAGAGATACTCTGCTTTGGGGTACTACAAATGTTTGCATGAAGAAAAATATGTGTTTGTTTTGTTGGCATTGGACGTGCATGCATATATACTAGATTGAGGCATAAATGTGGGATGTATCATACCAGAGATAAAGTATGTTTTAACAGTGTTTGAATATGGGTCAAATCTCCAGAGAAGTTAAATATAATAGAGTGTGTGTGATAACTCCTACTGGCTGCTTCTACTTCAGCTACTGCCCCAGGAGAAAGCAGTCTGAGATAGTGGAATGTCTGGGCAGTTTAAGATATACAAGGGCTATTTTCTTAACAACAGCTAACAAATGAATTTCATCCCGTGCTTTAAAGTACATAACACAGAGAACAGTCTTCACCAACTATTCTTACCCCTACCAAAAGCCTCCCATCCTCAGGGGAAACCAATCCCCTGGTTTCTCCATCAATGTTATAGCAAAACATTTACTTTTGTTATAGTAGTTTTGTTTTTAGAAGTTTTGTTTGTAGAAAATTTCTCCGAGTACGTTATGGTTCTAAAGCCTGGATACACATTAGAAACACCTGAATACATCCCCCTGCCCCCTTTTAAATAGCTAAGCCTACCTCCTGAGATTCTAGTTGAACTGGTCTGGGATTGAGCCCAGGCACTGGTATTTTTTTTTTTAAAGATCCTCCAGTGATTCAAAGATAAGTTAGGGTTGAGAATCAATGATCCTATACAGATATCTCTCCGTTTTACACCTAGTCACATCATTTTCCTTCCTTTCCTTCTTCCTTCCAGAGGCTGAATCTCTTTCATGTGAAGTATCAAAACTGCCTTACCATAGTAGGTCCCTCATCACCTAACCATTCCAGACACATCTCTATTATTAAAAGTTTTGTATTCTCCTGTGACTCAGTTTTCACAGATATACTCAGTATTACATTCATAATGCAACCATCATTTTTTTTTTGTTACTATCTATGATTCGTGTCTAAGTGACATGCTTATCTTACCTCCCTCCTTTGATTTAACAGGTGACTTTGGACTGCTTATTATGTGAACATTACTATGTTCAAAGCCTGTAGCAACTGTAAAGATGAAAAGTCACTCTTAGGGCTGTACTTACAGAAAAGGAACTCAAATTCAAGAATGGAAATAAGGCAAGAATGAGTAATGACAACATCATACAGACTACAGTCTATAACAGACATCCAAGATAACTAGACCACTCACAGCTGCAGAACGAAGGTACATCTGAATTTTAACGGCAGTTATCTCTAGGAAGTAGGACTGAGGATTTTGTTTTCTATTTATTTATTTGAGTTTTTGGTTGTTTATGTGTGTATACGTACACAGGCATGTATTTCCAAGTCTTTTTGAAGGAGTTTGTGATGAAAAAATACTTCCCAGAGAAGGCGAAGTCAGTTTGGAAAATTAAAAAACCTGCCAGGTGAAGAAGAGGCACATGCAGGCAAAGCAGCAACTGTATCTGACAATAGGAGCTTAGGAAGGAGAGAAGGTGATGTCAGAGAGGCTGGAGCAATACTGAAAAGACCTTGGATGTCAGAGGGAGGCCAGGCACAGAGGTATTTGTTGATAGTCCCAGCTACTCAGGAGGCTTAGGCAGGAGGATCCCTTGAGCCCAGCAATTTAAGAACCAGCTTGGACAGCACAGCAAGACCCCATCTCAAAAAATAAAAACAGCATGGTCAAAAAACAAACAATCAAACAACAACAACAAATAACATAGAATGTCAGAGGGAGAATTTATAATCAGCAACTGGGAGCCTGTGAAGGATTTTTTTTTTTTAAAAGATAGAGTGAGAGGTGAGAGAGAAAGAGAGAGAGAGAGAGAGAGAGAGAGAGAGAGAGAGAGAGAGAGAATTTTTAATATTTATTTTTTAGTTCTCAGCGGACACAACATCTTTGTTGGTATGTGGTGCTGAGGATCGAACCCGGGCCGCACGCATGCCAGGCGAGCGCGCTACCACTTGAGCCACATCCCCAGCCCTGAAGGATTTTTTAACAGGACTTTTTATAATAAATTAACACATTTCTTAAAAATTGTATGTTCACTGTATATCTGAAAAAGACTAAGAAAAAAAAAAAACAAAGAAATAAGGTATCACCAGGAAGCTCATCATTTTTAAGAAACTGCTCCTCTTATTTCAGCACATTTCCTTTCAGTCTCTCATCTATGTACAGGAGAACGGAAGGCTTAAAAGAGCAGGAATGTGACATCATCAGGGCTATGCTTAGGAAGGCAGGGTTACAAAGTGTCCTAAATATGGACTTTCTGGATACGAAAGGGGCCAGGTGAGGTTTCCTTACACACATTCACAACTTCTGCTACTGTTTCCGCACCTGAATAAATCAGAAGAGAGCCTGACTATTTTATGCAGAGCCACAAATAGGTACTGTGGGACAAGTGGGACCTGAGGGGGAAGCTCAAGGCTGTCGCCTGGGGAAAGCACTCTTGCTACTTAACAAAGGCGGGGAAATCATGAGGGAGAGATGGAGGGAATAACCTGCAAAGCACTAGCAGGTTGCCAGGAAGGAATTCTATCTTGGAAAGAGAGCTTGCTTCATAGGATTGGAAAGTTTTCTGGAGACCATATTCACCATAATTCTCAGAAGGAAGATTCCTAAAAATAGATAATGACTGCATCTCGTATATGATAATTATGTTACGATAAAACAGCTCATAGTATGACAGCTCCTGCCTATTAGTCAGAAGCCATGTTGACTCAGATCACAGACTCAAGAGGCTGACCTGTGTCAAAATTCACTGACAGGCTCTCCTGGCCAACTTCTCAGCACACATCCTTGCTCTCTACTCTGAGACAATGGTGTCCTGTGTCAAGGAGCAGAGGCCCCCAAACTGGAAGGACATTTACATGTCTCTTCTACACCCATGAGGTATTACTCTGCTTACAAATGGGCTGAGTCCAGTGTTTTATTTCCTCCTCCTTCTTTCCAATTTTAACTCAATTCCAAATTAATATTTTTCAAGAAATAGCTTAATTCCCAGCCCCTCCTCCCCCTGTTTATGACTTAAGAATGAACGTAAGCACAAAACATCTTGTGATGGCCTCAAAATAGAAAGCAAGTTTAAAGTTTTATTTTTCTGTCCCAAAGCTGCCAAAGCACTGGCGAGTTTTAACTTCTGCTCTACACAATTTCCCCCTTCCTCCCTCCCACCCAGCTATATTTAGTAAAGCCCAAATAAAAGGGATACATGCAAAGCAAAATTAAATATAGTTTCTTTGAATCAATAAGCCCCAGAGTTGGTCTATATGGCAGCAGCTCAGAAGGTAAAGCTCCTGTGAACATACATATACTAATGAGAAGCCCTGTCCTCCAGAGACCTGTCAGCTTCTCCTGTTTCTGCAAGAGGCAGGTGCACCTGGGAAGGCTAACTCTCCACCTCCCCTCCTCTGTCTGGGACCACTCCTTGCCCCTGCACTCCCATGCTGCCCTATTTCATTTGCCACCCTCTCTGTTCTCTACCAGTGTGCCCAAAGTCAATGGTAAATATATTACATACTATTCTATTGGCGCCTAGAAGGGAAAAAGGAGGACACATTTAAAAGACAGGAAGCATGGGTGCCGGAGAACCATGGAATTCTAAACCACAACATCACCATAGCTGCTTCATACCACTCACTATTTCTTTCACCAACTTATTTTTAAACCTTATCTTAGGTTTCTGTTGACTGAAGGAAACTCTATGGGACTTGGGAACAAGGAAAATACTCTGGCTCTGGTTTTCTAATAGAGATAATGAGATTACAACAGCAAAAGTTCTCTTGGAAAAAAAAATTGTCCATAAGGCAGCAAAATTGTAAGCCTCAATAAAGAATAGTGCTGGGGTATAGCTCAGTGGTAAAGCATTTGTCTAACATGTACAAGGCCCTGGGTTCAAACTCCAGCAACACACAAAATTAAAAAAAAAAAAATTAAAGTGCCCACTTAAATACAGAATATTCCAAAGGAGGAAATGGAGTGGTTTTAAGAAGCAGGCGTTGTGGGCATGGATATGGGAATGGGACTATGGTATTTCCCATAAAAGTACAGGATTGCCCCATCCCTTTCCCAAAACCAAAGACAAAGAAGATGACAGGGAGACATCATGGAGGTTCTAAGAAGCTAAGGGCTGTGTAGTAAACTTATCCTTCACAGAGTGCTCTCACAAAAGTGGAGACCATGTTTTCACACATGACCACTAAGCTAATTTAATTCTACCATCAAAGAGGAAGCTACAATGAAGGGCAATCCAAACAGCGATAAAGACTGTACATTCTCCATTTAGACAATGTCATCAGATAAATCTCCAAATTTATGTGATACTACATTAAAGCAAAAATAACTCAACATTTTAAAATATTTTAAGTTTAATGATGCAGCACATGGGTCAACAAACTATAGCTGATAGGGTGAATCCAGCCACCCAGCTGGATTTATTTTTTGTATGGTCCACAATCTGAGTATGTTTTTCCCTTTTTAAAAATGGCTTGAAAAATCATAAAAATAATATTCCATGATGTGAAAATTATATGAAACTCAAATTTCAATGCCCATAAAGTTTTATTGGAACACAGTCCTGCCATTCATTCACATATTTTCTATGGCTGCTTTTGCAGAATTGAGTAGGTATGAAACAGATCATGTGGCCTACAAAGCCAAAAAATATTTACTATCTGGCCCTTTACAGAAAAAGTTTGCCAACCACTGGTCTAGACACAAACCTAAGATGTGGAAAATATCTTTTACTTATTCCATTCAATACTTTATAGTTTTTCCGGGTATGTTACACCTATTACTTGGACTTATCTTTACTCCAAATCAGTGAATTACGTCAATAGGAATTCTGTATTATGTCCTCTTTAGAGGTGGGGACATAATACTTTGAAAATAGATTTGCCCAAGGTCATGTTTCTGCTAAGTGGCAAGGCCAGGGCTATACCCCAGTTTTCTGACCTGAGGCATTCACATTACACAATTCTGTCTTCTTGGATGTCTGCCAAGTGTGGCTGCCCAAAGTCTTTTAAACATTCTCTCCAGATTTGATAGTTCACCATAGTGTAAATCCATCCTTCCTAAAATACGATTGAAAACAAACTCCCAGCCCCACTTCCTGTAGTGTAGAGACACACAATTGTGAACTCAGTGGTTTCCCATCTTGGCAGAGCAGTTCTGGCGGAAGCTTCAAGATGGCGGCAGAGGTTGCAGCTCCCCTGGCAGACCAGTTTTGTGGAATTCCTAGAAGTTTCACCTGGGGTCTGTTTCTTCAGTCTATCCAATTATTCTGCTATGTACTTCTATGTACTTCCAATTTGCTACCATGATTCTGTTCTCCATATCTAAGATCACACACACACAACTTATTTTCAGAAGAAATCCTTACATTTAGAGCATTTCTTAAAAACTCCACGTCTACCCCACCGTTACCACCACCATCTTCCAAAACACAATCCCATTTCCGTAAAATATTATTAGATGTTACTCTTTAAAAAGGATTATTTAATTAAGCAAAGAAAATTGAAACAACAAATTAAACAAATTACTTCTAAACTTCTCTGAGTCTTACAATGCATATATGCTTCATAGATTTCCAAAAACGGGACAAGTATGCAACAACAGAAAATTTTATCTGACTACTAAACTTTTTTTTTTTTTTTTTTTTTGAGACAGGGTTTCACTATGTCTCTCAGGCTGGTACTAAGCATCTGGGACTACAGACATGTGCCACCAAGTCCAGTGAACCATTTCTTATTATATTTCACTATGATGGCAATGTGTATGGGGAAACATTGATCAATATATCCTCTACTTTAAAAATGCTGGAGCTGGGATATAGCACAGTAGTAGAGTGCATGCCTAGCATACATGAGACTATAGGTTTGAGCCACAGTACCAAAAAAATTATAATCATACAATATTTTTAAAATTGACCCAGTAAATTTCACTTCTAGGAATTTATACTTTTAAAAAATCAGAAATGTACAGCTGGGTGCACTGGTGCATGACTATAATTTCAGCAATTCTGGAGACTGAGGCAAGAAGATCACAAGTTTAAAGCCAGGCTAGACAATTCATCAAGACTCTGTCTGGGGGCTGGGATTGTGGCTCAGTGGTAGAGCACTTGCCTACTATGTGTGAATTACTGGGTTTGATTCTTAGCACCACATATAAACAAATAAAATAAAGGTCCATCAAGAACTAAAAATATGTTTAAAAAAAAAAAACTCTGCCTCGATACAGGAAAAAAAATCAAAAGAGCTGGGGATATAGCTCAGTGGTAGAGCACCCCTCAGTTCAATCACTGTACTGCCAAAAAAAGAAAAAAAAAAAAGACAAGAAAAAATGTGAATACATATCAAATTCCCATACCTTACATACATCTTTGTGCCTTGGTGCAAAAAACAAAAAGTTTCTCCCTTGAGAAAAATACAAAAGAGGCTGCTGCTTTATCTCTCTACTCAGGGGATGGAAAAAGAACTTCTTTAGGATTGAATGCAAAGAGACAAAAGGGCTTTGTATTCTTAGTGGCATTGTGACAGTTTATAAACATTTATTTAGCTCTTTACCTTCTACAGAAAAAGGAAGAAGGAAAGTTGAATACTTTCCCATAAGTATCTCTCCTGTTAATGACGTTGAGCTAACCTGAAGGCTGATGACAAAACACAAAGCTTTGGGCCAGAATTTTACTCCAGGACTCAGACTAACTTGGTAGAAAATAAGATAATGATTGGGGGGGGATTATGTTAAACCATTGTTTTTTAAAGTTAATTTAAGTGTTTTTAAAAAGTCATTTAATGATTTAAGTACATCCATATTTTGAATATGTGTGTGTATATTTACACATGAAATAAAAGAGAAGCCAGGTATGATGGCACATGCCTGTAATCCCACCTACTTGGGAGGCTGAGGCAGGAAGATTGCAAGTTCCAGGACAGCCTGGGTAACTTAGTGAGACCCTGTCTTAAAATGAAAAAATAAAGTTAAAAGGGCCAGAGATGCAGCTCTGGTACAGCACCCATATGTTCAATCCCCAGTGCAGTAAATAAATAAACAAATTATTTTTAAAAAAGAAGAGTATGAATTTTAAGTATGAGTCTGTGTAGTATTGAAGGAAACTTTAAATTAAGCAACTTGTAGGTTCAGATCATGTGACCAAGGCAGCGGTGCCCTCTAGTGGTGGAGTACCACACTTTTACTTGGAGGCTTTGGTAGATCAATAAACCTCTTTAAAAGCTTGAGTTCAGAAAAAGTAAGTTATTAAGAGGCAGCAAAAATGTCTAAGACCCTGTAGCTCCTAAGTGGTGAAGGTCAAATGACCAAAGGAGTTGGTCATTCAGTTCAAAGGCTTTTCCTTGATTTGCTCTCAAGTCCATTTTATAGACAAACCATGGTCTCAAAAGATTAGAAATAATGTCCTTTTAGTCACAAAATCACATGAACCAAGAAGCCTGTGTCTTTATCATGCTTATTGCCTATTAGCACAAACTAAGAGTGACTGAACTATCTTTTCATAATTTATCATTAATGAAGTGCCAACTGTCTACAGTGACCAACACTACTTTCTTCTTCCCAAAGCTCAGCTCCTGTGGACTAGAGGCCAATACACACCGTGTGAGGTACAGGTACCTCTGGAAGGGAAATGATCCCTGACACTCTCCCTCTTGCGCTCATTCATCAATAGTTCACATCTCATAAGGAGGGATGTGGTGGTAGGCAATAATACATGTCAGAAAATGAAGTGCATGCTGCTGTTCTTCCACAGCATGCCACCTAGTAAGGATCTGGGATTGTCAAATAGAATCAGTCACCCCATAGAGCATATCTAGTGATTTACAAGGAACTCTAATTCTCTCAGGGAGAAACAGGACATGGTAAAAGAGGCAAAAATCAAAGAGCAGAGAACCCTAAGGCTAGTGTGTGGAAGGAACTATTAGTGGGTTAAATTTGCAGATTTTCTTTCTTTTTTTTTTTTGCGGAATATTTTATACATTGCAAAATGTTTTCAAAACATCTCATTTCCTCTTTGAGTTATGAGCCTGTGGGCCTTCATTCCATGGTAACAGATGGAGAAGACTGTGAGGTTAAATGGCTTGTCCATGTGTCCTGGCATGCTAATTACAGACTCAAGGCTCACCCTCTGCTCTTCTGTGTTTCCCACAGTACCTGGGACACCCAATGGGAGGTGGCTTAATAATCAGCAAACATAAATTGTGAGAGGAGGAGACCCTACAGACAGTTGGCACTGCAGAAAGAGACTAACAGATGACACTGGAAAGGCTTTAAAAATTTTTAAGAAATAGTCACTTAAAAGACAAACTTAAAAAGCAAAGAAGCCCAAAGCTATAAAAATAGGGACAAACAGGCCTTCAAAACTTTACAATAAACCTAAGGTAACCATTATATTATAATTAAGATGTGTTCACTTGTCTGCGTTTAAGAAGCAGGGATTCAAGGATTCCATTTCAGAAGGACTAAAACATTGGCTTAAGAGGTAAATGTTCCACTTTCCAAAAACCTTCTAGATAATCAAGGGTTTCCCACTAACATCTCTTCTCAAAAACTTCAATCAATTAGCTCATTTCTTTCTTCTTCCTATGCTCTCATTTCCCCCCTCTATTTACTTAGTTGGAATAAGTAATATCACACTGTGTTTTTAAGATGGTACATTTCAAATCTGATTATCTTATTTGTAATGCAAAATTTATTCTTTGTAATGAAAGAAAACAATGGAGACAGCATCATGAAGCACACCTGTAAACCTAGCAACTAGACCCAGGAGGTGGAGACAAGTTCATGGCTAGCCTGGGCAACATAGCAAGATCCTGTCTCAAAATAAAAATTTAAAGAAGTCTGGGATAATGCTTAGTGGTAGAGAGCTCCTAAGTTTAGTACCCAAGTACAAAGGAAAAAGAAAACAATGGAACTGGAACTGTGCAGGGCTAATTGTAGACATAGTATGTGAGTCTATGCAGCTCACGCTGCCAGTGCAGCCCCAAGGGTGGGCTCTGGGGGGCCTGTTCATATCCTGCAACTCTGTCCCTGGGGCCATCTCTGATTGGATCAGAGCCACTCCTTTTCCTTAATTATGTTTTTATTACTTAGAACCTAAAGTCTCTAAATAATATATTTTTTTTAATTTTCTGTTTCTTTGCACTAAATTGTTTTGTTTTATAAAGGCAAGGATTTTTTTTTTTTTTTTGGCCTATTTTGTTCCCTGTTATAGCCCAAATATCTAGAATAATGCCTGGACAATAACAGATAATCAAAGATGTTTGCTGAATAATAGTTATTATAAATCTTTCTTAAAGAGTTTTCCCCATGTCAAGTTTTATTCAGTGTATGTATCCAATTTGCTGAAGAGAAAAGGCTCAGCCTGGCAGTTTGATCCTTCCTATCCTTTCACACAGTCCCTGAAATATTTTCAAAGTTATCTATTCTCAATTATCTTCTCATGCTCTGTGTCTGATTTTCATCTCCCCTTTTTCCTCATTAGCACCTCATACATTGCATTATTATCATTATAATGAGACAATCTCTACATTTCCCTTTCTCCCCTTCTCTTTTTATCCTTCTAAATGTCTGCTTGTAATAAAAAAAATAAAAATAAAAACAGAGGCTGGGTCATCTATTGAATGGGCACAAAAATTATTTCCTGCTTCCTGTTTCCAGGATGTGAATGATGCCCACTAGGACACCAAGAGGTGTAAGGGAGGCCTGAAGACTTTATTATGGTACCAATCACATTTCCAAAAGCAGCAAAATATGTGCTGTTACCCAGGAGGCCAAGCTTCACCAATACTCCTCCAGAACCCCATTCTAAGTACAAGAATACAAACTGCCAAAAGATACTGCCCACATCTGCTGACCTCCTAAACATTGCCCCAATTCCTGTTACTAAGTCATTTACCTGATGAGTAAAATAGGTTATTGTGAAGAGGAAAAATCACTATTAGAACATCAACAGTATTCTGAGTTTTTGGCTAAAGTGATCTATCAGATTAACTGATCAGGCAGAAGTACTAAATAAATATAAATTGCTCCTATGCAAAATTCAAGCCCATATTACATGTTCAAATGGAGAAATACACAAAAAATAGATTATTTTTAGAAATAGAAAATCTCAAATGTATAGCTTTAAAAATTGTGTTTAAAATCACATAGTTCACCCTTTCTCGCCAGGCGTCCTCGTGAGAGTGACATCGTCTTTAAACCCTGCGTGGCAATCCCTGACGCACCGTCGTGATGCCCAGGGAAAACAGGGTGACCTGGAAATCCAACTACTTCCTTAAGATCATCCAACTTTTGGATGACTATCCAAAATGCTTCATTGTGGGAGCAGACAATGTGGGCTCCAAGCAGATGCAGCAGATCCGAATGTCCCTCTAGGGGAAGGCTGTGGTGCTGATGGGCAAAAACACTATGATGCGCAAGGCCATTCGAGGGCATCTGGAAAACAACCCAGCTCTAGAGAAACTGTTGCCTCATATCAGAGGGAATGTGGGCTTTGTGTTCACCAAGGAGGACCTCACTGAGATCAGGGACATGCTGCTGGCCAATAAAGTTCCAGCTGCTGCCCGTGCTGGTGCCATTGCACCATGTGAAGTCACCATACCAGCCCAGAACACTGGTCTGGGGCCCGAGAAGACTTCCTTCTTCCAGGCTTTAGGCATTACCACTAAAATCTCTAGGGGCACCATTGAAATCCTGAGTGATGTGTAGCTGATAAAGACTGGAGACAAAGTGGGAGCCAGCGAAGCTACCCTGCTGAACATGCTGAACATATCCCCCTTTTCCTTTGGGCTGATCATTCAGCAAGTGTTTGACAATGGCAACATCTACAACCCTGAAGTGCTTGACATCACAGAGGAGACTCTGCATTCTCGCTTCCTGGAAGGTGTCCGCAATGTTGCTAGTGTTTGCAGATTGGTTATCCAACTGTTGTATCAGTACCCCATTCTATCATCAATGGGTACAAGAGGGTCCTGGCTTTGTCTGTGGAGACTGAGTACACCTTCCCACTTGCTGAGAAGGTCAAGGCCTTCTTGGCAGATCCATCTGCATTTGTGGCTGCTGCCCCAGTGGCTGCTGCTACTACTGCTGCCGCCCCAGCCAAGGTTGAAGCCAAGGAAGAGTCGGAGGAGTCGGATGAGGATATGGGATTTGGTCTCTTTGACTAATCACCAAAAAGCAACAACTCAGCTTTATATGCAAAACAAAGAAATAAAGGCTTACTTCTTAAAATAAATAAATAAATAAATATAAAATAAAATCACATAGTTCAAAACAAAACAGACTTTGGGGAAGTTTAAATGTTTAAATTCCCAACATTAAAACTAAGATCACAAAGGGATTCATTCATTCATTCATTCATTCTATATAGTTTTAGTTGTTGATGGACCTTTATTTTATTCATTTATCTATATGTGGTGCTGAGAAGCAAACCCAGTGCCTCACGCATATGAGGCAAGTGCTCTACCACTGAGCCACAACCCCATCCCCACAAAGGGATTTATAAATGCAAAAGAACCATCATCACAAATAGATAAATATGCAACTGGCCTTATCCCTGCAGTTTCTTATAATTTCTTTTATCATGTCATTTTTATGCCACTTTCTTTTTCTTGCTGAAATTTCTTGATGCAACTTCTTGGGCTTAATTCTTTAACTTCTTTTTTCCTTTTTATTTACCCGTTATGGATACTCATTAGCTCAATCTTACTTTCTTGCAGGCTAAGTGCTCTAAAAACAAGTGCTCTAAAAGCCCTTGTGCCATACTTTAAACCTGTTGAGCACACTCATGCCAGTGATCCGACAAAAGCAAATACTTTTTCAGCTCCATTCACCAGGAATTCTTCTCACTTTTGGACTGCCCTTTCAGAAGTCCCAACTTTGCTGGTTAAGGGGAGAACTGAATCTCTTGATCCACTGGAGTAAGAGCTGCCTGCTGCTCTTGAATGTAGTGCTGAACAAAATTTTTATGGAGGAGCTCCAAAATGTGTGCCTTCCAAGAGGGTAAAGAATTGTTACATTATTCTCACTCTAGTCCACACAATTGAGGAGAGTGTGGAGGGTCCAGGGCAGAAGGCAGGGAATCAGGAGACTAAAACAGTGTTTACATGATTTTGATGACTTTCACTGTGTTTCAGATGTCATCTTGTTTTTCTCCATTATTGTAAAATATCAGTTTAAGAAAGTAAAAGCGACTTCAAGAAATAACAACTGGACCAAGCCCTGCCTTCCCATAGATATAAATAAGTAAGTCTCAGAGATAGTACATATACATAGGGCTGGATTCAAATCTTACTCTATTACTGTCTGGATAACTCTGGTAAGTTACTTAAGCTTTGTGCTTCCGTTTCTTCATTTGTACACTAAGGAAAAGGATAATAATAAGACTGACTTTGAAAGATTGCACAGAAGTTACAGGAGATAAACATGAAAAGCATTTAGAACAGTATACAACAAATTATTTAGTAATAATTATTAATGTGACCACTTGTGTTTTCTAAATGAGTTCCAAGGATTTTGATACCTTCTTTCAGCAAACATTTCACCTTCTTTCAGCAAACACAGTATCATGTATGGAGCTCAACACTGGCAATATGGATAGAGCCAGAAATCACACTCTGGACCCTCCAAACATCATCCAATCAGGTAGAGGAGGCTATCTCTTAAGCTGTATATCATAGTGGTAAGAACTGTGATAGAGATGTATATAGAATCTTAAGCAACAAGAAGCAGCCTGGAGTGGTCCAAAGAAGGAGAATGAGCCAAGCCTTAAAAGGCAGACTGGAGTACACCAAAGGAAGAAGGGAAAGGAGGTTGTTCTGGGCAAGGTTGGGGAATGGCAAAACATAAGACCAATTACTCAGCAAAGACAAATATAGTGAAAGGTCTAAGCAATTTGAACTTTAACTTAAACAGGAATGCCCAGCTTTAGGAAAAAGGATGGGTTGTGATGGAAAAAGAAAAGGAAAGGAGACTTAGTAGAAACTACCCCTCACAAAACTACTTCTAATAAAAAACATTTCAGAAAGGATGGAGTACAGAGAATAGACTCCAAAAATATTTATAAATTACAGTGACATACCTTAGATGATTAAATATGAAAGATTGGAAAATGGAAAAAGGAAACAATGATACCAAGTTACTAATTAGAACAATGAGGTTGATGGTGATACAACTGGGACCCAGGCAGAGGAGTTTGGGGTAGGGATGCTGAGCTTAGTTTTGAACAGTTTCAATTGAGGTACCTTTGGGACATTCAGATATAGCTATCCAGTAAGAGGGAAGTCAGAAATATGGATCTGCATCTGTGATGCAGGCTGAGGCTGGAGAAAGAGAGATTACTGCTCAAGCCATAGGAGGGTTCGGGTTCGGAGTACCAGTGATGACCAAGATGGATGGATCAGGGAGACTGGAGGACCAGGAAGGAAAAAAGAGCAGATGTCACAGCCACCAGTATTTCTCAGAACTACAACACTATTTTCATCCTTGTCAGTCTTGTCAACAACTTTCTCGAACATTCCAATGTTCTTTATTTGTATACCATCTGTTTCACAAATATTTGAGGCAGCTTATGGTAAAGACATACAATAAAACAGTAAAATAAAAGTGAAATGAATAAATCAGAGCAAGAATATGTGGCATTTGATTAGGAGGTCAATACAGAAGCAGAGTGGGTAAAAGAGTAGGATTAGAATCCAACTATGCAGGTCAAAGAGGACTACAGAATTGCTGCAGTAAAGGTACAAACTTGGCTCTGAGCTTCCTAGTGGCCAAAGTTAAAGAGAGTCAGATGCCTCCATAAGAAGAAAGCATACTTTCACAGGATTAACAGATTTGCCCAATCTCAACCAGTTAAAAGATGAATGGTTCTTTTCACTCTACCAAGTTGCTTCAACATGCAAATGTTTAAGACCTAGTTAGATTCCCATCATCAGAATAGAAAGGTAGAAAGGGAACTGGTTTAGAAATTAGGACATCTGGTTCGAATATTAGCATTTACACTAATCACAAACCTAACGTAGGCAATCATTTAAATTCTTTGTATCTTGTTTGCTCAAATAGAAAATAAGTTCACAGTGAACCAGAGTCAACCCATACTTAGTAGATGTGATATAATTCTCCAGTTCACTATACCTTGACACACATTGTTGGTTAACCAAAGAACTTTCTTCTGATAACCCCTGCTGCAAAGACCTCAAAATCCTGCTTAGAAGTGTTCCAGGTAATCACCAATCAATCAGCCTCAGGCATTCTTGCCCTGAAGGTTCTATAAAGTGTCTTCAGGGTTAACACACCACCATGCTGTGATCAAGGTATGTGTCATACTTTATGTCATCCTCTCTTGAATGAGTAAGGCTGAGGGGGATTTGACTGCAGTTGCTAAGGTAGGCAGATATGGAACAAACGCTCTTTTTTGCAGTTATTTTTAGACTGCTAAAAATACTTTCGATATGTTAAAATTCACATGAGTCAAATATACAACTGATTAAAATAAAACACTTTAACACTATATACTAGAGGAAATCTACAATAGCACAGCAGCAGGTACCAAGCTGAAAATCTTCAGGAACAACTGACTTCAAACTGCCTTCTATTTTCAAATATATACCAAGAGCATTTCTACAAAACTAAACAAAAATAGGGATATGTAACAGACCTACGTGTACCCATTACCTGATTTAACAACCACTTTTGACATCCATGTTCATAGTATCTAACTCTAAAAGTTCAAGCATTCTGGGTGGGGCTAGAGTTCAAAAACTGTTTTTTTTTTTTTAAAAAACAGCAGCAGAATACAACAGACACTAGTATGGCAATACGTAAATCAGTGGATGTGTAACTGATGTGATTCTGCAATCTGTATACGGGGTAAAAATGGGAGTTCATAACCCACTTGAATCAAAGTGTGAAATATGATATGTCAAGAACTATGTAATGTTTTGAACAACCAACAATTTAAAAAAAAAAAAAGCTTCTTTAAGGAAACAGGCTTATATCCATGAATTAACACACGTGTACATATACCCATAAAATAGGAGCTTCCAGGCAATATCCAGAAGCATGCTGGAGCAAGATCTATTCTCTAGATTCTTCTACTCAAATTGTGGTCCCTAGCTGGGCATGGTGGCACATGCCTCTAATCCCAGTGACTCAGGAAGCTGAGACAGGAGAACCATGAGTTCAAAGCCAGCCTCAGCACCAAGCAACTCAGTAAGACCCTGTCTCTAAATAAAATTCAAAATAGAGCTGGGGATGTAGTATCAAGTGCCCCTGAGTTCAATCCCTGGTACCAAAAAAAAAAAAAAAAGTGTAGTTCCTGATCAGCAGCATATACATCACCTGGGAGCTTGCTAGAAATGCAGAATCTTGGGTCTATTCTAGCTTACTCTGTCCTCTGCAAAACTTTTCCTATGTGGCTCAGAAAAGCCAGGCAAGAAATTGCAGAGAGAAAAACTGTCCATTTTACTTGGGAAAATAACTTACCATTAACCAGTATGATTTATGACACAGCAATTCCACTTCTTAATACCTACCCTAGAACAATACTCTTGTCTACTTAAACAACAGGATATTACAAAGATGTCTATTGCAACATTGCTTAGAATTAGAAACAACCTAAATGTCCACCAACAGGTAAACGGTAAAACAAGCCAGTACTAAAGTAAATGAACCAGATCGTCAAAAGTTCTCCTAGACTTGTAAAGTGAAAAAAGAAGCAGAATGTTTCATTTAGTAAGACAATACTTCTTTAAAAAAAAAAGATATTAAAACAGCTGCTTCATTATGTATTCTCCCAGGATACGTACATGCACAAGTAAAGGAAGAGGGAAGGTCTGGAAAGGCAGCTAGCTACCAAAGGAAATGGTGGTTACATTTGGGAAGAGATGAAGGGGACCAGGATGAAGGGTAGAAGGTTAAAGAAGGGTTATAAAGTTCTATTTGCTTACTTATTGAAAGGAGAATCCATCATGTACCACTTGTGGGACAAACATGTTTAAGTGGCTGTATAGTTTTTTATTCACAACATATTTATGTGAGAAAGTACGGTCAAGACGAGGTGCAGAGACATAGAAAGTTTAAAGATCTATAGGTTTTTGGAATTTAGATATGCTATCATGGATCTCCTTGATGAACCACTTTTTTCTCATGGCTGCCTTCAACACACATATTTAGCTAGTACTAGGCATATTTTACCCTATTAAAAATGTCATCAAAAGTGCTCTGTTCATTTTTTTGTGAATATTTGTACTCCTTCCAATTGTGAATGAGCTACTTGAAAACAAGCTATATTCTCTGTGTGATTGTTTCTATGGATGCACATTCCCAAGTCCTAGCTTAACAGATAATGATGCGCACTAGCGAAATGAATAACTCACCACACAATGAATAAAAACAATAGCTGAAAGATTCCTAAGAAATTGGCAGAGCATGAACTGTCCTCATTTTATAGCTGAAGAAACCAGCTCAGGAAAAACGGGTGATGTACCCCCAAGCACTATTTAGTTAGTAAATGACAAAGTGTCATTTCACATCCTCTTTCCTTTCAACTGTACCATATTTGTCACACTTCCACACTTAAAAATATATTAATTCACATTCAAAGGCAATTTTTAGATAGCTTCAAACTGGAAATTCTCAGGAGAAATGTTAGAATTCATGCTGGGTTTGGCGGCACAGGCTTGTAATCCCAGCAACTCAGAAGGCTGAGGCAGGAGGAGTAACAGCCTCAGCAACTTAGTGAGGAGAGCCTGTTTCAAAATCAAAAAAAAGTGCTGGAGATATAGCTCAGCTGTAAAACGTCCCTGGGTTCAATCTCCACTACCAAGAAAAAAATAAAATTAGAATTCAAATAATATGTACATTTTTAAGATCCCAAATCTAACCAGTTTTAACCAGTTATTTTTCCAATACCTTCCACAAACAGCCCAAGAGTTGAGACTGAAAGAAAAAAAGGCCAAACCCCCATAATCCTAAGAGATTTTTCATAAGAGAGGAAAAAAAGATAAATTCCAGTTTATAAACATTTATTATGAAAAAAAATTTTTAATATAAAAGTAGGCAGATTGTAAGTACCCATCTCCCAGCTTGAGTAATTTTCATAGTCCATTAAAAAAATTTACTCGTGGCAATGTAAATAGTGTTTGGGGAGTTGGTAGTAAAGGGGAAATCTAATTGTTTGTCTTTAATAGGCTGAAAAATTCCATCCCTAAAGGAAAGTGATATAACTGGAAACTTTTCATGTGAAATAGTCTCAAACTGATAGGTTTTATGAAATAAAATTTAAGTTTGGAGTTAACAAGATTAAAAGGTCATGCTGTACCTTAGATATTAAGATAATACAACTGACTTCTTGAAGGAATCCTCTTCAGCACCCAGATTACAGAAGAGCAATGCTGGACACATACGCACGCCTCTATTTATAACCGCAAACAAGAAGTCTTATGGGAAAAGCTTCTTGATTATTGAAAAAGCAAACTATTTTAAGCACCTCACAACTTTCTAAGAAGTTCGTTTGTTTTCACATTGTTCCCAAAAGTGGGGTCATAACGTGTGTTTGTGTGTGTGTGTGTGTGTGCGTGCGCGCGCGCGTGCGCATGCTCTTGCACACTTGCTTTTGGGAAATGTACAAAATCAGGTCAATGGGTTTGACACATTCAAAGCTCTATGAGGAGCTTTGATAAAAGTCCTGGGAGTTCATAGTATGACCAAGAAATAAATTGATTTTTTTTTGGCAGAATTGGGCAGAATATATATGTATTTTTTTAAAAAAAAATATGAATCAAGTATAGTGTATTTCAAATGGGAATTGGAGACATATTTCCCATAACCATTTAAAACATACATACTGGCTCTGAGACCTAGCTAAATTTAAACCCTGACTCAATCGAGTAAGACAAGCCCTTCCTACTTTTGGGGAGGGAAGAGTGGAAGAGACTGTCCCATTGGAGAGTTCTGCTAAAAACAACCTCTAGGTGCCAGGAACTACTTAATAATGTAGATCATTACCAGTCCCCTCCTCCTTTCCTTGGATGAGAAAGCAACCAGTTGCAGACACTTAAAATCTACTTAGGATAACCCAGCAATGGTCGGTGTGACCAAAATCTGTCCTTTTTCTCTTTGTCACAGTGAAACCCAAACAAGCCCAAGGCACCATGTGGTTGCTTCAGAAGGTCCTGAAGTAAGTCTTGCTGACCATCTCTGCTGGTGATAACCCTTTGATCATGGTTTTCTCTCATGTGCCATATTCAGGAAGCTCACACTCATTTATATAGAAAGTTATACTACCACCTGCTCATTTTGAGAAGCCTTGAAAAGGAATTCCCACTACACCATGGCACGTACAAGGTGGCCATCAAAAAGCGGTTATTCCTAGTAACTTCATTCCAACACCAGGAGTTCAGAACGTAAATTAATGTGCCCACCTACTCTGGTTTGTCTGGAAATAGCTGCATGATAACAGAGTGAAGAGAACGTGTCAAACACAAGACTTGAGGGGTGCAGGACCTTCACAGAGGAGAGCCTCATGAAGGCAGACCAGGGGCCGGGGTGTAGCTCAGCAGGAGAGCTCTTGCCTAGCACACATGAGGCTCTGAGTTCAATACCCAGCACTGGGGGTTAGAGGAAAGGTAGACCAGGACCCTAAAGTTGGGAGATGGCAGGAGGAAGTCACTGGTTTTCTAGCTTGGTCACCAAATAACAACCACTGGAGATTTTTCCCCAAAAGTCTTATAGTGGTTGCTTTAAACCCTATTTTAAGGAACACATGATGAGGTTATGTAGTAGGGATTAACTATCTGTCAGCTGTCGCTCCTTGTGTTATCAAGTTACAGGCTTGACTCAGTTAGTAGTTGTAACTAATGACATAACTCTTGGCTCAAGTTTATTTCCACTAGACTGTCATCATGAACCTAGGTCATTTATGAAGGCTATGGATTAAAAATTATAAGATTAAAGGTCTCACATGTCTGATTTAGACTTGATACAAGTAAGACACATGCACACCAAGAGTGGTCTCTCCTGTTCCATGAACAACAAGGAAGGTAAATGGACCCCTCACCTACACAGTCTTCTGAACATTTGGACTCTTAACTGAAAACAGATTGGTGCCTCTGCTCTGAGAAGGCCATGGAAAGCCTGATTCTTCCCCAGCCCTCAACAAGGAGAATGTGTTGGGCCTCTCTAGGGCTGTAGGGAGTGGTGTAAAAGTCGAGAAGGACTTAAGGAGTAGGAAGCCCAGGGCCATTGTGACTGCTAAGGTCAGCAAAGTTCTCACCCTTGAGGGCAGGACAAAGGGATCCCAGAGATTCCAACCCACAAATGGTTACAAACTCAGGGACTAAAGCAGGGAGAGGCTATCACTATCACTCTAGCTACAGGCCACTGCTTCTATACCTAGTTCTTTTGTCTTTATCACTTTATGTGAAAACACACCTCCACTTCCAAGAGCTGACTGGCCAAAGTGGCTAATACCTGTGTGTGTACAATCAATAGCTTGAATATGCTTCTCCAGGGATGATGTAAGTCTTCTTAGGGATTCAGGGTGGAGGGCTGAGAATACAGCATGAATATAGTTCATTTTTGTGGAATATCAATTCCATGTACAATTTTAAAATATTTTAAACATTTTTTACATTAAAGCAAACACACATACGATAGAGTGCATTGCTAAAAACACATAAAGTGTTTAAAAATAAACAGTTTTAGCTGGGTGTGGTGGCCCACACCTATAATTCCAGCAACTTGGGAGGCTAAGGCAGGGGATTCCAAGTTTGAAACCAGTCTGGCCGATTTAGGCAAGACCCTGTCTCGAAATGCAAAACACAAAAGGAAAAAAAAAAAAAAAAAAGAAAGGGGGCTGGGAATGTAGCTCAGTGTCCGAGCACTCCTGGGCTCAATCCCCAGCACTGTAATCATCAATCAAATAATAATTTGGTGTGTGTGTGTGCACGTTAAGGGTCAACCTTATCCATGCTAGGCACATACTCTACCACTGAGCTACACCCCCAGCCACAAGACAAGTTTTGTTTTCACAAAGATCACCTAGGTGGACACCTCCTGAATCCCTGGAGGCATTCTTACTCCAAAGAGAACTGGGTAGAGATACCTAAGGAACACTGACCTGCTGGATCTCTGCGGTTCCCTCAGACCTACAAATCAAAATGGATAGTATTTCTCCCCAAATATTATCTCCAGCTCTAGCCCAGTGGGAGGCATTGAATCCTTGGCCCTACTCTTCAGGGACCATAGGGCTAGGCACTACTACGTCAGCAATGGTCATGCTGTGAAGACTTTCTTTGGCCATGAATGCTGTTTGATCAATCCTCTGTTATCTGTCATCACCAACAGCATAATAGGGATGGACCAACTGGTACAGAGGGGAGCTGTATCTACAGGAATGGGTCTGTGACTAAGAACAATTTGGGGCAAAGAAAAACTGATAGTAGTAAGAACTCCAGGGTACAACAAGGCAAATGCAGAAGTATCAGTACAGCTGATCCCGGAAGCACGTTCACTAGCCATCTACTCCACCAGGCACTGGGGATAGACAGATGCATAAGACATAGTCCTTGTCTTGGAGGCAAGATCAGGATGACCTGATATTTCAGTGGCCTGCTACCAGAACTCTATATTCTAAATCAGACTTTGTCAAATAAAATGATGATATACCTGTGTTTGCTTTTCACTTGAGTGTTGACATGAGTGTAAGGGGAGTTAAGAGGTCTTTACACCCCAGCACCAATACTTATTTTATTGTTTCAATAACAAACGCAAGACAGAGTAGAATGAATTGGACATAACTTTCTTATATTCACATATGAATACACGGCCAGGGTCACTCCACTTCACATACAACCACAAGAATGGGAAGTTATACTCCATGTATGTGTGATATGTCAAAACACATTCTACTGTCATGTACAACTAAAAAGGACAAATAAAAAATTACTAAAAAAATAAATTTACAGGGGGCAGGGGCTGGGGCTCAGTGGTAGAGCACTGGCCTAGCATGTGTGAGGCACTAGGTTCGATTCTCAGCATCGCAGGCAAATCAAGTCTACTGACAACTAAAATAAATTTTAAAAATAAATAAAGTTACAAATGTTTAAGAAAATAACAAAATTTTTAGTCTAACAAGCAAGAATCTGTCTGATATATTAGAGAGACTAATCATTTGACAACTTCTAAAAGGATAAAAAGATTTTTTTAAAAAATTTCATCTCATTCCTGTCAGAATGGCAATACCAAGAATACAGGCAACAATAAGTGTTGGTGAGAATGTGGGGGAAAAGGTACACTCGTACATTGCTGGTGGGACTATAAATTGGTACAACCACTATGGAAAGCAGTATGGAGATTCCTCAGAAAACTTGGAATGGAACCACCATTTGACCAGCTATCCCACTCCTTGGTTTATAAGCAAAGGACTTAAAATCAGCATCCTACAGTGATACAGCCACATCAATGTTTATAGCAGCTCAAATCACAACAGCTAAACTATGGAACCAACCTAGGTGTCCCTCAACAGATGAATGGATAAAGAAAATGTTATATATATATATATATATATATATATTTCCCCCCCAATGGAATACTACTCAGCTTTAAAGAAGAATGAAATTATGGCATTTGCCAGTAAATGGATGGAGTTGGAGGATATCATAAAATAAGCCAATTCCAAAAAACCAAAGGCTGAATGTTTTCTCTAATATGCGGATGCTAATTCACCATAAGGTGGGGGACACTAGAGAAGAGTAGCATTCCTTTAGATTAGGTAGAGGGAAGTGAATGGCGGAGGGGGGGGGGAGGATAGGAAGGATAGTAGAATGAAACACATTATTATTTTATGTATATATGTGACTTGCATGACCAATGTGATTCTGAAACATGCACACTCAGAAAAATGAGAAATTATATCCCAACTATGTATGACATATGAAAGTGCATAAATGCATTCTACTGTCATATATAACTGATTAAAACAAATAAAAAATTCTTTTTTAATTTCCAGTGCCATATTATTTGCCTGGAAGCAATTTACAGAATGAGTGAGTCAGTGAACTAGACCAGAGGTTTCATTTACTTAACTAGAAGGTAGCAAAAATATCTGCTTGGCACAAGTATATTCAGAGGTTAATAAGCTTGCCTTCTGGAATTCAGACTTGAGCAGTGTTTCTCAAATGTTTATTCATTATCACTCCCATAATAAGCCTAATTAGACATTTTTCTCCCAACTGCCTCCCCCAAGAAAGTTTAATATGAGAGAGATCTCTGTTTAGGTGCCCATTGGGAGGTTATAAACTTTGTAATAACTAAGATCTCATTCCCCCTAAGAACCAATTTTCACTCCTTTTGAGGCAACATGGCCCAGGTGAGAAATCATGGTCCAGGAAAGATGTTTATATAATCCTCTTACAACACGCAGGAGGCCAGGTACAGTAGTACACACCTGTCATCCTAGCCACTAAGGAGACTGAGGCAGAATCACAAGTTCAAGGCCACCCTCAGCAACTTAGCAAGACCCTGTCTCAAAATAAAAAATAAAAGGACTGGGGATATAGCTCAGTAGAATGAAACAACCCTGGATTCAATCCCAAGTGTGTGTGTCTGCCTCTCACACACATAAACACATACATGCAAGTGTGACTCATGGAAGAACCTAAGCATGCTAGCACACATTTGTCTATAATCCCAGCTACTTGGGAGACTGAGGCAGATCTCAACTTTGAGGTCAGTCTGAGCAACTGGGTGAGACCCTGTCTTAAAAAAATTTTTTTTTAAAGGGCTGGGGTGTAGCTCAATTGGTAGAACCTTGCCTAGCATACACAAGGCCTTGGTTCAATTCCCAGTACTACCAAAACCAAAAAAAAGATATATGGAAAAGGACAGACATATGTGCAAATATACATATGTGTGTGTATTTTTTTAAATCAAATTCTTAAAGGATTCCAACACAAATACACATGCACACACATACATATATTTTTTAAAAAATAAGATTAGATCTAGAACAAGGGTCAAAAATTTTGTTCTGTTAAAAGCCCAGACAGTAAATATTTTAGGTTTTGTGGGTTACATACTGCCTCTGAGGCATATTCTTATTTTTTGTTTTGTTTTTACAACCCTTTAGAAATGTAAAAACCTTTCTTAGTTCGAGGACCCTACCAAAACAGGCTGCTGACCAAACTTGGCCTGTGGGCTGGAGTTTGCTGGCTCCTGATCTGGAGGGATAATAGCTAACATTTTTAGACATCTTAATATTTACATATATATATATATTTTTTTTTTAAAGTAACTGTCTGTAGAATGGTGGTGGCCAGCGGTTAGGGAGGGGGGAATGGGGAATTATCATGTAATGGGTACAGCATTTCCATTTTGCGAGTCATGGAGTGCTCTGGAGATGAATGGTAGTGATATTTGTACAACCATATGACTATACCTAAACCACTGAACTGTGCACTTAAAACTGGTTTTGATGGTAAATTTTATGTTATGTGTACTTTGCCACAATTAACCAATGTTATGCAAACGTAACTAAGACTTTACAACAATAACAACAAAACTCTTACAAAGTAGATGTCTTCATTTCATAGCTGAAGAATGTGAAGTAAAAGACCTCTGAAAACTTATCCAAATTATAAAAGTAACAAATGGAGTAAGGAGATTGGAACCCTGAGCAATTTAAAGATCAAGCTCTTAATCATGAGAAGATATTGTCTTTCCAGCATTCTCACCATTAGGAACTCCTTTATTTTCTCCAACAGATGCTATATTAAAAAATATTTTACTGCTAAACAAACATCATTTACTAATAATTTATTTTGCTTCTTAAACAAAGATACACATTGACAATCAGAATTTCAGATCAGATTTTTTTAAAAAAAAAAAAAAAAGAAAGAAATTTAGCATTCTAGTTAACCTGTCAAGATTTCCTAAAGGAAACTGTAAACTCCATAAAGCCAAGGACCTACCTTCCTTATTATCTGTCTCATTCCAACATTTTCAGTTCCCAGTATCAAGCCCATGGTTTAGAAACGGGGAGGAGGAGGGGAACGCTCACCCTCTTATACTGCTGAATCCTTAGTGTTTGAGAGACCCCCTATAATATATTTAGCCAGACACAGTAACACCCACCTATAATACCAGCTACTCAGGAGGCTGAGGCAGGAGAATTATAAGTTCAAGGTCAATTTTCACAATTTAGCAAGGTCCTCATCAATTTAGAAAGACCTTGCATTACAATTTAAAAATAAAATGGGGGAAGGGGATATAGCTCAGTTGGTACAGTGCTTGCCTCGCATGCACAAGGCCCTGGGTTCAATCTCCCTCACCACAAAAAAAAAAAAAAAAAAAAAAAAAAATAAGAGCTGGGGTGTTCAGTGGTAAAGTGCCCAAGTGGATTCAATCCCCAGTACAAAAAATAAAAAGGAAACAAAGTTTAGTTGGGTTAAGTTCATAAACAGACAAAACCAACAACATCAACAAAAGACTTTAAAAGATTTTCAATTAATTATGAAAAGAATCTTAACTAGTTACCATATTGTACTACAGAAACAGACGGGGGGCAGGGGGGGAGGGGAAGCTATATCTACCTGTTTATAACAATCTCCAGGAAATGTCATTATGACCTCCCTGACATGGGACAAAAGCTGAGCCTATGAAGTATCTCGTATCTCAGTCCTGTGGCTGTGGCCACCAGGAAAATGACCTAGGCCAGACCAATCAGAATTCTTCCCTATTTCAAATTTAAGCTAGGGGAAAGAACTCTCTTTCTTTTCTTTTCTTTTCTTTCTCTCTCTCTCTCTCTCTCTCTCTCTCTCTCTATTAGTTCTAATCAGTTATACATGACAGTAGAAAGCTCTTCGATTCATTGTACACAAATGGAGCAGAATTTTTCACTTCTCTGGTTGTACATGAAGTAGAGTCACACCATTCGTGCAATCACACAAGTACCTAGGGTAATGATGTCCATCTCATTCCACCATCTTTCCTACCTCCTTGCCCCCTCTCTCCCTCCCTCCCCTTTGCCCCATCCAAAATTTCTCCATTCATCTGGTGCCTGCCCCCCATTATGGATTAGCATTCACTTATCAGAGAAAACATTCAGCCCCTGGTTTTTTGGGATTGGTTTATTTCACTTATGATATTCTGCAACTCCATCCGTGTACTGGCAAATGCCATAATTTTATTATCTTTTAATGCTGAGTAATATTCCATTGTGTATATAAACCACAGTTTCTTTACCCATTCATCTATTGAAGGGCATCTAGGTTGCTTCCAAGTTTAGCTATTGTGAATTGTGCTGCTATAAACCTTGAAGTAGCTGCATCACTGTAGTAGGCTGTTTTTTAAGTCCTTTTGGGTATAGACTGAGGAGTGGGATAGCTGGATCAAATGGTGAAACCTGGTTTTTTTCCTTAGATCGTAGCAGCAATGATGTCTGTATATTGGCACTGACCATGGCCGTGCCCTATACTACATAGAGGAAACCCATCTGCACGAAGAAAAAAATGAAGCCAACACTTAGACAAAATGAGGAGAGGGAGAGGAGTGGGCCACATACAGCTGTGTTTCAAGTTCCTGGTTCTAAACACCATTAAAACTCACTTCATTCCAGCTCATCCTGCAGTTTGATCAAATAAGAAAAAAAAAATTCTCTTTTGCTTAAACTAGACTATGAGTTTCTGTTATTGGCAACCAAGAATCTTAATGCATGGGCAGGAGGTTGCCCGACCTGGAAGGATAAAGTGCATCATCCTAGAGAAAGTAGGCCAAAGGTAACTGGCTCCTGGCTCACCCTGGGCTTATTCCTGGCCCTTCCTCTCCTCTAGTTCTCTTGAGAAACTAGGTTAAACCTCTGCTACCAGGTGTACTCCAACTGAACAGGCAGAGCTGACATTACATTATTTCATCACAAAAGTGATCACCTCAAAGTCCCCCAATAATTTTTATCTTGAAAGCACATTTTATAGACCAACTACCAGTGTGAAACAGTCTGGGCTTCAGGCTGTGCATAACCAAGAGCTTGGAGGCACCTGTTAAGAGTTATAATCTCTTCAACCAGCCTATGTAAATTATATTTGGAAAGAAACCTTCCATCACAAAAAGAATATTAAGAAAAAATTTCACTTTCTTCTAACCCAGACATTAGCCAATCACTCTGTCTTGTTGATTTGCTAACCTTTCCTCCTTATGATTGTTTTCTTCCATGTGAAACCAGATAAAGCTATTCATGTTCAATTCTACCTAAGCTATGAATAGAAATGGGAAAGGCAACTAAATTAGTCACTAGCCACAAGGAAACCTGTTGTTTGCCTTAATAGAAAACTCAAAACATTAATAAGTAGCAGTACTTGAAAAAGATTACCTTTCTAAAAATTTTTCGGGTTACTATGTAACAACTGTATTTGAAAAGAAGGAAAATAGGAATTACTCTCTAACCAAAGACTATGTAAAGACAAACTGCTGACATCACCATTTATTGTTAAGGAAATTTCTGAATAATTTCTTTTAAAAAGTCACTTTTTTTTTATCACTGACATTTAAGGAAACAAAAAGATTCTGTCATTAGAAATATGAGCTAATTCAAGGCCGGTCTAACGCATTTCTAAAACAGCAGCAGTTCCTAGAACTGTGCGTCCCAGGCCCAGCTAATGTCCTCCCAAAGGTGATTGTTTTACCACGCTGCTAGAGCTCCTAAGGGCAGGCAATAGAAACGTATCAGTCCACTGATGTGGTTTTGGTGCTGGACATTATAGGTATCAATAAATGTCTGGAAAATAAGTAAAGGGATCAAGAAATAAATCCAATGACTTGTTCTACTTCCTTATGTTTGACATAAGGAAGTCCCTCCTGAAGCTGTCAAGGATGAAAACAGAGAAGGCAAGTTTCTCTTCCATCAACAAGTATCTCTGGGCATGTCCTGTGTACTAGGAATGGCAGCCTCTGTGAACACACACAGATACAGGATACACAGACCCTGCCCTGAGGTAGGCATCTCGATGAGCTGATGTCACCTGGAGGGTCATCTTTCCCAGTCCCTATCTGTTCACTAGGATTGTAAAGGGAAGAAGAACAGAGGAATACCATGTAACGCTTCAGAAAATCATGATTTTAAATGCTCTTAAGTATCCTAATTAGCCATTAATAGCTTAGAGTGTCATATAACCTATTATTTCCATGTCATTGTTTCTACAGAAAAATATATTGTAACAGAGATACTTTAGTTCCAGGGACATGTCCCACATTCCTAATTTCTTTTTTCTTCTCTTACAGGAGCTTTGCTCAGTCAGGGATGGAGAGAAGGAGGAAATAAAGAATTACCTAGCATGTGAAAATACTGGAAGAAGAAATGTAAAGTGTAATATTCCTAAATATGATATGGATCATTTGAGTGTTTGAAGAAAGAAGGGTTTGCATCTTTTATTTCTGAAACTCATTAAATCCAGATGCATTCTCATACTGAATTCTGTCTTACTAAAGATATTACTGCCATCTGCTTAAACGTATGATCATAGACAAATCACTCATCAAATTACAGCAAATCCTGTTTAAAAGCAGAACATTTACTTAATGGGGTTCAGATACCATCAAATTAAGAACCCTCCAAACACATTAGCTATATTTTTTTAAAAAGGCTAAATAATTTTGGAATTTTTGCCTTTTCCTCCAATGGCTTAAGATATTTTTTTCCAACCTTGATTTATTTTATTATTATTTTTTGGATCTTTTTTTTTATTATTTATATGCAGTGCTGAGGATCAAACCTAGGGCCTCACACATGATATGGCAAGCACTCTACCACTGAGCCACAATCCCAGCCCCTTAAGATTTTTTTTTTTTAAAGTGATAGCAAATAGATGTATTTAGCACAGATATTATCGAGGATATAGACAATGATTCAAAGATAATGATTCTCTAAAACTGGCTAGCTGTTTCATCTATCCATCCATCCATAGGCCACCAGGTATGTATCAGATATCCCATTAGTCTTAAGAAAAAGTCGAGGAGACAAAAGTGGGATACATGCTCCATTAGCAATTTAAATAGCTTTTTTTTTTTTTTTTTTTTTTTACTTCTTGACTTGTTAAAAACTTTACTGAATGACTGATGACTGGAGTAAAAAAGTAAGACAGACTCTAAGATCTATCCCATAATAGAGTAGAAGTTAAAAATAGGCTAAGACCATGATTACTTAGAAATACACAGGTGCAAACAAAATGAGGAGTATCTGGTCACACTATCAGCATTCCTAAGACACCATAAATAGATCTACAAAGAACTAGCAGCATTAGTCTTCCACTATAGTTCCCAAACCACAAAACCTTCTATTAATCAGCCATAGCTACTATCTCAGCTAGAAGATTCTACTGCCCTAGCATAAAGGGGTACAGAAGAGTTACTCAACATTTTAGTCATGGTGATCAAACATGGCTCAACAGTCTTAGAATTATTCAGATATCAGCATTATGCAGAGGGGTGGGGGACTCTAAGCAGAGCCTCCTAGTAATTCTGTTACAGATTTTTTGGAGATAAACTTTTTGTTCTAAATTATTCAACTGTACAATTATGTGCTTTCCTATATTAAGAAGTGCAGTACAGGAGAAATAATCTGATAAAGGTCTGATCTAAGGTTTTCCACCTTTCTTGCTGGCAATCTCTCTGAACTTCAGTCTTCTCTTCTAAGAAATACAGCTGCCACCACAGGACCATTAGGAGATCAGCAATGAACCACATAAAGCAAATAGCACAGTAAAAGCCAGGCTTCCTATATACACATCCACCTGCTGATTACACATGGGACTCAGAAAGTGTTCAAGGTAAGCTCCAGGCTGTCAATCAGTCTGTGTGTGCTCAATAATGGCAAAGTTCTGCTAATACAAGCCTATATGAAACCTAAGGGAAAGGATAAACTTGGTACCAAATTATATGTTCCAAAGCCAAAAAGAAACAACTTTTATATAATTGACACATCAGCCCAGGTAATAGGAAATCTTTTCCATGGGTTACTAAAAATGAGAACAGCTCCATCCTTGAGGTAGTGCTACAGAAACGGATTGCTTTACATGATACAGCTGGTCAATGAAAAACATGGACAGAAACAGTCCTATTTCTGGGCCCGGTGCCAAAGCAGGCACAGAAGTCCTGGCCTCTGAAAGTCCCACAGAGTTCTGTTCCTTCCTAGAGAGGCAGGATGGACACCAGATTAAAGATGCTTACTCTGTTTTCAAACATGCCCCTGACAAGGGATGGTTGGCACAAATTCTGGAGAGCTGGGCTGCCCTCATATCACAGATACACCCAGCTTTTTATCTTCTCACTGACAGTTGTTTCTAAATAAGTATTTCTTTGCTATGAACTTGTTACAGACTGACAGAATTCTAGCAGGCAGGAAGGCTGGAGACCAACCAGTCTATATATATTCTTCATTGAAGAGAAACTAATGGTCAGATGGGTGGATCACAGAGCTGGTTAATCACTGTACCAGAATTAGATAGGGTTCAGAATGGCATGCCTTCCATAAGAATTTACTGTCTCTTAAGTATCAGTGAACAGAGTCCTCTTCCTAGTACCTTTTTTTTTTTTTTGCATGGCTTTCAAAGCCCTGCTTTATTCAGAGGTCACCTTTTTTGTTGTTGTTGTTCAACTTATTTTTCATTATAATTAAATTTTAACCTTTTAACATTTTTAGTTACACAACTCAGTGGTGTTAAGTATATTCACATTGTTGTACAACCATTGCCACCGCGTAGAACTTCTTTCATCATCCCAAATGGAAACTGTTTCTATGCAGTGGGTACTCCCCACTGCCCCCCTCCTCCAGCTCCTAGGAGCCACTATTTTACTGTCTCCATGCATTTGACTACTCCAGGCACCTTGTATAAGTGGAATCATACTTGTCCTATTGTGACTGTTTTATTTCGCTTAGCATAATGTCTTTAAGATTCATCTGTGATAAAGCATGTGTCACAATTTCCTATCTTCTTAATGCTGAATGTGTGTGTGTGTGAGAGAGAGAGAGAGAAACAGAGAGACACTTTGTTTATCCACTCACCTCATCTGTTGATGGACACTTGTATTTACTTCCACATGTTGGCTTCTATAAACAATGTTGCTGTGAACATGGATGTGTAAGTATTGGTTCCAGTTCTTGCCATTAATTCGTTTGGTTATATATCCAGAACTGGATCAAATGATGATGTGTCAGTGCTATTTTGAAATGTGTCTCAAAAGAGACAAAGAGGGACTAAATTGTCTTGGTTGGTGAAATCTTCTGGAAAATAAAAATACTGTTTTGTTTCTTAATTTATCTTTACTTAAAAACAATAAATCACTCTTCTCAAGTTCAAGAGTCTAATATACCACCATACAATAATCATGGGAGACTTCAACACACCTCTCTCACCACTGGACAGCTCTTCCAAACAAAAGTTAAATAAGGAAACTATAGAACTCAATAATACAATTAACAACCTAGACTTAATTGACATATATAGAATATACCACCCAACATCAAGTAGTTACACTTTTTTCTCAGCAGCACATGGATCCTTCTCAAAAATAGATCATATATTATGTCACAGGGCAACTCTTAGACAATATAAAGGAATAGAGATAATACCATGCATCTTATCTGATCATAATGGAATGAAACTGAAAATCAACGATAAAAGAAGGAAGGAAAAATCATGCATCACTTGGAGAATGAACAATAGGTTACTGAATGATCAATGGGTTATAGAAGACATTAAGGAGGAAATTAAAAACTTCTTAGAGTTAAATGAACACACAGACACAACATATCAGAATCTATGGGACACATTGAAAGCAGTTCTAAGAGGAAAATTCATTGCTTGGAGCTCATTCCTTAAAAAAAGAAAAAACCAACAAATAAATGATCTCATATTTCATCTCAAAATCCTAGAAAAAGAAGAGCAAAACAATAGCAAAAGAAGTAGAAGGCAAGAAATAATTAAAATCAGAGCTGAAATTAATGAAATCGAAACGAAAGAAACAATTGAAAAAATTGACAAAACCAAAAGTTGGTTCTTTGAAAAAATAAATAAAATCGACAGACCCTTAGCCATGCTAACGAAGAGGAAAGAGAACCCAAATTACTAGCATACGGGATGAAAAAGGCAACATCACAACAGACACTTCAGAAATACAGAAGATAATCAGAAATTATTTTGAATCCTTATACTCCAATAAAATAGAAGACAGTGAAGGCATCGATAAATTTCTTAAGTCATATGATAGGCCCAGATTGAGTCAGGAAGATATAGACGACCTAAACAGACCAATAACAATAGAGGAAATAGAAGAAACCATCAAAAGACTACCAACTAAGAAAAGCCCAGGACCGGATGGGTATACAGCAGAGTTTTACAAAACCTTTAAAGAGGAACTAACACCAATACTTTTCAAGCTATTCCAGGAAATAGAAAAAGAGGGAGAACTTCCAAATACATTCTACGAGGCCAACATCACCGTGATGCCTAAACCGGAAAGAGACACTTCAAAGAAAGAAAACTACAGACCAATATCTCTAATGAACCTAGATGCAAAAATCCTCCATAAAATTGTGGCGAATCGGATTCAAAATCATATCAAAAAAATTATACACCATGATCAAGTAGGATTCATCCCTGGGATGCAAGGCTGGTTCAATATACGGAAATCAATAAATGTTATTCACCACATCAATAGACTTAAAAATAAGAACCATATGATCATCTCGATAGATGCAGAAAAAGCATTTGACAAAGTACAGCATCCCTTTGTGTTCAAAACTCTAGAAAAATTAGGGATAACAGGATCATACCTCAACACTGTAAAAGCAATCTATGATAAGCCACAGGCCAGCATCATTCTGAATGGAGAAAAATTGAAGGCATTCCCTCTAAGATCTGGTACAAGACAGGGATGCCCTCTCTCACCACTTCTGTTCAACATAGTCCTCGAAACACTGGCCAGAGCAATTACACAGATGAAAGAAATTAAAGGCATAAAAATAGGAAAAGAAGAACTTAAATTATCACTATTTGCAGATGATATGATTCTATACCTAACAGACCCAAAAGGGTCTACAAAGAAACTATTAGAGTTAATAAATGAATTCAGCAAAGTGGCGGGATATAAAATCAACACGCATAAATCAAATGCATTCCTGTATATCAGCGACAAATCCTCTGAAACGGAAATGAGGACAACTACTCCATTCACAATATCCCCCCCAAAAATAAAATACTTGGGAATTAAACTAACAAAAGAGGTGAAAGACCTATACAATGAAAACTACAGAACCCTAAAGAGAGTTATAGAAGAAGACCTCAGAAGATGGAAAAGTATTCCTTGTTCATGGATAGGCAGAACTAACATCATCAAAATGGCGATATTACCAAAAGTTCTCTATAAGTTCAATGCTATCCCAATCAAAATCCCAACAGCATTTCCTGTAGAAATAGATAAAACAATCATGAAATTCATATGGAATAATAAAAGACCCAGAATAGCAAAAACAATGCTAAGCAGGAAGTGTGAATCAGGCGGTATAGCGATACCAGACTTCAAACTATACTACAGAGCAATAGTAACAAAAACAGCATGGTACTGGTACCAAAACAGGCGGGTGGACCAATGGTACAGAATAGAGGACACAGTAACCAATCCACAAAACTACAACTATCTTATATTTGATAAAGGGGCTAAAAGCATGCAATGGAGGAAGGATAGCATCTTCAACAAATGGTGCTGGGAAAACTGGAAATCCATTTGCATCAAAATGAAACTGAATCCCTTTCTCTCGCCATGCACAAAAGTTAACTCAAAATGAATTAAGGAGCTCGATATTAAATCAGAGACACGGCGTCTGATAGAAGAAAAAGTTGGCTATGATCTACATACTGTGGGGTCGGGCTCCAAATTCCTCAATAGGACACCCATAGCGCAAGAGTTAACAACTAGAATCAACAAACGGGACTTACTCAAACTAAAAAGTTTTTTCTCAGCAAAAGAAACAATAAGAGAGATAAACAGGGAGCCTACATCCTGGGAACAAATTTTTACTCCTCACACTTCAGATAGAGCCCTAATATCCAGAGTATACAAGGAACTCAAAAAATTAGATAATAAGATAACAAACAACCAATCAACAAATGGGCCAAGGACCTGAACAGACACTTCTCAGAGGAGGACATACAATCAATTAACAAGTACATGAAAAAATGCTCACCATCTCTAGCAGTCAGAGAAATGCAAATCAAAACCACCCTAAGATACCATCTCACTCCAGTAAGATCGGCAGCCATTATGAAGTCCAACAACAACAAGTGCTGGCGAGGATGCGGGGAAAAGGGTACACTTGTTCATTGTTGGTGGGACTGCAAATTGGTGCAGCCAATTTGGAAAGCAGTATGGAGATTTCTTGGAAAGCTGGGAATGGAACTACCATTTGACCCAGCTATTCCCCTTCTCGGTCTATTCCCTAAAGACCTAATAAGAGCATGCTACAGGGACACTGCTACATCGATATTCATAGCAGCACAGTTCACGATAGCAAGATTGTGGAACCAACCTAGATGCCCTTCAGTAGATGAATGGATAAAAAAAATGTGGCATTTATACACAATGGAGTATTACTCTGCATTAAGAAATGACAAAATCATAGAATTTGGAGGGAAATGGATGGCATTAGAGCAGATTATGCTAAGCGAAGCTAGCCAATCCTTAAAAAACAAATGCCAAATGACTGCTTTGATATAAGGGGAGTAACGAAGGACAGGGTAGGGACGAAGAGCTTGAGAAGAAGATTAACATTAAACAGGGATGATAGGTGGGAGGGAAAGGGAGAGAGAAGGGAAATCGCATGGAATTGGAAGGTGAGCCTCAGGGTCATACACAATTACATATAAGAGGAAAGGAGGGGTAAGAGACAAATAATACAAGTGAAGAAATGATTTACAGTAGAGGGGGTAGAGAGAGAAAAGGGGAGGGGAGGGGAGGGGAAGGGGGATAGTAGAGAATAGGATAAACAGCAGAATACATCAGTCACTAGAATGGCAATATGTAAATCAATGGAAGTGTAACTGATGTGATACAGCAATCGGTATACGGGGTAAAAATGGGAGTTCATAACCCACTTGAATCAAATTGTGAAATATGATATATTAAGAACTTTGTAATGTTTTGAACGACCAACAATAAATTAAAAAAAAAACAACAATAAATCATGTGAGAAATCTTTTAGAGGTCTGGGATGAGGCAGAGGAAAAAGCATATTGTTGAAAGAGACGACTTTGTATGCATGTCCAATGCAACAAAAATGAACATGCTTTTTTTAAAAAAAATTTATTTTTTAGTTGTAGTTGGACACAATATCATTAATTAATTATTTTTATGGGGTGATAAGGATGGAACCCAGGGCCTCACCTGTGCTAGGCGAGCGCTCTACTGCTGGACCACAACCCCAACACCTGAACATGCTTTTTGACCTCCCTGTGTGTGAATTTCAACATGCAGGGGAGAGTAGTCTAGATCATTTCAAAGGTCTATGGACTCTTGGGATTCTATGATTCTACAGATAACCTATTTAGAGGATTACTATGTTCTTTAACCACTTTTCCCCTCTTTAATTATGTTTGAATTACTAGAGTTTAAAGAACTGTTTCTAGTTAAAGAATTTAGCGGGAGGGAAAGGGAGAGAGAAGGGGATTAGCTAGGATGGTGGAAGGAGAGGGTCACCATCATACAAAATACATGTATGAAGATGTGAATTTAGTGTCAACTACCTTATATACGAACAGAGATATGATTAAATGGTGGTATAAAGGTGTATTAAGAATTGTATGATAGGCTGGTAACATGGATTAAAAGAACAAATCCAACAATATGCTGCCTCCAGGAGACACATCTGATTGGAAAAGACATACACAGGCTGAAGGTGAAAGGTTGAGAAAAAATATACCACGCACACGGTCCTCGTAAGCAAGCAGGGGTGGCCATCCTCATATCGAATAAAATCGACTTCAAGACTAAATTAATCAAAAGGGATAAAGAAGGACATTATATACTGTTAAAAGGAACCATTCACCAACAAGACATAACAATTATCAATATTTATGCACCAAATAATGGTGCTGCAACGTTCATAAAACAAATTCTCCTCAAGTTCAAGAATCAAACAGACCACAACACAATAATTATGGGTGACTTCAACACACCTCTCTCACCATTGGACAGCTCTTCCAAACAAAAGTTGAATAAAGAAACTATAGAACTCAATATCACAATCAACAACCTAGACTTAATTGACATATATAGAATATATAAACCAACATCAAGTGGCTATACTTTTTTCTCAGCAGCACATGGATCCTTCTCAAAAATAGACCATATATTATGCCACAGGGCATCCCTCAGTAAATATACAGGGGTGGAGATAATACCATGCATTTTATCTGATCATAATGGAATGAAAATGGAAATCAATGATAAAAGAAGGAAGGAAAAATCTTACATCACATGGAAAATGAACAATATGTTACTGAATGATCAATGGGTTACAGAAGATATAACGGAGGAAATAAAAAAATTCTTAGAGATAAATGAAAATACAGACACAACATATCGGAATCTATGGGACACAATGAAAGCAGTTTTAAGAGGGAAATTCATCACCTGGAGGTTATTCCTCAAAAAAAGGAAAAACCAACAAATAAATGAGCTCACACTTCATCTCAAAGCCCTAGAAAAGGAAGAGCAAAACAACAGCAAATGTAGCAGAAGGCAAGAAATAATTAAAATCAGAGCAGAAATCAACGAAATTGAAACAAAAGAAACTATTGAAAAAATTAACAAAACTAAAAGTTGGTTCTTTGAAAAAATAAATAAGATCGACAGACCCCTAGCCATGCTAACAAAGAGAAGAAGAGAGAAAACTCAAATTACTAACATACGAGATGAAAAAGGCAATATCACAACAGACGCTACAGAAATACAGAAGACAATTAGAAATTATTTTGAAAACCTATATTCCAATAAAATAGAAGATAGTGAAGACATCGATAAATTCCCTAAGTCATATGATTTGCCCAGACTGAGTCAGGAGGATACTCACAACTTAAACAGACCAATATCAATAGATGAAATAGAAGAAGCAATCAAAAGACTTCCAACCAAGAAAAGCCCAGGACCGGATGAGTATACAGCGGAGTTTTACAAAACCTTTAAAGAAGAATTAATACCAATACTTTTCAAGTTATTTCAGGAAATAGAAAAAGAGGGAGCTCTGCCAAATTCATTCTATGAGGCCAACATCACCCTGATTCCTAAACCAGACAAAGACACCTCAAAGAAAGAAAACTACAGACCAATATCTCTGATGAACCTAGATGCAAAAATCCTCAATAAAATTCTGGCGAATTGGATACAAAATCATATCAAAAAAATTGTACACCATGATCAAGTAGGATTCATCTCTGGGATGCAAGGATGGTTCAATATACGGAAATCAATAAATGTTATTCACCACATCAATAGACTTAAATTAAGAACCATATGACTATCTCACTAGACGCAGAAAAAGCATTCGACAAAGTACAGCATCTCTTTATGTTCAAAACTCTAGAAAAACTAGGGATAACAGGAACTTACCTCGACATTGTAAAAGCTATCTATGCCAAGCCTCAGGCTAGCATCATTCTCAATGGAGAAAAATTGAAGGCATTCCCCCTAAAATCTGGAACAAGACAGGGATGCCCTCTATCACCACTTCTATTCAATACAGTTCTCAAAACACTGGCCAGAGCAATTAGACAGACGAAAGAAATTAAAGGCATAAAAATAAGAAAAGAAGAACTTAAATTATCACTATTTGCGGATGACATGATTCTATACCTAGAAGACCCAAAAGGGTCTATAAAAAACTACTAGAACTAATAAATGAATTCAGCAAAGTGGCAGGATATAAAATCAACCCGCATAAATCAAAGGCATTTCTGTATATCAGCGACAAAACTTCTGAAATGGAAATGAGGAAAAACACTCCATTCACAATATCCTCAAAAAAAATAAAATACTTGGGAATCAACCTAACAAAAGAGGTGAAAGATTTATACAACGAAAACTACAAAACCCTAAAAAGAGAAGTAGAAGAAGATCTTAGAAGATGGAAAAATATAAACTGTTCATGGATAGGCAGAACTAACATCAAAATGGCGATATTACCAAAAGTTCGCTATAGGTTTAATGCAATCCCAATCAAAATCCCAACGGCATTTCTTGTAGAAATAGATAAAGCAATCATGAAATTCATAGGGAAAAATAAAAGACCCAGAATAGCAAAAGCAATTCTAAGCAGGAAGCGTGAATCAGGTGGTATAGCGATACCAGATTTCAAACTATATTACAGAGCAATAGTAACAAAGACAGCATGGTACTGGTACCAAAACAGGCGGGTGGACCAATGGTACAGAATAGAGGACACAGAGACTAATCCACAAAGCTACAACTATCTTATATTTGATAAAGGGGCTAAAAGCATGCAATGGAGGAAGGATAGCATCTTCAACAAATGGTGTTGGGAAAACTGGAAATCCATATGCAACAAAATGAAACTGAATCCCCTCCTCTCGCCATGCACAAAAGTTAACTCAAAGTTATCAAGGAGCTAGATATCAAATCAGAGACTCTGCGTCTGATAGAAGAAAAAGTTGGCTATGATCTACATACTGTGGGGTCGGGCTCCAAATTCCTCAATAGGACACCCATAGCACAAGAGTTAATAACAAGAATCAACAAATGGGACTTACTTAAACTGAAAAGTTTTTTCTCAGCAAGAGAAACAGTAAGAAAGGTAAATAGGGAGCCTACATCCTGGGAACAAATTTTTACTCCTCACACTTCAGATAGAGCCCTAATATCCAGAGTATACAAAGAACTCAAAAAATTAGACAATAAGATAACAAATAACCCAATCAACAAATGGGCCAAGGACCTGAACAGACACTTCTCAGAGGAGGACATACAATCAATCAACAAGTATATGAAAAACTGCTCACCATCTCTAGCAGTCAGAGAAATGCAAATCAAAACCACCCTAAGATACCATCTCATTCCAGTAAGATTGGCAGCCATTATGAAGTCAAACAACAACGAGTGCTGGCGAGGATGTGGGGAAAAGGGTACTCTTGCACATTGCTGGTGGGGCTGCAAACTGGTGCGGCCAATTTGGAAAGAAGTATGGAGATTCCTGGGAAAGCTGGGAATGGAACCACATTCGACCCAGCTATTGCCCTTCTCAGACTATTCCCTGAAGACCTTAAAAGAGCGTACTACAGGGATACTGCCACATCGATGTTCATAGCAGCACAATTCACAATTGCTAGACTGTGGAACCAACCCAGATGCCCTTCAATAGATGAATGGATAAAAAAAATGTGGCATTTATACACCATGGAATATTACGCAGCACTAAAAAATGACAAAATCATGGAATTTGCAGGGAAATGGATGGCACTAGAGCAGATTACGCTTAGTGAAGCTAGCCAATCCCTAAAAAACAAATACCAAGTGTCTTCTTTGATATAATGAGAACAACTAAGAACAGAGCAGGGAGGAAGAGCAGGAAGAAAAGATCAACATTAAACAGATACATTAGGTGGGAGGGAAAGGGAGAGAAAAGGGAAATTGCATGGTAATGGAGGGAGACCCTCATTGTTATACAAAATTTCACATAAGAGGTTGTGAGGGGAACGGGAAAATAAACAAGGAGAGAAATGAATTACAGTAGATGGGGTAGAGAGAGAAGATGGGAGGGGAGGGGGGGGATAGTAGAGGATAGGAAAGGTAGCAGAATACAACAGTTACTAATAGGGCATTATGTAAAAATGTGGATGTGTAACCGATGTGATTCTGCAATCTGCATTTGGGGTAAAATTGGGAGTTCATAACCAACTTGAATCTAATGTATGAAACATGATATGTCAAGAGCTTTGTAATGTTTTGAACAAACAATAAAAAAAGAATTGTATGCAAAAAAAATAAGAAAGCTCATGTATAATGGCATAATTTGGTGTGAACATACTTTATATACAGAGTTACAAAAAATTGTGCTGTGAATGGATAATTATGAATGTAATGCACTCCACTATTGTCATGTATGTAAGAAATAAATAAAAAAAAGGAAAAAGAATCAAAAGAAATGGGAGAAAAGATGAAAAAAATAAAAAGAATTTAGCGAATTCTTGAAAAAGAATTCCAGAGACAATGAGAAGAGTTCCTGAGCTGGAAAAACACCATTGAGACTTATTTAATAAAACAAGCAATAATTTTTCTTAGTAGTACACTTATTTGATAATTGCCTTAGAATTTCCCAAGCACAGTACCTGCATAATCTGAGTCACATCTTAATCTGAGTCACTGTGAACTTGTGGTTACTTTGTAGCAGTTGGTATAAAACTATCAATGCATACCAGGCTCTGTATCAACAGGGCATACCTGCCAAGAATAGTATGCTACAGTAGTTTGGTCCAAATAGTACTCTGGTTACTGAGCAACATACTCTTGCCATCAAGAACCCTGATTGGGTTCCAGGTAAGATACCAACAATACACTGCAAATGCCATCTACTTTCTTTTTCTAACAAACAAGACTGCATACATTACTCTCTTCCCAGGAAGGATTTGCAGAGTGAGAAACATTCCTCTACCCTTTCCCTCAGCTCCCCTACAACTCTTTCTGTTTAGGTGTCTGCTTTCTATTCCCAGGACAAGGACAGATAGAATTCCCCATGTTTGCCTCATGGATCAATATTCCCACTAACAGTAATTTTATGGAAGGTAGAAACTCAGAGTAGTGTCCTGTCCAGGGCCACATGAGTTGTAGTTGGACACAATATCTTTAATTAATTAACTTATTTTTATGTGGTGCAGAGGACGGAACCCAGGGCCTCACCTGTGCTAGGCAAGCGCTCTACCGCTGGACCACAACCCCAACACCAACCCCTGAACATGCTTTTTGACCTCCCTGTGTGTGAATTTCAACACAGCCAGGTTGGCTGGACCGGGTCTTCTGGCCCAAGTTCAGTGCTCTTTTTGCCACAATACTTGCATGCACTTTCACAAGCCTGTGCCAACTTGCCACCCCAAAGAGAACATCTAAAGTTTCTCTCTTAAAAGCAGCCTAAAATTTTAACAAGCGTGCTGATGTTTTCAACTCTCATTTTTATTTCAGCTGATAGCAGACCTTCGGAAGGACCAAAGCCAGGAAGAGAAATCAGGGAGTAGTCCCTCCATTTAAAAAGGTTTATTCAGAAATTCAAACACCCTTGTTCTCTCCACCTCCAACAACAGAAGATACTGACTGAGTCCCAGTGATTTTACCAGCTCCCAGCCTTACCCCTGGTAAGTCTACGGAGGGAAAAGGCATTCACCCAAGACTTCCTGGGACATTTTTACAGAATTGGGCTCTCCAAATCTTTCCTGTCTAAATTCTCAGAGTACAAATAGTTTTAATGGATATTATTTCATAATAGATTGAGAAAAATGTGTCCCTAGGACCATGTGCATTTTCCAACAGTGAGATCTTTGGGGGTAATCCTAAGGTGTATGCCACATTCATGGCAATTTTATTGGACTTGAAGCATAACTTTTATTTTAAATGGACTACAGAAGTTTATAATTACTGTTTCACAAGTCTTTGACATATTATTCACCCTATCTATGATTTATTTTTTAATATTTATTTTTTCAGTTGTAGTTGGACACAATACCTTTATTTTACTTATTTTTATATGGTGCTGAGGATCAAACCCAGGGCCTCGCTCGTGCTAGGTGAGCGCTCTACTGCTGAACCACACCCCCAGCCCCATCTATGATTTATTTGATGCCAATGCCTGGATCAGGAAGTAAACACATGAATATGACATTGTTCCTGTGGGAAAATACCACTGGCTTTACAACACCTGCTTTCAAATGGGGAAGTTTTAATTAATCCAGCATCATGAAAGCAGGGACTGCCTGTTCACTAAAGCCCTGATTAAGTGAAATATAAGTAAGTTTTTCTTTATTCAATTTTTCAGAGGAAGAAGTTACAGAGGATAAAGTTCTCTGTTCTACCCCTATATCAGTGGTTCTCAGCTCTGGCAACACATCACCATCATATGGGGACACTTAGCTATGGTAAGCCCTGCCTCAGACCAATGGAATCAGAATTTGTGGAAGAGGGCTCATCATTCTGTTTTTTAAAAAAGCTCCCCAAGAGGCTGGGGATGTGGCTCAAGCGGTAGCGCGCCCGTCTGGCATGCGTGCGGCCCAGGTTCGATCCTCAGCACCACATACCAACAAAGATGTTATGTCCGCTGAGAACTAAAAAAATAATATTTTAAAATTCTAAAAAAAAAAAAAAAAAGCTCCCCAAGTAACTGTGATTTGCAAATAGGGTTGAGAACAATTGTCCTATACTGACAGTTTTCAGAAACAAGTGTGCATCAGAATCAGCTAAAGGCCATGTTAAAATATAGATTGCTAGCCCCATCTGGGTATTTCTGATTCAGTAGGTCTAAGGGTTGTGAGACTTCTAACAAGTTCCCAGGTGTATGTTGCTGCTGCTGGTCCACAGACCTCATGGAGAATCACTGCTCTAACATCTTCTCCAGTTAAGCAACATTAGCAGTTATTCTAAATTAATTTATTTTTAAAATAATTAAACCACTCTGAGTGCTAAGATTTCAGGAAGGTTTTCAACAGCATGGAGCCAAGCTGAACCATCAATTAAAACAGGTAACTTTGTTTATCAGAAGGCACCCATTCCCTGAGAATTTTAATTACTGAAGTTAAACCAGTATAAGGTCAGACGCAATTCAATTCGACCCTGTGCAATTCAATTCGACCCTGTAAACACCTCCCATCAACGGCTTGTGCAAGGCATTAGCTGGAATGTGCCATGAGCAATTCATTCTTTCCTTCCTAGACAAGTGAACAGACTCTCAGACACAAGTCCATGCACACAAACACAACTGTGCAGTCAGATAATGACCAAGGAGGTAACACAGACCTGCAGGAGGAACAATTCAAAAAGATCTTTACTCAGGACAAGATCTTTTAGCAGGGTTTCCAAGGGGTCTAGCCAGCTGCCAGTTTTCCACTGTCTACAACAAATTTTACAATTCCAGTGCAGCTTACTGCCTGGAACTTATCTCTAGCCATCACAGGAGTGATCAGGATTCTGGGCTAATTTAACTTGTAGGTTGAAGGCAATCTCTGTGGTTTATCTCCCTTTGTGTTTTTATAACAATTAGCCCAATGCTTTACATTATAGCTGAATACTTGAGAGTCAACAAAGAAAAGATGTAATGTGGAAGGTAAACCTAGTGCATCCCAGGGGTGCAAACAGGTAGAGAGGTGAGGTCAGGTTCTAACCACCAGTCTTTTTCTCTGTAAGTAGCATCTTCATTCCACATTTAACATACTAAGGCACTTAAGAAATGTTTTTGACTAACTCAAATTATGGCAATCACATTAAGCTGCGATGGAATGGTAAGGGTGGGAAGCGGCAGCTCTTTCACTGTTTGTTTAGGTAAATTTGCAAATACTAAGAGAAGATCCCTCATTGCCTGGCTCATTCCCTAGCAGGGACAGAGGGCTGAATTCCGTATCCTACTCTGAGTATCCTACCCTCTGGCTAAATATGTAGTAGGTCCTCAATTCATGCTCTTCCAGGTTAAAATAACTTGTTCAATGCATTACTGAGTCTCAAGAATTTGTTCAAATTATTTAGACATCATTTGACATGCAACAATCAATTCAGCTGAGGGAACTGAAAGCTGGCAGGCAGTCAATTTCAAAACCTAAATGCAACATCACCAACTAGGTACGGAATCCCTCTTACACCCACCAACCTGATTGAACACCATCCATGAAGTTGAGATCCCTAGACCCCTGGCAGAAGTAGAAGCTTTTTTTTTTTTTTTTTTTTTTTTTTTTAAGATGAGAACACCACAAACACTTATGTGTTCTTAAAAGAACTTAAATAAATGTAACCGTTAAAGGCTGAAATATCCTTTGGAGTGATAATGTAGCCAAGATTACAAAGGGCAGGCTGTGTACCACTTACCAGAACAGGGTTTCTAGACAGCCTCTTCTACCTAATAGCTGAAGACAGAGGTTATCATCCTATTTCTATAAATGTAGTTTGCTAGACTCAGTCTCAGGTGATCAGGTTAACTAAAATGAATTCAAATTTCACCTTTCAAGAGCAGTACAGAATAAAATGTCAAAGAGCCCCAAACCAAAATTTAAAGTACTACTGGCTATTGGATCCTTCTTGGTGAAGTAAAACTAAAGGAAAAAAAAATATTTTCATTTTATTAAACTGTGAGTTTTTTGATCAAAGTTGTTGCTTTCATTTTCTGTCAATTAAATAATACTGTATTGCCATGATTTAAATTGAACTCTTTTGAGTATTATCTCTTTTTATTTTGAGTATTATCTCTTTTGAGTATTAAAGGCATCATTTTTCCAAGATAGGACACTACCCAAGTATTAACTGCCACTCAAAACTATCAGAAATGTAAAGTGAATCCAGACTGTGCTTCAATGAATAGCAAAACATGACGATTCTACTTGTAATAGGACAGAACTGGGATTTACTCTGTTGTTCCTTTCAAAAGACAAGAATAGTTCTTATTCAACAAAGGAGTCAATATAAATAAGAGCACAGGAGGGATATTTAAACTACTCAAGAGTTATTTAAACTCATTTTTAGAAGCATGTATATAAAACCTGTATGTAGAATTCAAATCATTTTCTGTGTTCAATGAAAAGGTCTGGTAGAAGATCTGCTTTCCAGCAACACTTTGCTAGTTTACTCAGGTTACAATATTGAAATGAAAGCAATATAAAAATTTTAAATACGCCCAAACATCCTACTAATTATCATCAATTTTCTCTTATCCCAACCAGTTTCAATCAGTGAAGCCTCCAAGTATTTGATTCTCTCTATAACCTCATGTCAGGAATTGAATGGCAAACTCAGAGAAATTGATATTGCTTTTGTTTTCAGAGAGGGGACTGATGAATTTGATGATAAAGGATGCCCAACCATTTGCACTCTTTGTGTGGCTCAACTCCTGTACACACACAATGTCAGAGGCTCAGACATCAGTTGCTCTAGCTCAGAAGCATTTCCAAAAGTCCAGAAAACATGGATGTTCCCAAAGGCTGATAAACATGCAAGAGCTACCCAATATGGGATATTCAGAAGATGGGTACTGATCAGAGCTCTGTGGAAAGCCCTGTGGCAAGGTTTTATAGGTAGAGACATCTACGTGGCTCTGTCAGGAAGCCTGGGAAACAGGCTCTTTCTGGCATATTTAAATAGGAATATTCTCTTCTACCCCCAAAGCTGTTTTTCTTGACTTGAAAAACAAACTGAGGGGCAAATTAAGGAGGAGAAACCAAGACTGTCTGAGAGGTTAGCAGGTCACTGGAGGCAGCTAGGCCTCCAGATGGCTTCTGATTTTCCCTGCTCTGATTCCCCCCAGGCTGGGATTATACCAAGAGGAAAAGTCAGTGAAAAAAATGAAGAAAAATACATTTGTTTGGATGCATATCCACAGGCAGTCAAACTATTAAAAATCAACAATTAAAAAAAGGGTATAGAAATATATATCACATTTAGTCCTTGAAGCTCACTAGATTTCTTGTTTCTACTTACCTTTAATCTTGTAACTGGAGAAAATTATAAAAATAAATCTTAAATTCAGTCTCTCTGTTGAGGGTACTTGGGAGCTTTTAGTTAACACTCTATAGCAGAAAATAATTAAATATAATCACTGGACTGTATTGTGAAAAAACATCAATATTTTAAATTACAAAGGGGTCAAGAAGCCACTTAGAGCATACAAAAAAGGGAAAAAAGGGTGATGGATTATTCAGGATAGACTCTGGTTGACCAGACTATATCAACTGTGCAGAAAATTTGATATTATACTTACCCCTAGTTTTTTTTTCCAACAATAAAAAAGTATTTATCTTTCCTAAAGAGCAGGCATTTAGGTTATGTTAGAGTCTCTAACATTCTCTAAGCCTCAGTCTATACATGTTCAAAAGGAAAAAAATCAAAATAACTTTTAATTTCACATAACTCAATATATCAGGGTCTTTAAAAAACAGGAATATGTAATGCAAATAAAGCAAGCACTGAAATTTACTAAAAATTTTAAAACATGACTACCAGTACAGTGCTGTTGACCAAAAGTCATAGTCATTTAGAACATTCTATAGCCAAGCTGAGAGTTTTTCATGACTTTGGTAAAATGCTAATACAGAATGATCATTCAACACTGCCATGGACATATTGACATCAAAAATAATACAAAAGCATTATCAAATTTCTTCAGGAACTTTCTGAACCATTAGAAATGTTTGCAATATTTTCTCAATATATAATAGAGGTAGATACCAAAGATCTGAGTGCTTTGTGCTTTGGATTTTTAGTAGGGAAGAGAACTGGCTGGGTCTCATATCAAAGTGACCACTGTATTTTGCTTGAGAAAGACTTACTCATATTTGGTATAGTAAATGGCATATTTCTTAGAAAACCAATGATTTTAAAGAAGAGTAAATATATTTTCCTCTTGTAGACCATGGCTAACCACAGTATGGCACAATTCTGGAGAAATCAGACCTCACCCAGTTACAAAAATAGCAAAAAGGATTCTTGCTGCTGGCAGAAAAGTGACAAACATCTTTATTGATACTAGAAAAGTAATACGTTAAAATTCTTCTATTAGGCATTAAAAAAGCCAGTTTTTTCATGTAAGACAAAATAATTTGTATTTTTATAAAAGTTGAAATAACCCTTCAGGAGAAAGAATAGAAAGAGGTGAAAAAAAATTTAAAAACAGGGACTGAGGCTGAAGCTCAGTGGCAAAGCGCTTGCCTTGCATGTATAAGGCACTGGGTTTGATCCTCAGCACCACATAAAAATAAATAAAAATATTGTGTGTCCATCTATAACTTAAAAAACATTTTTTAAAAAACCAGACTGATGGCTGGGGTTGTGGTTCAGTGGTAGAGTGCTTACCTAGCACATGTAGGGCACTGGGTTCGATCCTCAGCAACACATAAAATAAAATAAATAAGGTAAGGGTATTGCGTCCATCTATAACTTAAAAAAAAAAAAACCAGACTAAAAGCTAAAAATGTAACCCCGACTACATTTCTCTGATCTGAACAATCTGGACCTCAGTTCTCTAATCCATAAATTGGGGGCAGGTAGGCAGATGTCTTCCTACATGGCTTGTGAAAATTGTTATAAAAGGATTCACTAATCAGTAATTGTTATTACTGTTGTTTTAGTTCAAAAAGGGCTTACTATAAATATTAATGTAAGGAGATTATTATTTGTCGGTATAAGCCCCAAACAAAGCAAGTATCGTTATTTATTGATCTTTCCTGATTGCCATAAACACCAACATGACTCCCAAAAGATCCCCAACCTCCTGAAATTCAGCATCCTGAGTAATCCCTTCCCAAAGAATGTGAGCTGGACAAAGAAAATGAGGCTGAGGGATGACATGCTGCTCAGTGACGGGTCATGAAAGGCAGTGTGGAGTCACTCTCCTCTGCTATGCTCTCTTGGATTACTCACTCTAGGGGAAGCCTGCTGTGAGCAGACTGACGCAGCAGCTCATGTTGTGAGGAGCTGAACCCATACAAGGAAGCCTGGTGGAAGATCTCCCAGCCTCAGCTGAGCCTTCAGCTGACTGCAGCCCCAGCTGGCAGCTTGATGACACTTTTTTGAAAGATGCTGAGCCAGAACCACTCAGCTAAACTGCTGCCATATTCTTCATCCTCAAAAACATGTGAGATAATAAATGTTTGTTGTTTTAAATTGCTAATTTGGGAGGTAATTTGTATGCAGCAATAGATTACAAATACAAAGCATCTGAAAGCATCTTGCTTGCAATTAACATTTAAGATCAGCTAATTCCTTGGTTCTGAATTACCTTATCCAGTGGTAAATGGCATTGTGCACCTGAGTTTTGTTTGTCTTGACTAGTAACTTTAGATGCTGTCCACTTAATCTACTACCAATTAAGCATCTCTAATTCAAAAATCTGAAATCTGAAATGAACCAAAATTTGAAGCTTTTTGAGTGTTAACATGATTCCACAAATGGAAAATTTCACATCACTATTCATGTACAAAATTATATACAAAGCACCATATAAAATTACTTAAGTAAGCAGCATATATATACATATATATATATTTTAAATATTATATATATGTATATATATGTATGTGTATGTATGTATATGTGTGTGTGTGTATATATATATATATATATATATATATATATATGCGTATATATATCAAATATTATAAAATCTGAAAAAATCTAAAACACTTCTGGTCCCAAACATTTCAAATAAGGTATACTCAACATGTTTAAACAAACATACCTTATATTTGATTCTTGTATTCACCTACTGTGAATACAAGAGTTAAGCTGTGAATAAGAGTTAAGCTGTTTTGGGGCTGGGGTTATAGCTCAGTGATAGAACGCTTGCCTGGCATTTGTGAGGCCCTGGGTTCGATCCCCAGCACCACATAAAACTAAATAAACAAAATAAAGGTATCATGTCCATCTACAACTAAAAATATTATTTTTAAAAAGTATAGCTGTTTTGTTTTTAAATCAGTTTTTCTCCTGTGATTCGCAGATTTTTAGTGTAAATTGGGTTTAAGAGACACATAGACCTCAACACCAAATGTATTCTAATATCCTTTTTGGTTAAAACCTCCTATCATTGCTGATAATAATTTGGGCTTTGAAAAACTGTCATACAGATTTATGTCATAAAGAAGTATGTGAAGTTTGGACCCCATCCATTCCTATCTAGGTTGCAATACTAGTTACATATTTGTTTGAAGTTGCTTATGAACTTTGATGTGACTTGACTTTTATTTTTATCTTTAATGTCGATAGATCAGTAATGGAATTTTTAAAAATAACCATTTATGCCACTTAAAACAAATAAATTTTTAAATGAAATTTTATTTGTAATTAAATTAAACATAGTTAGCACGTCACATGGGGTGAGAAAGCTTCAAGTCCCAAGCTGAATTTTTCTTTTGGCATTCTGAATGATGTGACCCTCCAATGAATAGCAGCTTTTAGTTCTCTTTCCTTTATTGACCCATGTCTCCACCCAAGGCAGACTATGCTCTAATAAATAATTGAATACTTGAAAAAAAAGAGAGAGAGAGACACACACATAGGGAAAAATATTTTCATGTAACCTTACTGAGTTTTATAATTTAAGAATTAACCTATCTTTGTTTTTTGTTTCTTTAAAGACTGATTTGCAAAACCTATTCTGGTTCCAACAAATCTAAAACTCTGCCTTCTAATGCTCACTCCACAGCCCTGTGCAATAGCCTATGCAGCTCATCTTAACGTTTTACTGTTTTTGCCATGCTAGGAATTGAACCCACGGCCTCACATATGCTAGGCAAGTGCTCTACCACTGAACTACATCCCCAGCCCTCACCTTAAATTTTAATAGAACCTTCATATTTAATATTTTTATTCCATTTTAGGTCAAAGATAGAGTAAAAAATTTGAAAAGTCATTTTCAAGAGAAAAAAAATTTTCAACTGCTTTTTACCCCTACAGTTTGAAATAAAGAAGAGAGGGAACAAATTATTAATGTATCTTATTACAATTTTAATTTTACAAAAAAATTATTTAATGAACAGCTATTTCAGAGCATTCGGAATGTAGCTTTGGAACTACAAATAAGACCTAACTCTCACAGAACTTCCAATTTTTAGTTTTAAAGACCAGACCCCAAAATGGAGTTGGCTATTTTTATGGAACTACTGGGATCCATCACAAATGAGGGGAGCCAACTGTAATCCTGAACTTCCAGATTGGTGTTTGCCACTCTGTCATGCCTTACCATAGATGATTCACCAACTCAAGATCTCCAAGACATGTGCTCCATCTCACCACTATACTAAGAAGCTATTTCATCATTCATATAAATTACAGAGCAAAAAGATACTTTAAAAATGCTAATTTCAACTGTCAGAGCAGTTTTTAATTTTGTTTCTTAAAAAGTCCCTTAGGTAACTGGCAGTTTTCTTTAGTTTGCCTTAATGAGTGTTTACTGCACCCAAAGCCCAGACGCAGAATCCATATGGCCTTCAATTTCCTTGACTTAAATATAAGAAAGTTCAACAGTAACCAAAATACTTCTCAAATATATTCAAAAGCACCATTTTTTCACCACTGCATTTTCCTACCGTATACTCTGCTTTTAAAACCACTTGCCTTACATTAGATGTTTTAGAGACAGAATAACTCAAGTTCTTGTTTTAAAGTGTTTGCCAAACATATGAGAATCATAGTTTCTTAGGAAATGGCTTAAAACATCATCTATAGTTGGCTTAGTGCTTAATTGGAAAGAGTGTGATTTAGATCTATACAGAAATACTCCTCCAATTATATGAAAATATAGGCTTTTTTTCTCATGAACATGTATTATGAAACACTTGTACACACAAACTTATATTACTGTCACACATTCAGCATATGTAAGGCTATATTTATAAAATAATTTTAGATGGTTTCACATAACAGAAACATCATAAGATTATTACATAAAGATAAAAATATAGGGTATTTTATAATAGAGAAAATAAAATAAATATTCTACAAAACCAAATGGAGGATGGTTGCTGTTACTGAGAACTAACTTAATTTTGAGCTTTCCAACAGCTATCAAGGTTAGATAAAGAGACATACTAGTTTATCCAGTTTTTCAAGAGGACTTTTCCCTCACACCCATATACAAACCTAAGTGCAAGAAATATTAAATACACTGGACAGTGTCTTCAACAACGTTTTTGGAGATAATATAGATTTTCATATGGCAGAGACTGCAAACTGGCAACCCATGGGCCAGATTTAATCTGTAGCTGTCTTTTTAACATCCTCACGGTCTATAATTTTTTTTTAAATTGTTGCCAATTTTAAAATTTGGAGATTTATAACATAAGATTTTTTTTCCTCGCCAGTGCTGGGGGTTGAACCCAAGGCTTCATGCATGGTAAGCAAGCACTTTACCAAATCCTAACCAGCCCTTCTGGCTTCTCTTGAAAATTTAGATTCGGGAACATTAGCCCCACATTTCCAAATAACAACAGCTGGCTAGCGCCAATCTCAGCTTTCCTTGCACACCCCAAATACCTCCTTGCCACCACTTACTCATTTCATTTACATGCACTAGCCCTGCAAGCATCTGAGTGCAGTCCCTTATAAATATATGGCAATCTCTGACAACAATCTTACTACAGCTGACATATAGGAAATGAAGTCACTGATCTTAGAAGACTGGTGTGCAGGAAGCTAGAGAGATGGAATACAGATTCTCTCTGGCTCTGCTTCATCAGGGGCTCTTTACCCAACAAAGAAGCCAAATTCCAAGGACTTTCAGGGCTCCCCAAGAGTTCTTTGCCATAGGGTAAGAAGTCACAAAGAGAAAAGTGTTTTTTAAAGTGATATCCTTTTTCTGAACAAAACTCAGTTATGCAGGACGGATACTGAGGAAGTGCATATTGGAGTAAGATGGTTCACATGTGGTCTGATTTGCTGAGCATCCCCTCTAATCAGTTTTAAATGTTTGAGCACCACCCATGTGTTCACAGAACTTAAGCAAAACAGATAAAAGGAGAGCTGCTTTGCCTGAAGAAGGGATAGGAAGGCCAAGAGCTGCTCTGCTAAAGGAAAAAAAAAAAAAAAAAAAAAAACTTGTTTCCCATGAATAAGCAGGTCCCATGTCACTATATCCACCACTCTTCAAGTCAGTTGACTCCAATGCTCTGCCAAGAGCTGGAGTGCAGTCGCTGGCCAAGGAGGTCTCTGGAAAGTTCTTGAAGGGCACACATTCTGTTGTTGGTTATAGAAACATCCATAGATTTAGTAGTCTGGCTTGCAGTTGGAAGAGCAAACATTTGTTTCTAAAGTGAAAGTGACATGAGATGGAAGGCCATTCCACAGGAAGCAGATGCAGATGTAACAAAGGCAGGGTCTACGCTTCCCTCAGGAAAGAGTTTGGATCTGCTAGAGGGCCTAATCAAGACCCAGAAAAACACACCATAGGATGGAACCTCATAAACTGGTTTTTAAAGTAGCAATCCCTTTTCTAAACCAAATTCTAGACTGACTTCCAATACATAAAAGAGCAATGAATGTAGCTGTCTTCAGATTGCAAGGTGGTGAGATGCCAAGATTCCTCATGTACATTCATCCATTCCTTCTTCCCATACATTTGGCATCTCTCTTCAGAATCCTAAGGCTCTGAGATACACAGTGTTAAAAGCAATCCTATGGGATTAAAAGATATGACTTTGGCCCAGAAATTTTTAAGGCAGGCATTAATACCTTGACCATAATCATTACATATAAACTGAAGCCACAAATAAATTTTAATATCTAAATTATTATTTTGAAACCATTATTGAAATACACATACACATAAAACCATTCGTACAAAAATCAATTAACTAAAAGGCTAACTTTTCCCTGGAAAAAACTCACAATGTAGAAAAAATGATTTCAGAAACCAGCCACCTGTTCCCAGTTCTCGGTACTCTTAAAAAAATGCCCTTTAAATGTGCCCAATTCACAAACCTAAATCTATCTCACTTCAAATAATTGAGCAAACAAAATCTTTGTCATCTCAACTATTTTGTGATTAAATGTGTGATGATTTTAAGAATAAGCAGCTAAAATTTTTAGATATTAAGCAACTAGTATTTTGTTCTTCATTCCTTAAAAGGGAGAACAGATCCTACATTTTGAAATGTCTGAGCCTAAAATTTGATTTCTAAAGAACCTTGATTTCATCATCTTCAGTGGTGGCATAATGCAGAGAGTTTTAAAAGGCTTGGTTTACAAATTCAGTGTCCCCGACTTGAAGACATCATTATCAGTTTGAAGAGAAAGGGGAAAAGAGGCCAGCTGGATCCAGGAGAGAGGTCAGATGATTTACCCATCCACAGAATTTTTTTCTATCCTTCAATGGATTGGAAAAAAAAAAAAAAAAAAGATGTTTTCCCTTTACAAAGGATAAAAACAATTGCACTTCAGGGGGAGAAAACATAATCTAAACTTTCAACACCAGGAAATTCCTTCCCAAATTTTCAACCACTTACAAAAGTCTACACCGTGTGACCCCCACACCCATTGAAGCTCGTGTGTCTGCTGCACATTCCAAGGAAGCATGTGCCACAGAACCCATACATTCCAACACATTGAGCAAGCACACACACGCCTCCCTGGCCGCCCCAAACCTCAGTCAAAGAGGGGGCAATGGGGCTGCAGGCAGGCCTACACAATAGGCTCCGCACCCCAGCCCTTCCCAGCCATCACCTCCGTCATGCTAAGGGGAAGGAGAATAAGGGAGAGGAAGTGGCCAGCCCAGGCCCTTAGAGAAAGAAATGCAAAACCTTTTTTGGGGCAGGCCAGCCACATACTCTTTAGAGTTTTAAAATGTCAAAGGAAAAAACAAGTTGCAGGAGACTCTCAGTCCTGCTGTCATAATGGAATCTACACGCTACCACGGAGGACCAGTCCTTCCCATGTGCTCTGGAATTATAGGGAACGCATAACCACCCAGGTTCAGTCACCCAGTCACCTCTGCTTCTGTGGCCTTTCCCTCCTGTCTTCCATCCTCTCCCATCCCTCCCTCTCCCTCTGTTCTTTATTAATAACTGAAGAGGCTAAAACTGCACGTTTTCTATTAATCTGTTTTCATCATCTACATGTGACTCAACAGACACAAAACATTTTATTTCAAAACATTATACATACAATTATGAAGAAAAACACCTAATTCTCAAAGTATGCATTGTTAAAAATCACAAAGATCAGGAAGGACTAAAGTAAAAGGTCTCTCTATGTAATATAAAAGAACTATCTGGCCTGTACTCACAAGAACATTTCAAAAGATCTTCTACTTCATGAATTGGTAGGAGGTTAACCTGTCTAGGGAACCACCATTCAATTTTTTTTGTCTCACTTTTCAAAAAGAAAGGGTAAAGAAAAGATATAACATAGAAATAAGAATGTATTTTCTGATAATATTTTAATCCCTATTAGAGGTTCTTGACTAAGTAATATTTTATGAGAAATTTCATAAGATGATATTCTGATCAAAAAGGATCATCTTTCTTAATAGAAGCAAATCACTTATATCTCATTTCACTGGAATATAGCCCTATTTTAAGGTCTACTTTACTAAATTTAAAATCACAAATGCACAAGATGCTTAAGGACTGCCTTACAAAGAACATACAAATCTGCTCCCTATTTTTCACTAGCTTTTTCATATTTCAGAAAGTTAAAATTTTCTAATTTTAATAAGATGAACATTTTATAAAATATAATTTCAAGAGTCCCTATTTCCCTTTTCCAAACTATAGACATTTTTAAAAACATAGATAAAATAAAAACATGCCAAACTTTGTGTAACATTCCAGATCCTAAACAAAAAACAAACCCAAACAAAACAAAATCTGGTAGGATTGGATTTAATATCCCGCATAGATCACTTGCAAATGACCTTGGAAAGGCATAGGTCTCACAGTACATACGATATGAAGTTATTTGGATGCTAATAAATCCCTCAAGTTTTTTGTGGGTTGATTTGTTTCAGGATGTGTATATATGTATATGTGTGTATGTATGCCCAAAGGTATGGAATTAGTTGCATGCATGTTTTTTGCACATTACAACCATGACGTTTGTTTCAACATCTTTTCCCCTTACATAATTTATAGATTCCTCTACTAGAGATCTACTTCAAGAAAATTGCTTCAAATTATGACTAACACTTTCAATTATTTTTCAATTATATTAAATTTAAAATATACTAAACTTCAGCCCCTTATCCTTCTTACTATATCTGCTGTGTACATGTAAATTTTACCCAGAGCTAGGAGTAATATACAAAGTTACTCCACAGCCTATGTACAAACTATCACAATTGCTTACTTGATTGCTAAGGTGCTATTACTTTATTCCAACTAGATGAATGGCAAAGATAATATGGCCACTGCTTCTCTGAAGCAGTTTTGGTCCAATGGACAGAATTGTTTTAGGAATCTGAGGCTTCACAGCCCTATCTGTAAAAGGAATTAAATACAGATCTCTCCAAGCTGTTCAAGGGATAAAATAAAAGGCCTACAAGGCCTAGTCCATTGTCTAGTACATAGCAAATACTCAGTATTAGTTACTATTCTTTCTCTTCTCCATCTTCCAAGTTAGATTTCCATGGAAATCACCAAAACCTGATGTAGACTGTACTAACTTGAAGAAATACATGAGGAGTTGGAAATAACCCTTTCACTTATTTTTTTCCTTAATAATTCTTCCCTCCCTCCCACTACTACCATCAATATGATAGTCCATGAAAGTTAAAGGAAACAGAAGTATGAATGCAGGAAAAAAAAAATGCAATTATGGGGAAATGAACTATACTTCACATGCTTAGTTAATAAGTGTTTTAGAGTGATTACAACATTAAGGTTGCCCTCCCTATTCATATTCAAACCATCCCCACAGGAGAGGTAAAAGGCCTTGTTCTTATATAGAAAGTGAAACAGAGAGAAACATCACCTCTGGGGCAAATCTGGGGAAAGATCTGGCAGTTCCTACCAAGGAAACACAAACCAAAACACAGTGCTGACCTCTCAGAATGGACGGACTGGCTGCAACCCGTGACAAACCCACCCAGGTGAGTCCTCACACTAGACTTCTCACACTACTCACCACATGGCACACAGTCTTCATCAGGGCTACACTCACTGCCTAATCTGTATGTTTCAGGTGCTAAGTGAAACACCTGTCAGGGCAATGTTCTATTTCATAACACGAATAATGCATCCACTGAAAAAAGCAATGTAAAAACAATAAAAACACAACCCTCTTGGGTACACCCCACTTCCCTCTACAGACAAGCAAGCAGATGGTAGGAGGTAATGCTGCTTTTAAAATTCCTCATTTTTGTTTCTAATTATTTTGTCCAAAAACAAAAATAAAACTGTAACAAACAAAGATCAGATTATTTGAACATATGCATGTTTTTTGCACATTACAAAAAAAAAAAAAAAAAAACCACATACAAATCAGATGTATAGAGATGTATCAGAACTCTTAAGTTTTCATTTATGGGACTTAAAAAATAAGATGGTTGCAAAGGATCAAATCTATTTTCACATATTTCCATCACTATTGAACAGCAGCCTTGGAGCCTTAGAACTCTCTCAGTTGGCTTCTTTAAAAGTTAAAAGTAAGTAAAACACACTGAAGTGAGAATCAGAAGACCTGGGTTCTAGCTCTTCTATTTAATTAACTTAGTTTCTTCGAGACTAAGTTTCCTCATCTGAGAAAAGGGATACCAATTTTCTTCTCTTTTTCACAAAATTATTATTTGGAATAAATGATATGTGTAATAGCCTTGAACAGCCTTAGTACTATATGAATATAAGATGCAGGAACATAAAAATACATTCCCCTACAATAATGCTGCTAGTATTGCTTACATAGCAATACAGGGAATCATGAAACTATCTTTCTTATACATTTAAAACAAAAATTTAAAAATTCAAGTTTCCCCCTAAGGCAAATTCACATTTGGGGATGAATTATGTGACAATAAGAAAACCTGAAAATAACATTCTCATTGCCACAGTCCCATACAAAATTACCTGGTAACTTAGTGCAACACTTCTTATGTTAAAGGTAAATATTAGAAAGTTTGAAAGTTTTCATTTAAGGGACTTATTAAAAGACCTACTTTAACAGAATGAGAAAATCCTAATGGAAGCATTCATATTTTAAGAAATAAAGTGTCAAGCATGAATAATTAGAAAAACCAGGAATAAACAAAACACATCCTAAGAATGCAAACTTAGCGAGTGAAAACCATCAGCTTAGGGAAGAGATGTATAATTATTAAATGATAGAAACAGAGATGATTTTTGGACTTGATTGCCTACCAATAATAAAAAAGCATCCATTTTCACTAATCTACTTATTCTACCTCAATATGCAATCAAACTAAACCAAATTAAAGGAACAGCCACTGTATTCTCCCTTCTTTTTGGCAGCTGAAGCAAGTAAATTTAAAGTTTTCTGTAAAAGAAAATTATTTTTCTTCACTTTTTCAGACTAAAATCCATGATCAAAACAGGAAAAGTAAAACCTTAAAAATGATGCTCTGAGCACTCTGCAATTTTGCTGCCCAAAATAGAAGCCATACAGTCCATGCCACCAAATGAAAATTATAAGTTTGTATGCATGAAGTCAAATTATGAAGTAAACGATTTTAAATGTTTTAATGGTAATAAATGGGAGGAAAAGCTATTATCTGTACTGGTAGGTGCTTGTTTATTTGCTATTCTCTGCTTGATAACATTGTTTAGAAAGACTACCCAAACTAATTTGAACTTGAAGTTGTAGGAAGAATACAACTTCACTAATAAATTATTTGGGCACGTTTTGTTAAACAGAACTCTCCCATCCCTCAAATTAAGTGGCCATAGCTTTTGAGAGATTATGTTTTTGATTAAAAGTTTTAGAGCATAAATTTTTAAAAAATTGGTTTAGCCAAGCCCCTCCAGTCTCAAACACTGAAAAGAGCTCTGAAGACACTTTGGTGGTATTTAAATTTAATTTTAAAAAATAAAATTTGAAATCTATAATTCAACCTTAACAGCTCCCCCCCCCAAAAAAAAACAAAAACAAAAAAACATTTCAATGCTACATTGCTTCTAATGAGACTGATTCAGTTTGTGCTATGCAAAATAATGGGTTACCTTCCAAACTATACAATTTCTAAATGAAAATGTACATTCAAAGCTGAAATTTTCTAATACTTAAAAATAGCTTTTGGATCACTGAAACCTTCACAGAATCACACTCATGAGAGGATATATCCAAGTCAAAAGGAAAAAAGGCAGATTTTGCAGTAGATGGTCCTCTCGGTAGCATGTTCACTAAAAAAGCAACCACAGGTGCCTGTGACTTCACTTCCACAACAAGGTTAACCACCTAAAGTGCTCTCATTTAAGGCAAATACCATTGCATCTGATCCCCTTTACAAGTCTCAATCACCTAATGATTATCATTAGCCTAGTCAGGACTGAAATCCAGATCAACTGTTGTTCAATTGAAGATCTCCTCTTCCCTCCTGACACCATCTGTCTGAAACCACTGTCCCCCACAACACACACACACACATACACACTCTTGCACACATCCCACTGAATCACAGTGATGACACATTTAGCTTGGTAATATCCTCTAACTACTCTGACCAATTAATTGCTCATCTACTTTTGAGGGTTTCATTCGTAGACTTGGAAGAGTGATTCAGTTGTACATTGCAAATATTTAGAAAGTTTAAAAGTATCAAATTGTACAAATGATTTCTACAAAAATCTGTTTTCCACAGATTTGCTGACTTCTAATAAATGTACCCAGGTTATTATCCTTTTATTTGGGCACGTTTTGTTAAACAGAACTCTCCCATCCCTCAAATTAAGTGGCCATAGCCACTATCATTTCAATTCACTATCATTTACATTCTTCCCCAACCTACTAAAAAAACCTGGAGCAAACTTCATTAAAAAAAAATTGTTTACTCAAAATAGTAGTGAAATAATAGTTTTGATAAGTAATTAGTTCAAAATCCTCTAATCCCTTTAAAAATATTTTAACTTTCTTAAAGAAAATATATTGTACTTTGAATCATTATGCATAGAAGATTTTGTACAAATATTACTAATCTTTCCTCATCTATTGAATGATGAGGAAAGATTGAAAGATTAGTAATATTCTTTCAACATGGTAAAACACAAAACTTAACACCATTTCTACTGGCCATCTTACCAGCTATAGCAACAAGGAAACATTATTTTTATTATTGAAAAATCACAATTTGTCTAATGTACTACATATTACCAATTACCTTTTAGAATGAGTGTTTAGGTGGTCAGCTAGTATTTGTATAAATTAAGACCTTACAATTTAAAATCAATATGTATTTGGTGAACTGAAAAAAATCAAGCAACACATAAAACTTATTTTGATATGTAGACTTCATTGGTTTTATTATTTAACAAAATAATGTTAAAAATCCAATGAACAGACTTTTAAAAAGATAAACTCAAATTTTAAAACTACATCATTAAATTACCAACTAATTTTTTTCTCCATTGCTTCTGTTTGAACTCTAATATTTATTTCTTAGAGATCACAAAAATGTGTATTTTCTAGAACTATATGAGAACAACCTTTTTTAAAATGGGAAACTAAATGTCCAACTCCAAAACCAAAAAAAAAAAAAATCTTAAAGTTTGATATTGTGCATTTTGTATTAATGTATTCTATCCACACATGAAATCTATACAATTAAATCCAAGTATTAATTTCTTATTCAACAAATTCTTGAAATAAGCTACCATATGATTTTAACCTAATAAAGTCTTTTCTGTTTCTAGAAAATTAAAAATTGATGCAGCAAAAGCCTTTGTTGTAGGAAGACTTGAGGTTGGGTGGGTTTTTTTTTTTTTTTTTTTTGCTATTTAATTCAACTATACACAATGTAGTACATACAAGCAAAATACAATTGAGATACTGTTTTCTTTAACATTCCTATAGGAGACCAAATTCATTTGCATGGGAGACAACACAATTACTGATTTTTAACTCATGAAAGACAAATTCATAGCTTTTTCCTACACTACCTCATAGTATTCACACCATCTCAGTGGAAGCATGTCTAGAATTACTTAGTAACTTCCTACAAGTGGGCAGAAATTGCATTTTTCAAAGTTTTGTTTCTCACAGAATCATTCAACTTTAGATACAAAAGCACATTCAAGTTAGTGTATGTCTTAGCTCAAAACAATTTATGCAATATGTTTGTGTGTGTATATGACTTTTTTTTTTTTTTAAAGTAAACTTTCATCAACGCCAAAACTGAAATTTCTCTCAAGGAAGTTTCCACAACTTTGAACAGTATTTTAATAGTTACCAGTTTTTTCCTCTTTAATAAATCTTTAAGCCATAATATACTACCAAAATATGAATAGAGGAAAAAAAGATGCATTCAAGAGAGACTGAAACCAACTTAGGAAATAAAGAGAAATAGATGCTCTGTGTGTGGTTTACATTACAATAATTTGCATTTAAGAAGAATGAAACACATATGGCCAAAAAAACAATTTCTGAGTGACTGAGAAAATAACAGTATCTAGTCTACTGTGTAACAGCACATGTAAAATGATGTTGGAAAGACATTTAACAAAAGACCCAACTGGTAAACAAATAACATGCCAATAATTTCATTAAGATAGAAAAATCTCCTTCCAAATTATCATTAGTCTGGCTGGGGCTGCAGCTCAGTGGCAGAGTGCTTGCCTAGCATGCATGGGGCACTGGGTTCAATCCTCAGCATCACATAAAAATAAACAAATAAAATAAAGGCATTCTGTCCATTTAAAAAACAAAACAAAACAAATTATCATTAGTCATAAAAAATATCTATTTAGGATGCAGATATTAAAATTTCTTTTTGGAGAAATCAAAGAAATAACTACAATATACAGAAAATTAGCACTCAATTGTTGAATCATTTTTTAAGCAAGCAAGCAGTGAAGATGAATTGTTTTCTTCACATTTTCACTTCAACTAACACAAAAACCACATATAGAACTGAACTAGCGCTCACTAATTTACTTTTAACTTGTTAATTTTCATTAAAAATGCAACAAAAGAACACCAAAATAGTCACCATATAACATGAAAGCTTTGGTTTCAAATGTCACAGTACCCTGGTTTTTGAAAGCCACCAGCATGGTAGTGCCCAGTACTACACGATAACACACAGCTGCCTCATCCCAGGAGTCTGAACTCAGTTTACACCACCAGTTAAAGCTCTCTTTCCCTTAGCCTACAGTCCATGTAGCTAATTTCTACATTTTAAGCCAATAAAGGAAAGGAAAATGTATTAAAGACATCCAATCAGAAATGAAGCAAACTCCTCTATAACAGCAGCTTATGCATACATTTGGTATGTTAAACATCCTCAAGTGTAGTGAATCATATACAGCACATTTTAATCTACCTCCTGGACATTTCATATCACTAGCGTATTCAGAGAAATTATGGACTAATAGGGCTGGATAAGTTCTAGAGTTCTTTTTAATTTATGCAAAAAACTTGGAATATACTTCTGAATTTTAACTCATACAAACAGAACAAAATTATTTAAATGACATTCCAACTAACTGTAAATAATCTATGAATTTCAAAAAAAACTATAAAGTAGTATGCTTGTTAAGTTTTAGATGATAATGGCTTTAAATAAACTAGTATTTCACTTATATTGCTAAATTAAGTGACATATATTACAACATGAAATGAGACACCAACTAACTGAAGTTAAAATTATAATGATTTTTACTAATTATAACCCCCAAAAGGATTCACAACAGCTAAGCGGCCAACAGGCATTTATAGAAACATAGTGCTAACATCTTGGGAATTCTTTCAAACACTGTTCAATATATTCATCAAATTTTAAAGTGCTGTGGGATAAGTTATTTAAATTTACAATAAATACTTAGTATACCAATCAGCTTCTACCTGGAATTCTTCAGCAAAAGTAATATTAAAGAAAAATTTACAAATTAAGAATATTTACCAATCAGCTATGCATTACATTTTTCCCAAAAGAAGAAATAGCTTTGCATGACACATGAAAGTGTAAGTTATAACTCTTAGCTCTTTTTTAAAAGAAAAATAATTTCTAATATATTACAGAATCACTTGCAAACAAAAGATATTCTGTTACTAGTTAAAATGTAGTTGGAAACGTAGACACAATTTTTAAAAATCCCTTCAAAATACATCTAAGCATTTATAAAATGAAGGTAGATTATTTTAAAATGCATCAATCCTGGCAAAAATCAAATGGCTACTACACTATTACAAATTGGAAAGGTGGTGAATCAAAAACAGTCTCTCCAATTCAGCTACTTAATGACTAATGGTGAAGAAGTGTATGTGAATGGGATATAAGCTAAGTTGGACAATACACAAGATTAGAATGATTAATAAAGGGCCCGAATTTAAAGTCCACAATATACTTTGTTTAAACAAAGATGTTCTCGCTCATTCTTCCCTCATAGATATTTTTCATGTTAGCAAATCACTGTGGAGCAATCCAAACCCCACAAAATTTGCTACTCCTTCACTAACAATAGTGCAGTTAAATGTAACGATTTCACTGAGATATTTGTTTGGCCTCAAAAATTTCTTAAAACAACAATAACAACAAAATGCTCAAAAGCAAGACTCAGTTTTCTCAGTGACTTTTTTTTCTTTTAAAGTCTAGCTTTTCACTACCATGCAATACAAATAGCATACTCTGTAGAATGCTATGCAAAATATTGACCCCTTACTATTTTATTATTCAACATTACACTATCTAAAAAAGAAAAGTAATTAATCCCGTGGTTTAGTTAAGCAATTCAGCTGACACAGTAAATATTTACTCTTAACATCTCACAGGAAGTCTTGACAAGTATTTGTTGCCATTGTGCTGGGGATAGGGGTGGGAGTGGGAAGTGGGGGGTGGGAGGCAACTTTTGATAAACAAATGGTCCCAGCGAACTGAACCCACCTAACTTTAACTATACTGACCCCCAATTGAGCACCAGTTATTTTTCATGTACAGTAAACACCTTATATAATGAAAGTAAAAAATTGGAACTTTCTAAATTATGTATCTCCACTATCCAAACAAACAAAAACCTTTAAAAAAAAAAAAACTACAAGAACACGTTTTTAAAAGCTGAGGCTTATGTTGTTGTTTTTACCTATATGTAAGCCAAATCGCAAAGAAAGAAAAACTAAGCAAATGTATTTACCTTAGCTTTTTAGAGACTGAGTAATCAACTTCCATGATTTTCCCATGCAATTCCACTTTACCTTTAAAACAAAAATTTAAAGCACTCAGAATCTTCCTGAGATCAAACCCGCGGGGGTCTAGGAGGGGCACGCACACAACTCCACGCTAGGGCTCCGCCTTCAGGCGCCCACCAGGGGTCTCTACGAGGCTCCAGCTGGGCTAAGTTGGTGCCCAGTGTGAAGAAAGGTGGGTGCTCGGGGTCTCGTAACGATGTGGGAAGGGCGCAAGCCCGGTTCCGACCCCAGGTATAGCTGTGGGTGGCATTACCGGAAAAACAAATTTAATAAAGAGCGGCGCCAATTTGAAAGGATGAGCTCATTTGAAACTCAAGCTGCAGGGCTGGCGTGGCTCCGTTCCTCTCCAGGCCCCCACCTCCCCATTCTGGTAACCCCAAACCCGAAGACTCCACTGCGCTCCCCCAGTCTCTCTTCCCTCCTGGTGGCCCCGAGAAGACGCGCCGAACCCCCCAGCCCCCGCGGGTCGACTACTGCGAGAGCCCGGTCCCAGCCAGCTTCTGGGTGTCACCTTGGCCTCGCCGCCGCCCCGCCCCCACCCCACGCGCCCTTGGGGAAGGGGCTCTCGCCGGGCCCAGGGTCTGGGGGCGCAGGCTGGGGGACTGGGGGCGAGCGCGGCTCCGAGTGGTGCGAGTGAGGGAGGGAGAGTTGGGGAGTGCGCGCGCGCGAGTGTGTGTGTGTCGCTCTCCGACTCCCGTCTGGGCTCCAGCGCGCTCGCGGGCCCCCCGGTCTCCTCTTTCCCGGTTCTCAGCCCCGGCCCCCACCGAGTTGAGACAGGGCACCTCGTAAAAAGGTGCTTCTGGCCAAGCGGGAGGCAGGGGGACGGACGGCGGAAAGCCCCCAGCCCCGAGTTCTTCTCAATAAAATCGGACAAAAAATTCAGGGAAAAATAGGAGCGCTTGAGATCAGCAAGAGGGGACTGAGCTTCGGCAAAGGACTGAGGGAGATGTGCCGTCGTTCAGGGGCTGAGGTTTGGGGAGCCCCTGAGCATCGAAGGGGTTCAGCAGGATGGAGCCGAGGGGTGCAGAAAGTGGGGGGCCTTGGGGCAAGGTGGGGAGGGGGGGATTGAAAAGAGTGCGGCTCAGGGGAACGCCAGAGGGCGAGAGGTCCTGGGCACGAGGCATGGGAAGGAGGAAGGTCCGGCCAGGAGAGAAGATGCTGGATTTTGGGGGAGTCCCCTGATAAAGGGGGTAACAGAAAGATCAGGGAAGAGGGGGTACAGAGGACTCTGGAAGGGTGGGGGTGGGAGCTTTGGAGAGCAGTTCGGAGCACCAGAGGAACATAGGGTGCCCCCAGAGAGCCTCAGGGACCCTTGGAAGGACACCGGGAGCGCCCCTGGGCTGCGGCCCGGAGGGCTAGGGGTGAGCCTGGGGCTGTTGGGGGAGGGGAGCGGGCCGTCCCGGGAGCAGGCGGGCGGCAAGAGTTAAGGGTCTGGTGCGTGGAAGTGAGCTTGCGGGCGCGGGATCCCCCGCCGGGCGCCGCCCGCCGGACTCGGCCTCCCAGCTGGAGCCGTCCCGACCCGAGCGGGGCGAGGCGGGGGGAGGGGGCAGCGCTGAGTGCTCACCCGAGAGGGTCTCGATGGCGCGGATGGCCCAGTTCTGGTCGGGATAGTCCACGAAGGCGTAGCCTGACTTGAGCAGGACCTGTCCCGCCAGGGGCAGCTTCCTGTCCCCAAAGAGCTGCCGGAGGTCGTCGGCAGTGACGGCGGGGCTCAGGTTCCCGATGTAAAGCTTGTTCATCATCCGTCCCTTCCCCGAGAGCCCGCGGCTCCCCCGGCCCGGTACCCGGCGCTCCTCGCCTCCTCCGCTGCCCTCGTCTCTCCTCCTCCTCCTCCGCCCCCCCTCCCCGCCCTCCGCCCGCCCGCCACCCACCCCCACCCTCACCCTCAGCCTGGCTCCCCCCACCGCGGCCGGCCCGGCCCGCCCGGGGGCAGAGGCGGAGGCGGGGACTCGGCGCGGCTGCCTCCTCGGGGCAGAGTCCCGGGCCGGGCGGCGGCGCGCGGACAAAGCGCTCTCTCTGCCTCCCTCTCTCTCCCTCTCTAGGCGGTGGCGGGAGGAGGAGCAGCGGCGGGCGGCGGCAGCGCACCCCGCGTGTGTCTGTGTGAGAGTTTGTACGGGCGTGTGCGCAGCCGAGAGTGAGCGAGCGAGCGCCCCCTCCCAGCCCCGCGCCGCTGCGCCCCTCACCTCACGCCCCCAGCGCTCTGAGCGCTTGGCGGGGCTACCCCAGCTCCAGCTCCGCGCCCGGCGGGCGGAAGCGGGTCGCGGCCCCGGGCTAGGGCTTGGTGCGCCAGAACCCCGGGCGGCCACGGCGCACAGGCCGGGCGAGCGACGGAGCGGGGCTGGCGCGCCCCGAGCGCGGGTGGGAGCGCGCGAAGGGCGCGGGGGAGCGGCTGGGAGCCGCTGGCGTGGGAGGGAGAGGGGCTGCGTGTGAGTATGGAGAGGGGTGTGCGCAAGGTGGACCGGATGTTAGTGCGCGGCTGCCACGGCAAGCGGGAAGGTGTGTCTCGGAGGTGAGAGGCAAGGCCAGGCTGGAAGACAACTTTCGCAGCGAGTTGGCCGAGACTGGCTTCCTGCGCTTTCTCGGCGGTGCGCTCGCTCGGGGACCAGCACTCGGGTTCGGCTCTGGGAGGCAAGCAGGCGGCGCGTGTGGTCAAAGGATCGTGGACGCGAGTCAGGACACCTAGGGCCCGGGACCCGGCGGGCCCTCACGGTCTGCACCCGGGGAAGTTGCTCCCGGCCCCGGGCCTCAGTTTCCCGATTCGTGAAGTGAGGCGGAAGGCCAAAGTTACGGGAGTCTTGTCCTCTCCGCCCGGACTCTGCGCGCTCGGAACCCGGCGGCGGACGGCAGCCTGAAGTTGGCAGCTGCTCTCTATTCTGGGAAGAACTGAGGGCTTTCCCCGCAGTCCCTACACAACCAGGTGGCGGGTGGGGCAGCGAGCCGGGAGGGAGAAGAGCCTGCGGCGGATCCTGAGAGGTTGGGTCCGCGGCCGCGGGTGACGGATGCTCGCTTCAAGGCTGCGTGGCTGCGTTCAGTCCCAGAGCCGGGGTGGAGGGAGGCGAGGGTGGCTGGAAGCCGAGGCGCGCGGTCTGTGTAGGAGTTCTCTGATCATTGGAGAGGGCCGGGAAAGAAAGAGGTCCTTCCAAGCAGAGGAAACAGCGTTACCGACGGAAGAGGCAGGGTTGAGATGAGAACAGTCCAAGCTGAGGGACTCTGGAAGGAGCCAGACTGACTGAAGACGAGCAGCAAGTTAAGGGGCCTGGCGGGAAGCCTGATGGTTAGAGCCTGGTCGCAGCCAAGAAATTCTATAGGAAAGAGAAATGACAGGATTCAGAGGCAAAGTGGCAGAAGATTCCAAGCACTGAACTTCAGGGAACCGTAAGAGAGTTGATGATTTGATCAGGAATGGCTTTGGGGTGCTTTTGGTTGTAAAAGCCACAAATGTAGGGATGGAACAGGTTTGGGGTATCCTAGCTGGATCGTAAAGTATTCTTTCCTTAGTTTTCCTGTTTCCGAGGCCGGTGGAGAGAATGTGGTTTGCTGGATTTTATATCTTCAGAAAGGTGATTCTTGTTGGGGAAACATTGTTATGGTGAAAGGTCTGTCTGCTGGAGACTCGGACCTTCCTCCTCCCTATCCCAGCTGCATAGCTTAGGAGGTCCCAGCATCCCTGAGCCCAAGTTTCATCTATAAAAAAGGCTAAATGAAGGATAACTTAAGTAATGTGATGAGACACAGTGCACCCACAGTGAATGCTTTTTCGTTTCTTTGCCCCAGGAACTTATTGTGAGTTTTAAAATGCTTTCTTTTGGGGAAAAGAAATATTAAATAATTAATTGTCTAGAGAAAATCATGAATCCATTCTCACCTCGATATTTGCAGTTGTTTTAAATTCTGGCTTTGTCTCAAATATTCACTTATTTCCTCATCTCTAGAAAAGGAGCTGAATTTTACTGCTCCTTTGCCATTATTCCTCAAACTAATAGATAAACTAGGTATGATGCTTCCTTACTAAAATATGGAGGAGAGTCACAGATGAAAACAACTTGTGTGTGCATAAACCACAGCAGAGTGGGAGTCAACTACCTTCAGATTATTTACACAAATTGGTATGGTCACCTTTGCATGACAGAACAGCATGTTTGTTTTATTTACAGTAATTCAAAGCTACATTTTTATAAAAGAGAAACAAAAGAGTGTCAGGGCTAGTTGGTCTCATTCCTTTCTGAAAGGTTAGTAAAACTTCTGTAGTATATTTTCAGTCACATCAAATATTTGGTCCTACTACAAAACTACGAATGTTTTAATATAGGTACTCTAGTGGGCAGCAGTTATCATCCAAATATTCTTAGCAGAGAGAGCTTCTGTGGACTCTTCTCACCCTATCACCAGAACTATCAAATATTTTTCTGAGAAATGACTGCTTTTTGTTGTACTTGGTGTTTTCTGTCCTGCTAGCATTTTGTAAACAGTGGTGGTACAGGAAAAGAGCTTGAACAGTAACTATGATGGTCGTTTTTTTCTCCACACCTCTGATTTGCAGCATCTGTAGTTTCTTATCTTGGGGTTTGAAATTGCTTTTTCATGTGATAGAGAAGAAATGGGGGGAATCTTTGAAGATAGGAAGCACAATCTGCAAACAGAACCAAAAATCCAGAGGTTATTGCTTCCGTGTGACAAACTTATTTTCTGTTTCCTCATGAGTTCCTTTTGAGTTTTCTTATGATTTCCTACCTTGTTCCTCCCCCAGAGAGCTGAAATGGAGGTTACTTGAAACTCTTGGATGATCTTATCAGATTTTCATGATTTTTTTTGAGACAAGGTCTTGCTATGTTGCCCAAGCTTATCTCAAACTCCTGAATTCAAAGGATTATCCATTTCAGCCTTCCTTGTACATGGGATTACAGGCATGTGCCACTGTGCCCAGTTTGAATGCTTAACTGTGGTCAAAAAGATTTGGAGAAATTCTTTTATAGTTGTGAAATGTAGTGGGTTTTTTTTTTGGGGGGGGGGGGGCGGGTTAGGCTACTTGGTTTTTGATTTCTTGGTAGAGTGTTTTTTGTTTGTTTTGGTTTTTTTTTTTTGTTTGTTTTTGTGGGGGAGACTTGTTTTGTTTTTGTGGTACTGGAGATCAAACTCAGAGCCTTGTGCATACTAGGCAAGCACTGTATATCAGAGCTATCTTTCCAGCCCTGGAGAAATTCTTATAGTAATCAACATTACTTTTTAAAATATGTGTTAACTTTTGCTCAAAAGTTTCAAAGGCAGTAAAGAACATCATGTTTCTCAGAGATTGTTTTAGGCAGGTAAAGTAGGTAGAACAAGAAGATTTCTTTCCTTTCCCTTCCTTCCTTCCCTCCCTCTTTCTTTCTACCTGTCTCTCTTTCTTCCTTTTTTCTGGGTATTGATCCCAAGGGCACTCTACCACTGAGCTACATCCCCAGCTGTTTTTATTTTGAGACAGGTAAGTTGGTAAGTTGCCCAGGTACTCCTCAAACTGGCAAATTTTGGAGGGAAGCTTTTGGGATATAAGTGCCAAACACAACATTAAATAAGAAGACATGGGATTTGGGAAATGAAGAATCTAATGCAGGAGACTATACATAGAAAATCCAGAATGCCAGCAGTGTAGCCATCCAGAAAGCAACCAGCACAGATTAGAACAAGAGGATAGATGGCTCAGTGAAAACTTCAAGGGACAAAACCACAGAAGTGAAAAATTGTGCTCCATTTGTGTACAATGAGTCAAAGGGCATTCTGCTATCTTGTATAACTGATTAGAACAAATTAAAAAAAAAAAGAAGAAGAAGAAGTGCCAGGCTTGGTGGCCCAGGCCTATAATCCCAATGATTTGAGATGCAGAGGCAGAAAGATTGCAAGTTTGAGGCCAGCCTGGGCAATTTAGCAAGACCCTGTCTCAGAAAGGGATGGAGATGTAGCTCAATGATAGAGTGCCCCTGGGTACAGTCCCCTTACCGCCCCCCACACACAGCAAACTCATTTATATGAATATGTAATAATTAATTTCTGATAGGATGATAGGCATAGACTATTTAGGGGAAATCACAGGTAAGTGGAAAACCAGGCAAACGGAAACAAGGAAGTCATTAACTCTAGGAAAAACACATGGTTATACAAGAAAGGAGCAATGGTCACAGGCAAAACAGTGAAAATATTTGTACAGTCATAATATAAATATTGCAGTATTATCCAAACTACATAAAGAACTTGCAAGTCAACCATAAAAAGATTATTATTAGAAAAGTGAGCAAAGATAGCATTCTTTAGAGATACGTGCATCCCCAAGTTTATTAGAGCACGATTGACCATAACCAAATTATGGAATCAACCTAGGCGTCTGTTCACTCCCACACACAAACACACAGGAGTTTTATTCAGCCATAAAGAAGAACAAAATTATGCTGTTTTCAGGAAAATAGATGGAACTGAAGAGCATCATGATAAGCAAAATAAGCCAAACTCAGAAAAACAAGTGTTAGGTTTTCTCTCCCATGTGGAATCTAGAAACAAAAAGTAGTGTCATGAAAGTAGAAGGGGGAACACTGCGGTAGGGCAAGGGAATAAATAGGAGAGAGGAGGAGAGGATTAGGGGAGCACTGGGGAGTAAAACTGATGAAATTGTTATATGATTGTATGAATATGCCACAATGATCCTATAATTCTGTGTAATTAATATGTGTCAATAAAAAAATTAGCAAAGGATAAAAAAAAATGGGCCAGGAATATGAATGGGCAACTTCACAGAATACAAGGTGCAAATAATTCACAGGTAATTGAGAAATTAAAACTGTTCACAACCATCAAGTTAACAAAACTTTTAAAACTGATGATATGGGGTATTGGTGAAGGTGTGGAACATCAGAAATAGTCATCCACTGCTGGTAGGAGTATACACTGGTACAATTACTCTGAAGAGTAATTTGTCAGTACCTAGTAAGGCTGAAGATACAGGCCTGTGCTGCCTGTCACTATCTTAGATATCTATTTATTATCTCATTTCTCTTCACACCTTCCATTGTGCTTCTACCTTAGGTCTCTACTGAAAACCTTGCTTTTTATTTCACTGAGAAAATAGAAACAATCAGAAGAGCACTTCAACATATCTGCCCACCTACTTAGATTCTGCCTCTTCTATTACTGCAGTGACTGTGCATGATCTGGAAAATATAAAACATACATCAGAACAACAGACCCAAATTTTGGATAATGATTACCTCTAGGAAGGGACAAAAGGGAATAGAAGAATATAAGTACAGAACTTTAATTTTTTAAAACTTTTTAAAAATTTTTAGTTGTACATGGACACAATACATTTATTTTATTTATGTCATGCTGAGGATTGAACCCAGTGCCCCATGCATGCAAGGCAAGTACTGTACCACTGAGCCACAACCCCAGCTCAAGAACTTTAGTTTTTATTTGGGTATGTATGGGTTTTTGTTAGTTTTTAAAGTTAGATGGTAGGTACATGGGTACTTATCTTTTCAATAACTTATTACACTGAGGCAGAGGATGATTCTTATACCACATTATAAATCATATAATGAAAGATCTTAAAAAATACATGCTCCCAAGAGCTGGGGTTGTGGCTCAGCGGTAGAGTACTCACCTAGAACATGCAAGGTCCTGGGTTTGATCCTCAGCTCCACATGAAAATAAATAAACATATTGTGGCCAACTACAATTTAAAAATAAATATTAAAAAAAATACTTACTCCCAAGACCTACCATTGAAACTTCTAAATCAAAAGCTTATCTTAAAAAGAAAAAGCTGGGGGTTGGGGTGGTGGCTCCGTGGTAGAGCTCTTGCCTAGAATGTGTGAGGCACTGGGTTCGATTCTCAGCACCATTTATAAATAAATAAAAGTTCTATCAACAATTTAAAAAATAAAATTTAAAAGAAAAAGCTAAAAAGAGATCACATATGCATATACATAGTATATACGTGTGTGTGTATATATGTGTATGTATATATAATGTCAGACCCAACAGGAAGTTTGCAATAACAGTACAAGGAAGTGACATATATTGTCAATTCAAATTCCCCAAATGTTTACATTTTACCACATTTGTTTTATCCTTTTCTGTTTCTCAACTGTTTGGATAAACTGCAGGCAGAATGCTCCTTTCTATAAAAATATTTCAATTTGTATCTACTGCAAAAAGACCCCCCAAAAAAGAAAAAAAATCTCTGATGCAATGATCAAACCCAGGAAATAAATATTGACACTATAATCTGTAGACCTATTCAGATTTCACCAGTTATAGCAATAATATTTGTTATCACAGAAGAAAATTGTCTGTTTATTTTTCTTTAGTTTGCACAGTTCTTCAGATGTTTTGTTTTCCATAACATTGACATTCTTGATTAGTACAGACTATTTATTTGATAGAATGCTCCTCAGTATGGGTTTGTCTGATGTTTCCTCATGATTAAATTTAGTTTATATATTTTCTTGCAAGAAGGCCACAGAGGTGATATTGTGTTTAGGTGTTATGGTGCTGTGTGTCAGGAGGTATTGATTCTCCCATACTGAGGATACTGGCTTTGCCTGCCTAGTGGTATTTTGGTATATATCCACTCTCTTATTGTAAAGTTACTAAGTGTGTCTTGGTGAGATTCTTTGAAACCATGTTGATACTTTGTTACCCCAAAAATTTTCATTCACCAGTTTTAACATCTATTGTTGATTCTTGGGTGGATTTTTTTTCCTCTTCCTCCCCCTCTTCCCCCCCCCCCCCCCCCCCGGCTTTACTGAGGATTTAACCCAGGACTTTGTACCACTGAACTACATCCCCAGCCCTTTTTGTTTTTTACTTTGAGACAGGGTCTTGTTAAATTGCCCAGGCTGGCCTCAAACTTGCAATCCTGAGTTGTGGGATTACAGGTGTGCTCCATCATGCCAGGCTTGATTAGTACAGTATTTATTTGATAGAATGTTCCTATGTTGCATGAATTATTTTGGTTGCCAAGTGGTGATTTTAATTTTGTTATTCCTTTTATATTAGTTGGCTTCCTATAGTAAGGAAGGGTTCGCCCATTTATTATTCATTAGTGCGAACTAATGGATTCTGATTTTATTCAAAGTGCTAGAAATGTTTATTTTGACGTTCAGATTGTCCCAGATTTGGCCAATAAGAGCCCCTTCAAGCTGGCAGCTTGTACTTTCTCTGCCTCAGTCCAAAAATCAACCACTTGCCAGGTGCAGTGATTGCAAATTGGAGGTCAGTCCAAGCAATTTAGCAAGACCCTGTTTCAATATAAATTTTACAAAGGGCTAGGGATGGGGCTGGGGTTGCGTCTCAGTGGTAGAACACTTGCCTCACATGCATGAGGCACCGAGTTCGATCCTCAGCACCACATTAAAAAAATAAAATAAAGATATTGTGCTTTACACATATTTTAAAATATATTTTTAAAAAGGGGGGCTAGGGATATAGCTCAGGGGTAAAGCACCCCAGGGTTAAGTCTCCAGTGCTGCTGCTGCTACTACTACTACTACTAATAATAATAATAATAACAGTTATTCAAGAGGCCCTACTACTGTTTAGCCAAGAACAATATATAGGAACCAAGATCTGCATGATGGATATGCTTATTGCTATTGGACTATCATTGATTCTAGACCCTCTTAGTTGGAGGATTTTAAGAAGTGGATTATCTGTAAATACATATGCATGCAAATCTGTACCTATCATATTTATCTAGTACCACTAGATATCATATTTATCTAGTACCACTATATTGAAAATCCAAGGTTACACTGAAACAGGATTCATTCTCCTTCCTACTTTTTATATTTGTAACTCTTTTCCAACAAAAACCTGGCTCTCATTATCTGCAATATATTTACTTATTTGCTCAACCCTAGAATACACAGACTACTCAAGCTTCTTTGAAAAAGAAGCCTATTGTCTAGTTTTCTATCTAATATTTGTTGAGAGTTCTTTTGTCTTTAGACTAAGGATGTAATGTCTGAATACAGGGCTTAAAATTACTGGAGTTTTATTTTCCTCCTGAGGTGCTGGTTATCTTATTCATTTTAAATTTGGCTGGTTTATTTGTTTCTGCTTTTCCCACTTTAGTTCCCCTCACCACTATCTTTGATGATTTTTTTTCTGTTCTGTGCAACCCAATTCCACCCAATCCCTGAGGGTAACAAGTCTTGCTCATCTTTGGTGTATTTCTCCTATTCTTTTTGCATAAATGAATATATACAGGCATATTTTCTTATTCCTATTCTCTTTTACAATAAAAGAAGTAGCATATTACTGAAACTGTTTTGCACTTTGCTTTCTTCATTTGACAATAGATCCTGGCAATTGCTCCATATTAGTTCATAGAGATCTTCCTCTTCTTTTTTCAACAGCTTCATGGTACTCGTGTTTTATAAATATGGGCATGTCAGTAGTTTCTAGTACCTGTAACTTATAAACAAAGATGCTATGAATATATGTGTTGCATTGTTGGTTTATCTTTGGGGTAAATTTTTGGGAGTGAGATTCCTAGATCAAAAAATAGTATATGTACCTGTGTGTGCATTTTAAATACATATTGTGACATTTTTCTCCATAAAGATTATACCAATCCAGGTGCAGTGGCACACACCTGTAATCCCAGCCATTCGAGAGGCTGAGACAGGAGGATCATGAGTTCAAAGCCAGCCTCAGCAATTTAGCAAGGTCCTAAGCAACTTAGTGAGACCCTGTAATAAATAAAATACAAAATGGGGCTGGGGATGTGGCTCAGTGGCCAAGTGCCTGTGAGTTCAATCCCTGGTACCACCCCATCCCCCCAAAAAGAAGAGACTATACCAATTTGCTGTCTACCAACACTGTGTAATAGTGCCTATTTCCCTACAACCTACCAACAGTGTAATTATGATTTTTTAATTTTTGTCCATCTTATAGGTAAGAAATCATATTTCAGTATAGTTTCAATTTGTAATTCTTTTACTATGAATAAGAAGAAATATATTTTCATGTATTTAGGATCATCTATTTTACATTTTCTATTCATGTTTCTTGCCTATTCTTCTGAATTTTCTATTTTTCTCCTCAATTTGTGTGACTTATATATTATTACATATATGAGCCCTTTATCTGTGATAGATATTGATATTTTTCTCCCAAGTTTTAAATATATTTTCATTTTATTTATGGTGTTTTTCACACACACACACACACACACACACACACTCTCTCTCTCTCAAAAAAATCTTTGCTTTTATGTAGTTTATCAATCTTTTCTTTAATTCCACTTAATTCCAAATTATTAATAGGAAGCTTATCCCATAGCCTTTCCAGGTTAGAAAGGAATTCACTCATTTTCTAATAAGATGTGTATGACTTCTTATTAATATTAGATCCCTGATCCAGTTGAAATTTGGTCTTATGCTAGGATGAGGTATGAATCTAATTGTACCATTTTTTTCTAAGCATATAACTAGTTATTCCAGGACCATTTATTTAAACATCTTTTTAGCCCATGCATTTTGAGGTGCCACTTTTATCGTGTATAAGTGTTTCATGTGTATTTGGGTCTACTTCTGTACTTTCTTTTCTACTAGTGTACTTTTTAAAATATGGGCATACCCCACTGTTTAATTATTAAGACTTTCTAGTGTGTTTTGATGTCTGATAGGCCTGATCCCCCTTGTAAATTTTTTCCTTTGGTGTTTTCCTGCCTATTCTTGACAATTTATTTCTTCATATGAAGTACCAGCTTGTCAAGCTCCAAAAGAGTCATTGGTATTTCTTTGGGATCACATTACATTATAAGTCAACTTAGGCATAACAGGTCTCCTTATGATATTGAGTCATCCTATCTAAGAATAAAGGCTGTCTTTACATTCACCCATCTAATTTAAAGAAAAAATACTGGGTTCTAATGATGCTGGGAAGAGGGGTGTGAGAAAGCTAAGTGGCATTAACTAAATGGAAAATAACTAGATAATGGTTAAGATTGATAAATAAAAAAAAGGTATCATCAAATTAGAAATATATAGAAGATCAATAAAGGAAAGAACAATAGGAGTGAGGAGACTTTCTTTTTAGTAAGGCTTTTAGTATATGTATTAGTCAGGGTCCCAGTGGGAAACAGATGGCACACTTAGGGTGATTAAAAATCTAAGAGAAGTACCGTTTAGAGTGGTAAGTGGAGTTAACAGATAACAAGGGCTAGGGAAGACCCCTGCCACTAGCAGCAATAGGAGCCATTACAACCCCTTGTTCTGAGGGTGACAGGAAGGACTACTTAATGGAACCAAGAGAGAACTGCTTAATAGAATTAGACTTGAGTGGAATGTAGTCACTGCTCACTGCAGCATGACATGCTGGGAACCACAGGAATAAACATCATCTTCCTCTCCTCCTGCTCCTGCCCTAATGGTCACCTGCATCAAGCCGGGGAGCAACAGAGCTCCCTGCAGCCACAATAGGGCAGGGTGTAGAGTGGCTCTGGAGGTGCAAGTGGGCAATATCCAAGCTGTACTGCAATACATTTAAGTACATAAATGTGTAACCTAGCAATAAAAGAGTAAAAAGTAACTTTCATTAATAAACCTGTTGTCGAAGGGAACACAAGTCAAATAATAAAGATCGAACACTGGTAATTGCCTAAAACTGGGGACATCCCCAGTAAGGGAATCCCAGCAGATACTCCAAAAGTGGTGGCCTCTGAGCTAGGCATCTAACTTGTCATTGTAAGTGGCTGGGCAAAGGATTCTGGTTTATTCTTCCATAATAAAACCTTCCCAGGAGAGTCTATAAGGTTGCTCAATCCTCATAGTTTCTACTCTTCTACTTCCTGTGGATATTTGCCTTTTCATATTTTTTAGTTTTTTTTTTTTCATTGTGAGAATTTTTCCAGTTATATTGAAATCCTTAAGATAAATTGACCACATCGGTATTCTGACCTGGCATAGCACATAGGGCTTTAGATAAACAGACTCATTTATTCTTCACTAGCCAATGAGGTTGGTTTTATCATTCCCATATTACAGATGAGAAAACTGAGGTTTAGAGGTAACTTACCCAAGGCAAATAACTAGGTTAAAACCACAAACTAGGTTTTACTCCAAAACTCACCTTTTACTCACAACTCTATGTTACCTCTCAATATAGGATTTTGGATACAGTTCCCAGATTGCTTTATAGAAAGTAAAAAAAAAAAAAAAAAAAAAGATTTAATTTATTTAATTCTGTTTTCTCCCAGCTAATGACTTTTTAAACACATAAATAGCTTGGTTGTGCCTTATCTGAGATCCCTGACCTTCAGATAGCAGAGTCAGTAGTTCAAAAACTCCAGCGTACATATGAATAACCTCAACACTTGTTCAAAGTCCATATTCCAGAACTGGAGATCAGTTCTGTGGTTTGAATGGGGGAAATCCAGAAACCTGTACCCCAAGTAATTCTGTTGGGTGATTCACAGACCATGTTTGTGAAGTCATAGGATCCAAATATACCCAACACTTGCTAAACATCATACACCTTAAGGGAGTGGGGACAGAGAGGGAATTTGGGTGTGGGTTGTACTTTCACTCATGGATATTGTAGACTTAGTTGTCAGGGATTTTGCATTATCTTACAGGAGACTTCATTGTAGCAGACCTTAGAAAATGCTAATATGTTCTAAGGTCTTGGTGTAGGGAAAAAAAAAAACACCTTGTTTAGCAATTACATATCTGCTCTTGGTATGGTGGCCTCTCATACTCAGCATGTAAGCAAACACCCCCTCTCTGCCCACAGACCATGCAAATGTAGTCTTTAGTTCATCATTTCTAATTTATAGTGCATGTGGCTTTCCTGACATTCTGCCCCTTCTCTATATTCCTTGCATCCTCCCATTCTGCTGCTCCTCTGAGATGGAAAAACATCATGCAAGGTGTTGTGTTGAAGTCAGCAGACCTAGAGTCAAATTCCCTAACTCACTCACTAGCTGTATGACCTTGATAAGTTACTTAACCTCTCTGAGCCTCACTTGCCTTTTATAAAGAGAATAATAACTACCTTGTGGAATTGCAAGTAGAGTTAGAGATGCTGTAGTCAGGTACTGGTACCAGGCTTCTCACTCAATAGAGGGCAGTGGAGGATGTTAAGTCCTACGGACTTTTGCCCTTTCCCTCTTCTTGCTGTAAGTTAGAGCACTTCAGCGCTGCTACAGTGAAAGCTAATATGGCCCCTACTTAAAAGAGGAAAAGTTTCTAGAAAACTTTGGAAGACTTTAGCAGTAACCTAGTCCAACTGATCCAGTAGACGCAGGAGATCCTAGCACAGATTCCTGACAGATGTTCACCCCATCTCTGTTCCTACCAATAGAGGTCACTACCTCCTGAAGCTGCCTATTATGGAAAAACTGGTTGATTCAGAGAAAGCTTTTCCTTGAATTGAGCTGAAATTAATTTCCCCACAAAATTATAGATTCACAACCATTTAGATCTTTAAGATCTTCAAGCCTACCTGCTGATTTTACAAATGAAGAACCTAGGCTCAGCTAGGTTAGGTGCTATTCCCGTAGAACCAGGCTAAGCCGTCTCCTCCCTCCCTTCAACATTACCAGTCAGCCTGGCCTCTGAATTCTTACAGTGTCCCCATTCCCTGAACTTCCATCCCCATTAACTGGGCTCCATTCTTCACCCCTTTGATGACCTGCCTTTGCATATGCAGATCATGATGCCCAGCACTAAACATGCTTCTTACTGGGATCTAGCTCTAGCAAGGAGAACTAAGACAGTGAGTCAGATCCAGGGCAAGAGCATGGTCACTAGGCTTGGAAAGGCCAAGAAGTTGATCTACACAAAACCAGCAGGTCATTTATAGAAATGCTGGTGATCCTGGTTATCTAGTTTTATTCAGTTTCTCTTCATTGGACACTTAGATACTTTTGAAATATTTGTGCATATGCATATGCACCAAAGAAGGTGCGCAGTAATATTTGCTAAATTACTCTAGGATTTTAGCTTTTTTTCTCTTTTTTTCTTTTTCCTTTCTTTCTTTTTTTTTTTTTTTTTCTAACATAAAAGAAGAGGAAATGGAGCCAGGCACGGTGGCACACACTAGTAACCCCAGTGACTCAGGAAGCTGAGAATCAAAAGTTTGAGGCCAGCCTCAGTGACTTAGCAAGGCCCTGTCTCAAAAAATAAAAAGGACTGGGGACGTAACTCAATGGTAAAGAACCCATGGATTCAATCACCAGTACAAAAAAAGAGTGGAAAATGTCAAAGAAGGAAATTAGTCTGTTGTCTCAAAACTAGAGTTGTCAGTAATTTTGCTCAAATAAAGAATTTCTATAATCCCAGAAACTCAGAAGATTGAGGCAGGAGAATCTGAAGTTCAAAATCACCATGGGCAATTTAGTAAAACCCTGTCTTAAAATTTTTTAAAAAGGCGGGGTGGGTGAGGGGTGCTGGAGCGCTGGGCATGTGGTAGAGTGCTTGCCTCCCATATACAGGGCCCTGGGTTCAATCCCTAGCAACACAACAAAACAAAGCAAAATTTAAAAAATTAAGCAAAAAATTTAAAAAAAATGATTGGGCATTTAGATCAGTAATAAACACCCCTGGATTCAATCCCCAGTTCCCAAAGGGGGAAAAGTTTGTTTTTATCGTATGAATTTAAACCTAAGAAATAGTTCTAGAAGTGTAGCATTATTGGCATTTTACACAATAAACAATTGCCTGGTACAAGATATGATGGAAATAGCCCTGTTCAAAGTTATTCAGAAAAATTATATCAGTGGCTCTCACAGCATTTTTGAGAGAAGAAACAAGGAGATGTAGCTGAAAAGGTTACTATATTATTTAATCTTACAATCCTCAGAGAAGTTACATAGTTTTAGAAAATTGTTGTGGTTATCAAATATTTAACACGATGACGGTGCCTCAGTAATTTTTCTTTTTTGGGGGGGGTGGTCCTAGAGATTGAACTCAGGGGCACTTAACCACTGAGCCACATCTCCAGCTCTTTTTATTTTTTATTTTGAGACAGGCTCTCTTGCTAAATTGCTTAGGGCCTCACTAAGTTGCTTAGGCTGGCCTCAATTTGTGATCCTCCTGCCTGAGCTTCACAAGCTCCTGGAATTACAGGTGTACACCATCATACCCAGCTAGTAATTTGTTTTAAAATTAATACCACATCTGGTTTTTGAAGTTTTCTTTTCTGAATTGACATTGTTAGGTTCGATAAACTAAATTCTACTTCTATTATTATTATTATTGTTATTTTTTCACCAATGTGATGTTTCTTTCTATAAATCTGGGTTTTGTCCTGTTTTTTTGGTACTGAGGATTGAACCCATAGGTGCTGTACTACTGAGCTCCATCCCTTTTTAATTTTTATTTTTCAAACCAGAGTCTTCCTAAGTTGTTGAAAGTGAATTTTCTATTCTGCTCCCTCAGCCTCCCAAGGTCTGTGGGATTACAGGCATGTGCCACCATGGCTAGCTAAATTCCACTTGTAATAGGAGTTTATCCATGTTTATATCCCAGGTACCTCTGGTAGGTTATTTGTTTTCCGCCCCCACCCCCCCCCCATGATAGACTAATTGAATATATCTCCTCCTGGAAAACAGCCTTTAAAATCACCTTCTTTATATGAAAGACATTTTTAGCAATCACACCAGAGGTGGTCTCAGAAATAGCTGATTTTTTTAATATTTATTTTTTAGTCTTAGGTGGACACAATATCTTTATTTTGTTTTTATGTGGTGCTGAGAATCCAACCCAGTGCCTAACGCATGCTAGGCGAGCGCGCTACCACTTGAGCCATATCCCCAACCCCAGAAATAGCTGATTTGATTAGCTAATTGTTGTCAACAACCAAATAAGTACCATGTGAAATTTAAGATTGTTTTTGTCAGAAGTTTGCCATTATTCAAATAGGCCATTTTAAATGGCACACGTGCAGTGGTTATAAGCATATGTGTGTGTGTACAAGTGTGTAGTTTTTGCTATTTTAAAAATAGATATTAAAAGCAGCCCTTGCCAGGTCAAGGAAGTAAGCCTTCAGCTCCTTATTCCTGCCACACATTCTAAGGGAAATCTTGTCCTGGTCTTCGGTTAGACTCAGACTAGCTGTGAAAAGACACTAGCAAGCAGTTTTTAAGTCATGTTCCAGTCTGAGCAGATAGCACTTCTGCAGCTTGGTATAATATGTTGATTTGGTTTTAATTCAGAAGAGTAACTACATGTGGCTTCCTTGTTGTTGTTTTTTTTGTTGTTGTTGTTTGTTTGTTTTGTTGTTGTTGTTGCTTTTGTTTGGTTTGGTTTGGGGTTTTTTTGCTTTATTTTTTTGTAATACGAGGGATGGAACTCAGAGGTCCTTTACCACACAGCTATAACCCCAGCCCTTTTTACTTTTTAATTTGATAGAGGGTCTCACCAAGTTGTCCCCACTGACCTTGAACTTGTGATCCTCCTACCTGCATCCAGAGTCACTGGGATTATAGCCATACACAACCTTGCCTGGTTTACAACTTACTTTGATTTTTTTTTTGAAGAGTAGTTTATAATACCTTTTCGCTTTCTTTTTTTTTAATATTTTAGTTGCAGATGGACACACTACCTTAATTTTGTTTATTTAGTTTTTATTTTATGTGGTGCTGGGGATAGAACCCCATGCCTCATGCATGCTAGGCAAGCACTCTACCACTGAGCCATAACCCCAGCCCTTTTTTGCTTTCTTAAATGTTATTTATCTTACAGGCAAAAGTTTTTTTCTCCTGTGATAAAACATCATTAAGTTTGGAAGTCAGTGGGAAACATGATTTAGTTGTAAAATCAGTGTTATTTCCAACTCTGTTTAAACTCTTATCTGGTCTGACTTTTCTGAGAGAAGGGAAGTGATAGGAGATAGAGGTAGGTGATTTCTGTATCTATGAAGTCTGATAACATTCATGTTAGCAGTTCTCTGTTTAATCCAGCAAAAAGGAACTTTTAATTGCCCGACTCAGTTACTCGTAGAAATTATTGCCAAAAAAAAAAAAAAAAGGACAAAGATGCTGCTTTTGATAACAGACCAAGTTGGCTCTCTGAGGTAAGTTATTAACTTGTATCAGAAACAAAGAACAGCTCTGGGAGTAGAGGCCCATGCCTGTAATCCCATCGACGAAGGAGGCTGAAAACCTGAAGCCAGCCAGGGCAACTCAAAATAAAACCTAAACTAAAAAAGGCTGGATGTATTGCTCATTGGTTGAGCACTCCAAATAAGAAAGAACAGCACCACTTTAGAAATAGAAAACCTGGATTCTGGTCCTTACCACTTTTTTACCCTATGAACTTGGACTTGGGGCAGTTTCTTTCATCTCCGAGTCTCAGTCACTGGTCAAAGGCAGGCAGATGTGGAATCAGATCACCTTTGAGGAGTGTCACTCAGTGGTAAGATCTATTAGCAGAATTTTCCCTGGGAAAAGTAACTGTCTTTGTTTCAGGAAATACCATGATAAACCCCTAGGGCATGAGGCCTGGCTAGGGCTCAGGCAACCAAAAAGAGTCAACGGCTGCACTTACAGAAGCAGGAAATTAATTTTTCTTGGGAGTTGGGGTGTAGGAAGGGGCTCCCTGTAGGGTGGAGGAGTGAGGAGAGGAGTGGGGGAGCTGGGACATTGTTGAAGTAAAGGCTAGTCAGAAACTGCCGGCAGGGAGTGATCAAAAGGACAAGAAAGCCTAAAAGATAATTTTAAGTGGTTTGTGGCATAATGGGCAGTGTGACCCTTCCTCATGACCCCTCCATCTTAGCAACCTTTTACACAGTAATGTTCAGTATGAGTGGGGGGTTCCTTGAAAGAGGAGAAGGAGTCATATGGACACATGGAGGAAAGGAGCCTCTGAAAGGCTGGACCCCAGACACAGAGGCCCTCAGAAATGCTCTCTGTGAGTCAGCAGAGGGCTTGGTAGGGCCTCAGACCAGGTGAAGAGGCCAGCAGAGCCTGCTGCCCAGAGTAGCTGTGAGAAGGCTGCTGCAGGTTGCACTCTGAACACCTCTGTGAGCTTCCTTCTCAGTGTTTCCATCCTGATCACTTAAGCGACAATTTAAAGGTTGATTTCAGAGTCTCCTAGAGTCACCTCCATTTCCATTATTTTAATTAGGACATCAGGCATTGCCCCCTCAAATTGTTTTTCAAGTCCCTCTATATTGTTTATATATCATATCTAGCTTTGGTTAGTTTTGTCATTTTTTGTGGGTTTTTTTTTTTTGTGTGTGTGTGACAGATTCTGGTTTATTTTCTACTTTTTTTAAAATTTATCATTCATATTTTTGTTTACCTGGGACTCTCTGAAAGATTATTTGCAAGGCTCCCACAGCAACCATTTGTAGTTTGATTTCTGTAAACACTCTGCTATAGGACATCAACTTTTAGAATATTTAATAAAATTAGATCATTTTTGCATATCCAAAATGTGACTGCACTTTCAACTTAAATTTTAAAATAAATTTGTATTAAACTATACAATTTTATTTTAGAGAAGTTTCACATTTTCACCCTCTTTCACCCATCCCCCAGCACTGGGGATTGAACCCAGGAACTCATGCATGTCAAGGAAGTGCTCTACCTCTGAGTCACTCTCCAGCCCCTACATTATTATTAAATGATCTCAAATTATCATTTTGGAGTTGCTATTAACAATAACCTTAAAGATTATATTAGTGGGAGAGTAGATTGGTATGATCTTTCTGTTAAGCAGTTTGGCAATATAATACTAATCAAGAGCCTTAAAGATGTTTATGCCCTTCTGCACAGTGATCACACTTCTAGGAATCTTTCTATTAGAAACATAGTCATATACTACATAATGGCATTTCAGTCAATAATGGTCCATATATATGACAGTGGTCTCATAAGATTCTATTGCCTAGTGACATTATATCTATCTGAGTTTGTGCAAGTATATTCTACAATGTTCCCACAATGACAAAATTACCTAACAACAAATTTCTCAGAATATATCCTCATTATTAAGTGATGTGACTGTAATCCAAAGTGTGGTCAAAGATGTACGACAGGGGCTGGGGTTGTGACTCAGTAGTAGAGTGCTTGCCTAGTACATGTGAGGCACTGGGTTCGATCCTCAGCACCACATAAATATAAAATGAAGATATTGTGTCAACCTAAAACTAAAAAATAAACATTAAAAAAAATTTCCCCTCACTCCCATTTAAAAAAAAAGTACGACAATGTTTACTGCAACATTATTTGTGTGACAAATTGGAAACAACCTGAATACCCAGCAAAAGGAAAGTAGATTGTTGTATCCACATGATAAAAATTAGGCAGCAGTGAAAAACTGTAAATTTAGGGCTGGGGTTGTGGCTCAGTGGCAGAGTACTTGCTTCACACATGTGAGGCACTGGGTTCAATCCTCAGCACCACATAAAAATAAGTAAACAAAATAAAGATACTGTTTCCATCGATAACTAACATAAGAAAAAAACTATAATTTTCCCTAAAACTGGTAACAGTTGAAAATAACTTGGATAACCTCTCTGAATGTCTAGGACTTTAAGAATGGAAAGCAGGAGTAGTTCTGTTTGCTATAGGGCTGACATTTGACTATGAAAATCAACCCATCCTGAAGGTGGAGGGTCTCATTTCAGAGGATTGGCTTCAGGTCTAGAGTTTTGTCAATCTAGAGGCCTTCAAAATCTGTATTTTTACTACAGTTTCCTTGTGATTCTGACAGGAGAGTGGCTGGCGACCATCCCTCTACCCTATCCTCAAACACAGAGGCCTTTACTCTGGCAAAAACTGGGAAAGCCAGCAGGGAAAAAAAACTGCTTTTTCAAGAAATGTTTACTCTCTGGGGAAATGCTATTTTGAAGTTGGAGTTTTTAAAATATATGTATTATTCCAAATTTGTGGGGAAAATTAATAGAAACTTAGAAAAAAATAAACACATCAAAATATTTATAGGGTTTATATCTGAGTGATGGAATTATAGATGACTTATGGGGAATCATGACTGTGTTAGTCAGCTTTTTCACTGCTGTGGCTAAAAGACCTGACAAGAATAATTTTAGAGGAGGAAAAGTTTATTTGGGGACTCATGGTTTCAGAGGTCTCAGTTCGTGGATAGCTGGCTTCCTTCCTCAGGGCTCAAGGTAAGACAGAATATCATGGCAGCAGAGCATGGTGGAGGGAAGCAGCTCACATGATGATCAGGAAGCAGAGAGGGACTTCACTCAACAGGTAACAAGATCAGTACCCCAAAGGCATGCTCCCAGTGCTCACCTCCTCCAGCCACACCCTATCTGCCTTCATTTACCATTCAGTTAATCTTCCTGAGGGGATTAATTCAATGATTGAGTTAAGGCTCTCATAACCCCATCATTTCTCTAAACCTTCTTGCATTGTTTCACACATGAGCTTTTGGAGACACCTCACATCCAAACCATAACAATGACTCAGGTGACATAATTTGCCCAAGTTCTCATAATCAGCAAAATGCTGGAGGAAAGATATAGATTCAAATGAACTTGATTATAAAGCCTGTTCTCCTTTTTCCCTATATTTTTTATTGGTGCATTATAGTTTGGACATGTGTTGTTATATATTAATACATGCACACAATTTGTGGGGGTGATACTGGGGATTGAATTCAGGAGCACTCGACCACTGGGCCCCAGCCCCAGCCCTATTTTATACTTTTTTTATTTAGAGACAGGGTCTCACTGAGTTGCTTAGCACCTCACTTTTGCTGAGGCTGGCTTTGAACTTGCCATCCTCCTGCTTCAACCTCCCAAGCTCCTGGGATTACAGGCCTGTGCCACTGCACCCAGCTACAGGCACACAATTTAACAACATAATTTGGCCAATATTATTCCCCAGCATTTCCCTTTTATCTCCCCTCCTCCTGCAACCCCCTGTCCCTCTACTCTCCTGACCTTCCTTCAATTTTCATAAATTCCCATCCTCCTTTCTTTTCCTTTTTCCTCTCTAGTTCCTGCATATGGAAAGAAAACATATAACCCTTGACCTTCTAAGTTTGGCTTATTTCGCTTATCATAATGTTCTCAAGTTCTAAACATTTTCCTACAGATGACATAATTTCATTTTTCTTTATGGCTCAATGAAACTCCATTGTGTATTTTCTTTATTCATCCATTGATGGATACTAAGCTAGTTCCATATTTTGACTATTGTGAAGTGTGCTGATATAAATGTGGGTCTGCATGTAGTGTTACAGTATGATGATGACTTTAATTCTTTAGGATAAATACCTGGGAGTGGTCAGAGAGTGGTTCATTCCTAGTCCTTTGAGAAGCCTACATACTGATTTCCATAGTGATTATACTAATTTACAATCCCACCAACAGTGTAAAATTGGTTTTTTTCCCACATCGTCTCCACATTTTTTATTATTTATATTCTTGATGGCTGCCATTCTGACTGGAGTATAAAGCCTGTTCTCTAACAGCTTCCGAAATAGTATTTACATAAAAATAACTATAGGAGGAATATAAATACGACATTCTAACTATGGTAGATTGAATTATTGATCCCCATGCCACGTCCTCCTGATGAACAGAATGTATTCCATGCACTTTGATTTTGGCTTTGCCATGTGGTTTGCTTTCGTCAGTGGATTGAGGGTGAATATAAACAAAGGAAAGGCTCTAAGTGGACTAGCAAAATTTTGCTTGAACTTTTCCATGAGAATAACATGTTTCGGTAATCTCTGATCCAAGGGCAATGAGAAATATGTGGAGCAAACATGGGCCCATCCCATAGTTTAAAGTATGATCTTATCTAACTGCAGCTTAAAACATCTGCCAACTTGAAGACACTTGGTGAAAAATAAATGACTATGATTTTATATCAATGTGTTGTGGGTTGTTTTATTTTTATGTAGAATTATTATGGTAGATTGATATAAAACACAAAGAGAATCTTGGTATATTAATACAGGTTCAGATTTGTTATGCAATGTTATAGAAGCTATAGGTAGTCAACATCTGGAAAAAGGATATAACAAAGCCTTTTATTTAATGTAACCCTCCTTGTCCCATGGTATGAGATCTAGTCTCCAGTGAGGAGAGAAATATTTACATAAGGAGTACATGACATTCTAAGAAAAAATAAAATAAAAAAGGAACACAAACCCCAAATCTCTAAAGTCTAGGGTTGGGAAAGAGAGTGGATATGAACCAGGCCAAGGGTAGGGGTTGAACAATGAAGAACAGGGACAATATACCCTGATCTCCAGAACTCAGAAGATAGCATTTTTCTATTTGGGGGCATGGAAACACTTTCTGCCCATCATGAGACCCCAACAAGGGCATAGATGTAAAGAATAGAAGATTCCAAACTCAAAAACCTTTATGATTGGAGCTGGCAGGACCTGAGATCCAGCCATTGTGAGCATCCCTCTGTGAGCTTTGGGTAGCTGTGAATTGGCAAGTCTGTGGACTGTACCCTTGGAGTCCAACACTGATCCCACATTCATAGTCCCCTGTCGTTTTTCTGCTTCTCAAGAATGAGAGCATATTTCTTTTAATTAACTACATTTTCTTTTTTTTCTCTCTGTGCTCTTAGTGCTGATAGTATAAATTCTTAGTTGGTTCACTCTCAACAATTACCCCTAGTCAAGAAAGTTATTATCACTGTTTTTGTCCTGTTAGGACTTTTTAAAATTTTTGGTTTATTTTATTTTTGCAGTGTTGGGAACCAAACATGCTAGATAAGGCACTCTACTACTAAGCTATGCACTCAGTGCCTTAGTTAACTATATTTTCTGGTGTACCATGAACTATTTTTTAAACCACCAAATATTCCTTTGCACTTTAGTTTTTAATTGCTGCAACATATTATCCTAGGTATCTATTTAGGATAGGAACTTGGAAACATTTTCTCTCATGTCATATCTTCTACCTTTAAATTTTCTAAAAAAAAAAAAATGAAATCATACCCAAAGCAAACATACTAATTGAAACTACCAGAAAGTGAATTAAAGGGAGAAGAGAAAAATCAAAGAGAATACAAAAGATAAAAGAAACATTTCAATCAAAACCATAAAATGAGATATAAGCAAATAGACTTGCATAAGATTGGTTCTCTAAAGTATTCATTAATATTTAATAAGAAATATCTATGAACAAGCATACCATGAGACAAAATTTTACATCTTCTTTTATAAATCTAAACTCTGAAAATTTATTCTAAGCATGTTTCAAAACTAGAAAAGATGTTTGGCTGCATGACTGAATAGTTCCTAGAAAACACAATCCTCACACAGATCACTAAACTTTGAATGAAATACAAAACCCCAAAGCCTAAAGAGATTAAACAAAGCAGGTATATCCTAGAGAGGACTCAACAGTCAGGAGAAAAACAAACTTCAAAAGGTAAGTTATCCATTGATGGAGCCTCTTCCCTGAAGACAGGCCAGGATCAGCACTGCATGTGGTAGCTAAAGCAGAGAAAACACTTGCTGTCTTTCTGGTCAAAAGCATCCCAGGACAAGATTCAGGGAATCCCCGATACTAGAGAAGGGAAAGTGGGATTCTAGAAAGAGGCATAGAGGAAAGGCTATCAATTCTGTATCTAAACTCTTTCCAAAACACTAGTTGACCCCTGAACCACCCAGGTTTGAGAAAAATTTGAGCTAAGAACAAAAGAATTGACATTTGAGCTCCCATCAAAGGGATAGGCAGGGTTTTTTTTTTCCAGTTCAAGTTCAATCAAATTAATTGCCTGTTTTAAAAATGATGCGTATTCTTCTGAGAATATAGCAGAATCCAGAATCTCTACAATTTATAAGGTCCAGAATGCAGTCAAATGATCCATGAAAACGTGATGCATTTTTCTGAGAAAAGACAATCAACAGAGACCAACAATGAGCACACCACTCAACTGAAATTAGAAGATAAGGATTTAAAAGCTACTATATCCATAGTCAAAGACATAAAGGAAAATGAGATCACAATGAAAAGATAGAGAATCTTAGGAGACATGGAAACTTTAAAAAAAAATCTAGAACTGAAACAACATCTGAAATGAAAAATTCACAGGATAATATTAATAGCAGAATATAGATCAAAGAGAAACAACCCAGGAAGTTTGAAAAGTATTCAATCTGAAGAAAAAGAGGGAAAATAGTGAAAAAATAAATAGCTCCAGGGACTTGTGAAGCAATATTAAAAGTCCAATATATGGGTTGTCAAAGTAAAGAGAATGAGGATGTTCTTTCCTCATTCCCTGAATAATTTAGGAAACACTAATAAAAACTTTCCTATACAAAAGGCCCCAACTTATGATAGTTTGATTTAATTTTTGATCAATTTTGTGATGGTGTAAAGGTGATAATCCTTTAATAGAAACCAAATCTTTATTTTCATCTACTCCTGGGCTAGGGATATGCTCTACATTATACTCTCAAGCTACAGTCAACTCTCTATCATATTGACTTTGGAACTGACTTTTTCAATGAGACTCTTAAAGTGTAAGACATAAAATCAAGAATCACAAACGGGATAGTATCAAACTAAAAAGCTTCTTCACAGCAAAGGAAGCAATCAAGAATATGAAGAGAGAGCCAACAGAATAGGAGAAAATCTTTACCATCACACCTCAGATAGAGCGTTCATCTCCAGGAATACAGAGAACTCAAAAAACTTAACACCAAAAAAATCAAATAAACCAATCAACAAAGGGGAAAAGAACTGAACAAGCACTTTACAGAAGAAGAAATATGAATGTTCAAAAATATGTAAAAATTGTTTACATTTCTAGCAATTAGAGAAATGCAAATTAAAGTTACACTGTGATTCCATCTCACTCCAGTCAGAATGGCAGTTATCAAGAATACAAGTAACAAACCCACCTCAATTTCAAGAGTCAAATAAACCACAACTCAATAATACTGGGTGACTTTAACACACCTCTCAAACTACTGCATAGAGCCTCCAAAGAAAAACTAAAAAAAGAAACTGTAGAAATAATTGACAGATTGGCCCCAAGTGGGCGCGACGCCAGATGTCATCCTGGAGGAAAGAACATCTTGGTCCTGATGTCTGACCATGGAGATGTGAGCCTCCCACCCAAAGACAGGGTAAGGGCTCTGTTCCAGTTGGGAAGTACCGTGGAAGTGAAGGAAGACATTCCACCCTCTCCATACTTCGATCTGAAGTTGAGATGATCCATTTACTCTGAGCAAGGCAACATTGAACATGCCTTCATCCTCTATAACATGTAAATCATGCTTTTTATTGAGAAACTACCAAAGCATCGAGATTATAAATCAGCTGTTATTCCTGAAAAGAAAGATACAGTGAAGAAATTAAAGTAGATTGCATTTCCCAAAGCAGAACAGCTGAAGGCAGAGCTGTTAAAACCATATACCAAAGAATATACACAGTATAATGAAGAAAAGAAGAAAAAAGCAGAGGGATTTGCCCAGAATATGGCTATCCAGTAAGAATTGGAAAAGGAAAGACAGAGGATAGCACAGCAAAAGCAGCAACAGATGGAACAGGAAGAGTTCCATGCCTTTGAAGAAATGATCCAGAACCAGGAGCTAGAAAAAGAGCAACTGAAAATTGTACAGGAATTTGGGGAGGTGGATCCTGGCCTAGGTGGTCCACTGGTGCCTGACTTGGAAAAGCCCTCCTTAGATGGGTTCTCCACCTCGCCTGTGTCATCCACACAGCCTTCAGACTGTAACACAACTGAAAGGCCAGCTAAGCCACCAGTGGTGGACAGATCCTTGGAACCTGGAGCTCTAAGCAACACTGAGAGTATTCCTACAATTGATGGATTGCACCATGTGGTGGTGCCCGGGAGGCTGTGTCTGCAGTTTCTCCAGTTAGCCAGTGCCAACACGGCTCGGAGAGTACAAACGTGGAATTCTCTTGGAAAACTGAGGAGGAATGAATTTACCATTACCCCTGTTCTCATCCCCAAGCAAACTGCTGGGTCTGATTATTGCAACACAGAGAATGAAGAACAATTTTTCCTCATACAGGATCAGCAGGGTCTCATTACACTGGGCTGGATTCATACCCATCCCACACAGACCACCTTTCTCTCCAGTGTCCACGTACACACTCACTATTCCTACCAGATGATGCTGCCAGAGTCAATAGCTATTGTCTGATCCCCCAAGTTTCAGGAAACTGGATTCTTTCAATTAACTGACCATGGACTAGAAGAGATTTCTTCATGTCACCAGAAAGGATTTCATCCCCACAGCAAGGATCCACTCTGTTTTGTAGCTATATCCACGTGACTGTTGTGGACAGAGCAGTGATTGTCACAGACCCTTGATGAGAATTTGGCTCACACACCTTCTGAACACTCTAAAACCATATCAATGTACTATAGCCCCTTAATTTAAGCTTCCTAGAGAGCTTTGGAAGATTTTTAAGACGGAATAGGAAGGTAGCAACACCTGGGAAAGAACTGATTTTTTTATTTCTGGTTTAAAAAGAAATAATTGATTTATATTTTTAGGCCAATCTGGAAAGGAGCAATAGTCTCAGTAAAGCAACTAACTCAAAAATTAAGTCAAAAGAATGGTATGAGGAGCACCCATATGTCCTTCTTTCTGGATTCACCAAGTGTTAACCTTTTTATTTTTTCTCTAAGCTATCTTATAATTTATCTGTCAACTTGTTTATAATCTACCTTAAGTGAGGGCATCCATACATAAATTTGGAAGCCATCTAAAACCTTTTAAGTTTTCCTTTGGTTTATGGGAATATTAATGGAGCTTATTACAAGGGTGAGGGACATCTCACTACATCTGAAGAGACAGTGAGACTCATAAACCTTGAAGAATGATTTTGTCTGGAATTGTGTTTTTTAACAAATATTTCAGGATGTATTTCCTCTGCAATAAAATAACAACTTAAAAAAAGAAAATATAGAACTAAATAATATAATCAATAATTTAGACTAAACAGACATATAGAATATTTCATCCATCAATGAGCAAATACACTTTCTTCTCAACATGGATCCTTCTCTCAAATAGATCATATCTTATGCCACAAAGCAACTCTTAGCAAATACAAAAAAAAAAAAAAAATAGAGATAATACCCTGCATTCTATCAGGCCATAGTGGACTGAAATTAGAAATCAATGATAAAATAAAAAATAGAAGCTACTCTAACACTTGGAGACTAAATAATATGCTATTAAATGATGAACGTACAGCAGAATAAATCAGGGATGAAATTTAAAAAATAAATTAGAGGTAAATGAGAATAGTGATACAACATATCAAAGTCTCTGGGACACTATGAAGGCAGTGCTAAGAGGAAAGACCATTGCATTGGGTTCATTCACTAAAAGAATAGAAAGTAAGTGAATAGATGACCTAATATTACATTACAAAGCCCTAGAAAAAGGACAAATCAACACCAAAAGCAGAAGACAGAAAATAATTAAAATCAGAGCTGAAGTCAATGAAATTGAAAAAAAAATTTGACAAAACAAAAAGTTGATTCTTCAAAAAAATACATAAATTGATAAACCCTTAGCCATGCTAATGAAGAGAGAGAGACAACTCCAAAAATACATGATGAAAAAGGGAATATCACAACAGACACTACTGAAAAACAGAAGATAATCAGAAACTATTTTGAAAATTTATACTCCAATAAAATAGAAAATCTTGAAGATATCAACAAATTATGAACTACCCACACTGAATCAGGAGGAAATACACAATATAAACAGACCAATTTCAAGCAATGAAATAGAAGCCTAGCAACCAAGAAAAGCCAAGGACCAGATGATTCTCAGCTGAGTCTACAAGGCCTTCAAAGAAGAATTAACACCAACACTCCTCAAATTATTCCATGAAATAGAAAAGGAGGAAACTCTTCCAAACTTATTCTATGAAGCTAATATCACCCTAATACCAAAACTAGACAAAGACACATCAAGGAAAGAAAACTTCAAACCGGTATCTATGGTGATCATAGATGTAAGAATTCTCATTAAAATTGGCAAATCACATACAAAAACATATTAAAAAGATAGTGCACCATGATCAAGTGGGGTTCATCCCAGGGATGCAAGGTTGGTTCAACACATGGAAATCAATAAATGTAATTCATTACATCAATGACTTAAAGACAAAAATCACATGATCCTCTCAATAGATGTACAGAAAGCATTGGACAAAATACAGCACCCCTTCATGTTCAAAACACTAGAAAAACTAAGGATAGTAGGAACATACCTCAACATTGTAAAAGCTATATATACTAAACTCAAGGCCAGCATTATTCTAAATTGAAAGCATTCCCTCTAAGAACTGGAACAAGACAAAAAATGGGCTAAGGAACTGAACAGATATTTCACAGAAGAAGAAATACAATCAATGGACACTTTCACCACTTTTATTCAACATCGTCCTTGAAACTCTAACCAGAGCAATCAGATGAAAGAAAGTGATAAAAATAGGAAAAGAAAAACTCAAACTATCCCTATTTGCCTACGACATGATCTTATATTTAGAAGATCCAAAAAATTACATCAGAAAACTTCTAGAATTGATAAATGAATTCAGCAAAGTAGTAGGATATAAAATTAATACCTGCTGGATGCAGTTGCAGTGAGGCAGGAGGATCGCAAGTTCAAAGCCAGCCTCAGCAATAGTGAGGTGTTAAGCAACTCAGTGAGACCCTGTTTCTAAATAAAATACAAAAAGGGCTGGGGGTGTGGTTCAGTGGTTGAGTGCCTGAGTTCAATGTCTGGTACCACCCCCACCCCCCCAATTTTTTTACACCCATAAATCAAATATATTCCTATACATCAGTGATGACTCCACCAAAAGAAAAATTAGGAAAACTACCCCATTTACAATAGCCTCAAAAATAAAATATTTGGAATCAATCTAACAAAAGAGGTGAAAGATCTCTATAATGAAAACTATAGAACACTGAAGAAAGACACTGAAGAAGACCTTAGAAGATGGAAAGATCTCCCATGTTCTTGGATACGCAGAATTAACATTGTCAAAATGGCCACACTACCAAAAGTGTTGTACAGATTTAATGCAATTCCTATTAAAATCCCAATGACATTCTTCATAGAAATAGAAAATGCAGTCATGAAATTCATTTGGAAAAATAAGAGGCCCAGAATAGCCAAAGCAATCTTTAGGAAGCAAAGTGAAGCAGGAAACATCACAATACCAGACCTTAAATTACACTACAGTGCTATAGTAATAAAAACAGCATGGTATTGGCACCAAAACAGACACATAAACAAATGGTACAGAATAGAAGACACAGACAACATAAATACAATTATTTTTGTACTTGACAAAGGTGCCAAAAACATACATTGGAGAAAAAATGGTACCTCTTCAACAAGTGGTACTAGGAGAACTGGAAATCCATATGTAGCAAAATGAAATTAGACTTTTATCTCTCATCCTTCACAAAATTCAACTCAAAAGTGGATCAAGGATCTAGGCACTAGAACAGAGACCATGTGCCTAACAGAAGAAAAAGTGGGCCCAAATATCTACCATGTCATCTTAGGAACTAACTTCCTTAACAAGACTCCTAAAGAACAAGAAGTAAAATCAAGAATCAATAAATGGGGGGGAAAAAGAATAAATGGGATGGAATCATACTGAAAAGCTTCTTCACATCAAAGGAAACAATCAATAATGTGAAAAGAGAGCCTACAAAATGGGAGAAAATTTTTACCACATGCACCTCAGATAGAGCATTAATCTCCAGGATATATAAAAAACTAAAAAAATTAAATAATATGATAACACAATCAATAAATGGGCTAAGCAACTGAACAGACATTTCACAGAAGAAATACAATCAATCAACAAATAGATGAAAAAATGTTCAACATGTCTAACAATTAGAGAAATGCGAATCAAAACTCTACTTAGATTCCATCTCACTCTAGTTAAAATGGCAATTATCAAGAACACAAGCAACAATAAATTTTGGTGAGGATGTGGGGGAATAAAGTACACCTGGTGGACTGCAAATTGGTGCAACCACTCTGGAAAGCAGCATAGTGATTCCTTAGAAAACTTGGAATGAAACCACCATTTGACCCAGTTATCCCACTCCTTGGTCTATACCCAAAGGACTTAGAATCAGCATACTTTAATGATACAGCCACATCAGTGTTAATAGCAGTTCAATTCACAATAACCAAGCTATGGAACTAACCTAGATATCCTTCAACAAATGAATAGATAGGGATTCCACCTCTTGGGTCCCCTTCTTCCTCCAGGGAGAAGTCTTTTCTGCTGTCCTTTAATAAAGCTTTTACTTTCCACTCTAAACTTGCCTCGGCATGCTTCTCTGGTGTTATACTTCAGCATTGGGGAATCAAGGACTTGTCACCGATCACCCATCATTCAAATGGACCTCCAGCATGTTACTTCTCAATTGGACTTCTATCACGGACCACTCGATAGACCCGATTTTTAAAAAGGGGGACTCCAAAACTGCTTGCTCAACACTGCCCCCTTTCAGCTCAAAGAAGCCAGAATGGTCATCAGTCCCTTTCCTTACAGTAGTAAGGAGTTCCCCAAATTAGAGGGAGGAATGAAGCCAGATTTACAAATAGGTAGTTAGTGTAGTTAGGTAAATCGGGTCTAATATGGAGTAAAATAGAGAATGAAGGCCATATTGAGAATGTAGTCCAGGAAAAGGGGAATTAAAAATGTCCCCAAGGCCCAGAGCCCATCCCAAGGAAATGTTAATGAAGCAGCTCCCAGCAAACATGGAGATGCTAATCCAAAAGTCCTTCCTGCCCAGATTACTCCTTCAGCCCACCTGTCTCCCACCCTTTGGGCCTTTCCACCTACATTCCATCACTGCAAGATAACAGAACTAAGGACAGGAATGTGGGAAAGCTGAAAGAAGACCTTAGCTATAAAAAGGGAAAGACATCACCCTTCCACGGATTCCACCTCTTGGGTCCCCTTCTTCCTCCGGGGAAGTCCTTTCTGCTGTCCTTTAATAAAGCTTTTACTTTCCACTCTTAAAAAAAAAAACCCACAAATGAATGGATAAAGAAAATGTGGTTTATATACACAATGGAATATAACTCAGCCATAAAGAAGAAAGAAATGATGGCATTTGCTGGTAAATGGATAGAACTGGAGACAATTATGCTAAGTGAAATAAGACAGTTCCAAAAAAGCAAAAGCCAAATGTTCTCTCTGATATGTGGATGCTAACCCACAACAAGAGAGGATGGGAAGAGGAAAATAGAAGTACTTTGGATTAGACAAAGGGGGATGAAGCCAAAGGGGTGGGGAGGAGAATAGGAAGGACAGTAGAATTAATTGCACATAACATTCTTATACTTGAATACACATGACCAGGGTGATTCCACATCATGTACAACCACAAGAATAGGATCCTAGTTAGAGTAAGTTATACTCCATGTATGTATAATATGCCAAAATAACTCCACTGTCATATATATATATATATATATATATATATATATATATATATATATATAAAGAACAAATTTTTAAAAAAGATCGAAACTCAAAGAACAAAAAGAAAAAAAAAAAAAGATACTGGGCAGTGGCAGCAACCTCAGCTCCCAGTCAGCTACACAATCACGAGTGTACACAACTAATAGTCTTCAGGGTACTGTGTTGCTAAGCTATGATGTTAGGCATGTTAGATATGTTAAATTGGTTAGATTGCAATGTTTTCAATTGATCTGGATGTAACCCCATCTCAAGTTGAGGAACATTTGTGTTAGTCAGATATAAATGTACCAATTAAAGAAAGTCAAGTGAAATCTAAGCAGGGTAACCAAGATACATCATGGTCCAATGGCCAAAAGCCATGAAGAGGAAATTATGAAAACATTATATACCAGAGAATAATAATTTGAGTGACTGACTTTAATATGAAACTTATGGCGACAGTAAAATATGTTTTAAATGCTGGAAAAAAACTGTCTGTCCAGAATTGCGTATCCAACAGAAGTATCTTTCAACAGTAAAAGCAAATGGATGATCTTTTTGGATTAAGAACATGAAGATAATGTGTTATTAGCTGGAGAGTACTGTAAGAAATGATACAGGAAATTCTTCAGGCTGAAGGGTATGAATACGAAGATGGAAATTCACCTTCAGGAAGGCATGAAGAATATCAGAGATGGCAAATATCTGAATAATATAAAAGACTTTACCATAAATTTCTTTTAAATTGTCAGTTTAAAGTGAAAATTATAATTTCTTGTGGAATTTTTAATACATATATAAGTAATACATATGATAGGTGTTGCACAAAGACTGGAGAGGCTGGGGAAGCTCATGTGTTTTCAAGGTTCTACCTTTCACATAAAGCGATGATACAAAATAAACTCCAAATTAGACTTTGAAAAGTGATAGATGCATACTGTCATCCCCAGAACACCCATCAGTAATTCAGGAAGAATAGTGAAAAGGACAATTGATGTAACAGAGTTCAGGGTCAGGGGTGTAGCTCAGCATAGAGTGCTCGTCTAGCATATGTAAGGCCCTGGGTTTGATTCCCACATACAAAATCATCACCATTATCCAAAAGATAGAAGAGGAATATAGAAACATCAAAAAGCAAACCCTTCTGTAGTTTCCCTTTGCTCCCAGAACAAAAATCCTGAAAGCCTCCTTGGCCTGGTCTTGCCAACCTCTCCAGCCTCACCTCTCCCATCCACTAAGCTTCTCCTCCACATTCAAATTTCTCTCTACTCACTCTTTTCTGTCAGCTCTTGCCAGGGACACTCTTCCCAACATCCTTCTACCAGGCTAACTCCTGAACATTCTTCAGGTCTCAGCTCAGGTGACTTCAGGAAGCCTTTCGGGGCCAAGATGCCCTCCTGTGTGGTCCATTGTGCCCCAGATATCCTCCCTCACTCCAGTCACCTAGTCTCTGAAATCTCTTGCTTACTGCCTCTATTTCCCTGAAGTAAGACTCAGGAGGGCAGGGATATGGCTCAGCATTCCATGCCCTGGACTTGCTCGGTGCTTAGTAGCTACTAAGTGCTTAGTAAGCATTTGTCAAGGGACTAAAAGAGTGAGTGAATGAGTAGAGAAGGCCGATTGGTTAGTTTGTTGGAGGAGAGTTCCTGTGCTGGGGGGCGGGGGAAGCTACCATAAAAAAGAATGCAGAGAGAAACTGAAAGTAGGAGAAGCTGTGCTGGCAGGAAAGAAGGCCAAGGTGTCCTGTCCTCCAGGTTTAACCATGTTGTCATAAATGGCAGGATTTCCTTCTCTTAAAGGCTAATAGTGTGTGTGTGTGTGTGTGTGTGTGTGTGTGTGTGCGTGTGTGTGTGTGTGTGTGTGTGTGTGTGTGTGTGTGTGTGAGAGATGCATTTTATCTGTTTATCCGTGGAGGGAAACTTAAGGATTTTTCCCATTTCTTAGCTGTTGTGAATAGTGTGGCAATAAATGTGGCCTAGGTGTCTCTTCATTTCCTGTCTGACTTCATTTCCTGTGTGTCCGTATCCAGAGGTGGGACTGCTGGATCCTATGGTCCTTCTATTTCTAATTTGCAGAAGAACTTCCATACACTCTTCCATAATAGCTCTATCAGTTTCTCCAACAGTGCGCACAGGTTCCCTTTTCTCCACACCCTTGCAACACTTGTCTTTTTGATCATAGCCATCCCACTGGGTGTGAGGTGACAACCCATCATAGTTTTAATTTGCATTTCCTTCAAATCCCTGTTGGCCATTTGAATATTTTTTTTGGGGGGGAAATGCCTGTTCAGATCTTTCACCCATTTTTAAATCAATTTACTTGTTTCTTAGTTTGTATTTTGCTATTGAATAGTATGAGTTCCTTATATATTTTGGATATGAACCCCTTACTGGATGTACGGTTTGCAATTATTTTCTCTTGTTCTGTAGATTGCCTTTTCATTTTGCTGATTGTTTGCTGTGCAGAAACTTTTTAATTTTTTTTTTATTTTTTCTATTAGAGCTTTGTAGTTTTTTTTTTTTCTAATAGACATCATATTTGGGAGAAAAGTTTTTGTTTGATGAAGTCTCACTTGTTTTTAACTTTTGTTGCCTGTGCTTTTGGTATTATTTCACTAAGTGGCTGGGGGCGGGGGAGGCGGGGAGCAGACACAGAAAGATACATATTGCATGATCTTACTTATATGTATAACATTAAAGAGTTGAATTCATACAGAGTTCTCTCTAAAGGATGGTTATCAGGGTTCTAGGGGTGGAGGAAATGGGGAGGCATCAGTCAAAGTGTAAAAACCTTCAGTTTTAAGATGACTAAGTTCTGGGACCTAATGTACAGCATGGTGACTATCATTAATAATAATGTATTATATACTCAAACTCTGCGTAGAGACTAGACAGGAAGTACTCTCACCACACAGGCACAGAAAAGGTAACTATGTAGGGTGATGGACATGTTGATTAGCTTGATTGTGGTAATTATTTTACAGTGTAAGTACATATCAAAATATCATTCTGTGTACCTCAAGTGCCTGAATTCAATTTTTATTTTTCAATATAACTCAACAAAATTTGGGAAACAATAACCTTAAAAAAGGGGGTGGGTGGGTGGGAAGAATTCCAAGATGTATCACTGAACAGTAAAGAGCACAAAGCAATATGGATAGTGTGCTGCCATTGTGAAACAGACTGGTCCACCCGCTGAAGGTCGCACAAGAAGGCTGTAACTGTGGGTTTCATTGTGTAGGGAGGGAAATTTTTTCAATTTGTTCAATGCTCAAGTATTGCTCATTTAAAATAAATAAAGTTAACATCAAAAAAAAATAAATTATAATTAGAATAAGATATATTCTATGCTTATATACCAAAATGAACTCTACTGTCATATATAACAAAAAAAAGAACCAATAAAAAGAAATCACATGGGCTGGGGTTGTGGCTTCGGGGTAGGGTGCTTACCTAGCACGTGTGAGGGCCTGGGTTCAATCCTCAGCACTACATTAAAAATAAATAAATAAATAATAAAGTTAAATATTTTTTAAAAATCACACAAAAAAGAATAAATTATAGACAGGCATTTCATGTGCATTGCTGGCCATAACTGGAAAAAAAAAATTACATGTCTGTAAAAGCATTCTCCAGAATGTATGTGTATGTGTAAAGATTTATTAAAAGGGATGTGCTCACATGATTATGGAGGCTGACCAGTCCCAAGATCTACAGAGTGATCAGCAAGCTTAGGAGAGGTCGGTACAGCTCCAACCTGAAAGCTAGACCCTTAAGATCCCAGAAGAGCTGGAGCTCCAGCTCAAGTTCAAGGGTAGGAAAATGCCATACACCTATTGGAAGGAAACAGGCAAGAGATATTTTGCCTTACTCAGGGGAGGGGCAGACTTTTTATTCTATTCAAGCCTTCACCTGATTGGGTGAGGTCCATCCACATTAGGGAGGGCAATCTAATCTGCTGGGTTTACTGATTTAAAAGTTTAATCTCCTCCAAAAACATCAAAGATAATGTTCAACCAAATATGGTCATCCTGTGACCTACTCAAATTCACACATGAGGGGCTGGGGTTGTGGCTCAGTGGTAGAGCACTTGCCTAGCATGTGTGAGGCGCTGGGTTCCATCCTCAGCACCACATAAAAATAAATACATAAAATAAAGGTATTATGTCAAAAAATATTTTTTTAATTCACACATGATATTAATCATTTCAGTGCCCTACAATAGGGCAAGTGTTAACTTGGAAGTTCAGGGAAAGTAAGCGTGGTAGGGAGGTAAATGGAAAACCAAATCACAGAACACTAGGTTGTACCTGAAATCGCACCATGAAATGTGCATACTCACAAGTAAAGACTGAAAGGAAACAGGAAGAAGTAAAACCAAAACAGTGTCTGTGCTAAATTTTTGAGATTATGGGAAAGAGTTTTCCTTACGTTTTTCCTTTAATTTCTTAATACTATAATTTTTCAAATTAAAAAAACCAGAAATCATAGGTGTAGGAGTGAAATGGAGGGTGAAGCAATAATAATAAGCTGTGCTGACATGTTGTAGCAGATAGCCATTAAATAACTGAGTAACTGATACTGTCTTCCCTCGGGTTCCCCCCAGAAGCAGCGAGTGATACAAAATTCAAGTGAAGGCTATTTACTGGGGAGGCGATAGTTGGTAGGAAAGTGGGGGAGTGAGACTGGGTGGCCAGAAGCTAATGCAGGGTGCTTTAATGAGAAGGTTACCACTAGAAGCAACTGAGTCATAGTCCACAGGGGACCTCTGGGAGAAAGTGTGGAACAGGCCTCAGGTTTGTGTCATTTGGAGATTCAACAAGGAGGTTTAATCTACCAGCTCCCACTTATTATTGGTCAAAAGGGCTGCTCCTGTGGCATTACCTGTTGGGAGTCGCCGTGGCTCCAAAGACTAACTTCCCCATCCCCCAAGAAGAGCCCTCTAATGGTGAGCCCTGCTGGCTCACATGATCCTTAACCACCAATCAGACTAGCCCTGCTGGCTCACATGATCCTTAACCACCAATCAAAATATGCTAAAATAGACAAACGATAAACATAAACTGGAAAAAAAAAAGGTAGAAGGGCTGGGATGGGAAGTATGTACCCTAGTGGTAGAGCACTTGCCTAGCATGTAGGAGGCATACAAAAATCAAGTGAAGGCTATTTACTGGGGAGGTGATGGCTGGTAGGAAAGTGGGGGAGTGCTAACTGTCAAACCCTTCAACCATTAAACTGTCATAACTGTCAAACCACCCCCGGCTCTATAAATATGCGGAGCTGTTCCTCAATAAACGGGCATTTTTCTCCGACAGCAAGCCTTGATCATTCTTTCATTACCTCCATGGCATCTCCAGCCTGCCCCAAATAGGGGTGCATAGTACCTCTGTGGCTAGAGAGAGCCCTGAGGCAGAGTCACGGGTGCTTGCTGTGAGAGACTGTGGCATGTAAGGGAACAGGGAGTACTGAGGGGGTGGGGTGAGTCACTGATAGCACCTGCAGGGCTTACCATTCCTGAACACCTGTGTAATCCAGGCACTTAGAGAACATTGGCTCTGATCCCCACAAGAGTTTTACACGGTGAAGCTCAGAGAGCCTGTGATGTGCTCAGTCAATCAGGGCAAGGTATAGAATCAAGTAAGTGACTTGAACCATAAGCCCAAGATATTTTTTCCTTTCTTTTGCTGCTTCCCTAAGTAAACTCAGCATTGCAAATTTCCTAGTTGGACCCACCCAAAAAGTCAAAAAACCACCACATCAAGGTCAAGTCATGCAACCAATAAATATTAAAATCTGTAAGAGAAAGTCAGCAAGGGAAAGAGGACATCTACCATGACAGAAACACCAAGACCCGCTAAGACTCTGATCACAGGAAAACCACACTTCGCATTTTCCAAAAGGTTAAAGAAGAAAATTATCACTATGGAAGGAAATTTGTAGGCGCTATTAGAAAAGCAAACCTAATTTGTCACTCTGTCTCTCAGAATCTGTCAATGGCTCCCAGTTGCCTCCATTGTAATTCCCTTAGTAGAACATACAAGGGCTTTAAGATTCAGCTTCTGCCAACTTCTCCAGCTCATCTTCCACCACTCTTAGCCATATAAAACTATCTGCAGTCCCCAAGTAGCCCATCTCAGTCATGCCTCTAAGCCCTTTAAGGGTTGTTTTTACTACCTAGAATTCCTTTTGCATCTCTACTCTAATTCATACTTATTATTCAAGGCTTGCCTTAGTTGTTACTTATTATAGCAAAGTGTCTCAATCTAGCTGTCTCTCTGTCTCTCTCTCCCTCTCTCTCTCTGCACTGGGAATTCAACTGGACTATGACTCAGTTGCTTCTAGTGGTAACCTTCTCACTAAAGCACCCTGCATTAGCTTCTGGCCACCCAGCCTCACTCCCCCACTTTCCCACCAGCCATCACCTCCCCAGTAAATAGCCTTCACTTGATTTTTGTATGCCTCCTACATGCTAGGCAAGTGCTCTGCCACTGGGGTACATACTTCCCATCCCAGCCCCTCTACCTTTTTTTTTCCAGTTTATGTTTATCCTTTGTCTATTTTAGCATATTTTACACCTTTAAAACAAAATTTGCACAATACATGTCAACGTATCTCTGAGAAGTTAAACAGTTATTTAAAAAATCTCAGTGCTGGGTGCAGAAGTGCTTGCCATAATCCCAGTGGCTTGGAGGGCTGAGGCAGGAGGATTGCAAATTCAAAGCCAGCCTCAGCAATTTAGCAAGACCCTAAGCAACTTAGTGAGAACCTGTCTCAAAATAAAATAAAAAGATCTGGAGAGGTAGCTCAGTGATTGAGTGCCCCTGAGTTTCATCCCTGGTACGAAGGTTAAAAAGAAAAAAGTAAAAGCTAAGCCTATACCTTACCTGTGCCATTATCATCTGACAAATGAAAGAAAAGCCAAACACTGGATTACAATAACCCATCTCAGGAAAATTTTCCAATTCAAATTAGAAGGGCTCCAGTTTATAAATCTCTCGCTCTCTTCCTCCTTTCTTTCTTTCCCTCTTTCTTTCTTTGTACTACTGGTAATTGAACCCAGGGACACTTAACCACTGAGCCACATCCCCAGCCCTTTTTGTTTTTTGAGGCAGTGTTGAGAGCCATGTATAAATTATGGGTTAGTTTGTGCCATTAAGGCAGGGAAGCTGCTTTTCTGGGAACTCCTGGGTGAAATTCCCTGGTTGGAGAAAGTTCAGATCATGCTGGCGCCCTGCCTTAGCTCACAGCCTTAGGAACAAACACAGCCGCCAGGAGATGGGTGTAACCTGCCAAGACCAAACAACCTGTTTACTTCAAGACCTTGCCACGAGGATGTGGGGGAAAAGGCACACTCATACACTGCTGGTGGGACTGCAAATTGGTACAGCCAATATGGAAAGCAGTATGGAGAATCCTTGGGAAACTGAGAATGGAACCACCATTTGACCCAGTTATCCCTCTCCTCTGTCTATACCCAAAGGACTTAAAAACAGCATACTCCAGGGACACAGCCACATCAATGTTTATAGCAGCTCAATTCACAATAGCTAAACTGTGGATCCAACCTAGATGCCCTTCAGTAGATGAATGGATAGGGAAACTTTGGTATACATACACAATGGAACATTATTCAGCATTCAAAGAAAATAAAATCATGGCATTTGGTAAATGGTATGGAGTTGGAGAATATAATGCTAAGTGAAATTAGGCAATCTCAGAAAACCAAATGCCAAATGATTTATCTGATTTAAGGATGCGGATTCATAATATGCTGCTGGGTGGGGAGGGGAGGATTAAATGAACTCTAGATAGGGCAAAAGGGAAAAGGAGAGGGAGATGAAGGGAGGGGGCATGGGGCATAAGGGTAAGAAAGATGGTGGAAGGCGATAGTCATCATTACCCTGAGTACATGTAAGAAGACATGAAGGATGTGACTCTACTTTGTGAATGAAAAATTGTGCTCCATATGTATAATATGAATTGTAATGCATTCTGCTGTCATAGCAACAACAACAAAAGACCCCTGCCATACTGAAACCTTTGATGTACTTCTCCTTAAATAAAGGATTGGAACCTTTTTCAGTTATTCAGGTCCAGTTCCTATCAGGGCTGGAAGACCTATCAGGTGTGCCCCCCTTTTAAATCTAATTTCTGGTTTTGTCTTTTATCCCTTACTGATTATTTCAGGCTTTTTATTTTTCCAGGCGGTTCATACCTCTAAGCAGGAATCTACTCTACTGGGGTGCTGGTTACCCCGGCATAAGACAGGGCCTCTCTAAGTTAGTTAGGGACTCACTAAGTTGCTGAGGTTGAGCTCGAACTTGCAATCCTCTTGCCTCAGCCTCCCAAGATGACAGGTGTGCACTACCTCACTCAGCTTTCAATCTTTAAAAAAATAAAAACAAATCTAAGTGATATATACAAGTATCTCTTACTAACCTTCCCCTGAGACTCTAATTATTTCACTTTGAGAATTGTTGATGAACAGAATAATCTAACTCTCCATCACTGGGATGATTTTGTATATTTTTTTTTGTAAATTATTTTTTCTGAGGTATATTTTTTGTAAATTATTAATTATAGATTATGAACATAACAGTTTTTTACTTCTTCAAATATAAAATGGTCTCATTGAATATATGTTTTAGCTTCTTCCCTTCAATTTAAAGATTATTCATGGCAGCTTCCAAATCCCTTCCTCCCCACACCCAAGATGAGAAACCAGTATTCATTCCCTAGGGAGCTTTTTAAGACACCAGGCTAGGTGCCATCTCTATGTTCACAAAACATCTTATATACACACCTTTACATAACTCTTTTACACTGTTTTGGGAACATTGATTTAATTGTTAATTTAAATGAGATGTTAAGTAGCTTCCTCTATTTAAAGGGAACTAACATGTAGTAGGCTCCACTGTGTTCCAGGCACAGTACAAATTATGAGAGGTAACTTTACCATCCCCAGGAGGAAAACGAGGACAATTTACCAAGTAACTTTTGAACTAGTAAATAATGAGCCATAATTCCAGGTCCCATCTGCTTGACAGGAGAACTTGCTCCTCCTATAAACTGTATTTCCTGCCTGAGGCAGAGGCTGTGTCTAAGCTCTGTATCCACACACTCAGCACAGTAGCTGAAACATAGAAGACCTACAACATTTTTGGAAGTGAGTCAAAGGAATAAGAGAAGCGATAAAAATATGAATGGATGTCACTGAACAAATTAACAATTAAGAACCACCAAGCCAGAAATCTAAATCTCAGGGTATTTGCACAGAAAGATTCAAAACAAATAAGCCACAAAACAATGCAAGAAAAACTAAAAGACTTATAACATAGATTAGAAAGGTCCAGGTGAAAACAATGGGGTGGAATGGGAGGAGGGGGTTATAGGAAATAGAAAAGGCTGACAATGTGGAAATAATCATCAGAGAAGTAAGTAAAGAAAATACAGCCAAAGCTGGGGGCAGTGGCACACGCTTGTCATCCCAGCAATGCAAGAGTCAATAGATGAATGGAAAAAAAATAGGGCATTCTTTGTGTGATCATTTGTGTTCTTTTTAATCTCACTTTGAAGACAATCAGCTTGGCCGTCTTATCTTCAGTGCTTAACACAGTGTGTCACCTAAGGCAGGACTCAATCAACATTGTACTGGATGAATCAAAGAAAGCTGAGCCCAGATAATGAGAAGACATGTAAAATCCCATTCAAATGGCACCCAAAACAGACCCCACTGGTGGTTTTGAAGCACGGTTCCAAGAGGTGGAATCTATGCCCTTGAATCTGGAGAAGGCTTGTGAGTGCTTCAGTCACAGAATCTGACACAAGTGGTGCTATGTGATAACTCAGGTTAGATCAGAAAGTCAACCAAGCTTCCCGTCTGGTTTTCCTGGACTGCTCACTCTCCAAGTCTTTCCTCCAAGAGCCCAGTCACCCTGTGAGAATCCCGGGCCAAGTGAAGAGACCCCATATAAGCACCCAGCTGACAGACACTGCCCAGCCCAGCGTCATGTTATCCCAGCCAGGCAACAGGCTCCTGAGTGATGAGAACCCCAGGTGATCCATCTTCCTGCCACCAGAGTCTCCTTTCATGGAGATCTGAATGTCGTGACGCAGAGACAGGCCAGCCCTCCTGGGCACGCTCTGAATCAATGGCCCACAGAATCCATAAGCATAATGAAACGGTGGCTGTATCATGCTGTCAAGTTTGGCGTAGCTTGACATGTAATAATAGAAAAATCAGGACAATATCTATCTACCCCTTTTAAAGATACTCTGTGTCAGATGTTTGCCATTTTATAAATCCAGGATTTTATGAATCATAAGTAAAAAAGAAAAAATAACTTTTAGAGAAAAAAAATAACTTTCAGAGATGAAGGACTAACCCTGAGATGCTGGACAAGAAGAAGCCCTAAGAGGAAACAGGAGAGGACTGAGCTATTGCCTATTATTTAGGTTGCCTTCTCCTCTTTCAAGACAGAAGAAAACCAGTCATGCCCTTCCGTGGCTTAATGGATAAAAAAAAAATGTGGCATATATACACAATGGAATTTTACTCAGCAATAAAAGAGAATAAAATCATGGCATTTGCAGGTAAATGGATGGCGTTGGAGAAGATAATGCTAAGTGAAGTTAGCCAATCCCCAAAAACAAATGCTGAATGTTTTCTCTGATATAAGGTGACTGACTCATAGTGGGGTAGGGAGTGGGGAGCATGGGAGGAATAGATGAACTCTAGATAGGGCAGAGGGGTAGGAGGGGAGGGAAGCAGGCAGGGGATTAGCAAGGATGCTGGAATGTGATGGACATCATTATCCAAATTGGGTGTCAACATACTTTATATACATACAGAGATATGAATAATTGTGGCATTTGTAAGTTATAAGAATTGTAATGCAAAAAAAACAAAGTACATGTATAAAGACAAGAATTGGCGTGAACATACTTTATATACAAAGATATGAAAAATTGTGCTCTACATGTGTAATAAGAATTGTAATGCATTCCACTGTCGTGTAATTAAAAAAAAATAAAATGACCTACAACATCACACACACTCAGAATTCCTATACTATCCCTGAACTGCATAGACCATCATAAGGAGCAGGGGAAAGCAATGAACACAAACACAGAGAATAAAAATAAAGATACAGGTAGTCAAAAGAGGTAAGCAAATTTAAAACATTAACAAAGGAGGGATTTTAAGGTTGTAAATATAACTCAGCCTAGGGAAGTATTTTTCTAATTGTAGGTCACCATTAATTAGTGGGTCATAAAATCAAATACTGGCTCTCAGCCCACTTGGGAAAAAAAAGCAATAAAATATACTAGAAAATAACAGAGTAGAAAACACTAGAGTTCATCCTAAGGATACTTAGCAGTATTCTGCACAAGTTCAATGAATGGTGAGGGAGAAAGGGATGTGATGAATTCAGGAACTGGTTAGGATTTCTTTATTTCCCTGGAATGTGATGATCAATTTGACTTTTATCACCATGGAAAGGTTAATGTTGAACAGTTGCAGCTAACATCAGAGCAAAGCTTAGTACAATTTTATCTGTTGTTGGAAAAATTGTTCATTCCTAATGAATTTTAGATAAGAATTTTCAGGGTTTTTCAGAAAAGGCATTATTATATTGCAGTCCACTTTAAGATACAAATGTATAACATTTTAACTGAATGTGTACACAATGTTTTAAAATTAATTATTTCATAGAAAAAAATGATCAAGTGAAAAATACAAAGGCAGGCTCAAGTTTAACGGCTGGACGTGGGGAGTGTAAATTATGACAAGATCCAGAAAAAAATGCTTATTCTGGAAATGAGTAAATGCAAGACCATTTCAAATATGGTAATGGCAAATATTTGAAAACCACTGAACATGATCACGATGTACTCTTCTTACTAGTGTTCTCACAAATGAAAAGCTTAAGACCTTCAAAATAAGAAAGATGCTTAGCTGTGATAAACCCTTGAATATATAAGAAGAAAATGATCTAAAGTTCCTTGAACAGTTCCGTAGTCATCCTATGACTGTTAGTCATAGAAAGCACAGTTGCCAACATATTTTAGTTGCATATTGTGTGTGCTCCCCTGTCTGTGATTAATGTTGGTTAAAACAAAACAACAACAACAACAAAAAAAAAACCCAAAGGACAAACTCAGTCCAGTCACAACTCTTATGCGCCAGACTAAAGATCTGAGTCACCTCACCAGTCAAGGAATCATAACCAGATAAGATGAAGGTAGATGGGACACACAATTGTTATTGGATTAAAGAAGTTATAAATACTGGCAATGACTCTCTGACCAGTCACAAAACTGAGGACTGTAATACTTAGGAACATTTCTTCCTAATTTCTGTGTATACTAACCAACTTTTCCTTCCCCCTGCCAGTGCCCTACCATATAACATAGGACAGGTTAATAGTAAACCAACTTCACATCTCAGTTTTTAAATTATAGGACATCAAGGGATTTGTAACTCAACTAAAGAATAAATTCACCCAGTGATAAATAAAGGGACTTTGTCTACTCTTTTGGGAAAGGGCTGGCATGCTTTTGTTTAAATGATGGAAACTTATATTAAGCAGAACCATGATTGTGTTATATTCTTTTCCTGGGAGTTAAGTACGATTATAAAAGGTATATACAGGGGTCAAGTCAACAAGGATGACTCTGGTGACTATGTCTTATATTGACTTGGCTAAACTCTAGCTATTTATCGAAGAATCCCTTTCCCTGCATATTTCTAACATGAGGGATTTGAAAGGCACAAGTGAAGCAGCAGCCACCCACTTTTATGAAGGAGGTCTGACATTTGGGGTCGTGGGAGGCACTGCTGCATTCCACCTGTGTTCTCGGCAGGCAGCTGTGCTGATGTGGGCAGCAGCCAGGTCACAGCTCCTCCAGATACTTCGGGGTCTCTCTTTCAGCTTCACCAAATCCTGGGTCAGGGCTAGAGAGAGAGCAAGGGAGGGAGAGAGGACAGTTTAAAAAAAGGGCGGGGAATCTCATTGAAATAGAAGGGAAACTAATAAAAGAAAGGGATCAAGAGGGGGGGCAAGAGGGTAGGGCATGGGGAAGTGCTGGGGAACCAAATCTACCACATTATGCTATATTCACGTACAAATATACCACAACGAATCTCGAATATATATATACATACATATGTATATAATTATAATGTACTAATTAAAATAGTACTAATAATAATGGAAGGGCAATCAGTAGAGGAGAGCAAGCATATCAGAATGAGGGAAAGGAAAAGGGAATGAGATTGATGAAAGTACATGCATGTACAAATATGGCATAATAAATCCCACGGCTATGTATAATTATAATAAATGGATAAAAAAATTTTAAATTGCACTCACTTCTCTGAAGGTCTCCCTATAAATGAAGTTGGTGAGAGATCAACATGGGTTCCAGGGAAACAGTACTCTAGCTTGTTCTTGTTCTTGGGCTTCGAAACCCACCACCTCTTCTTGACTGCAGGTTGCCCTGACTACAAGCCCAGCATTAGATGCAGGACCACTGACTTATATAGACTGACTAACTCACCCGCCACCAATTATGTCAGGTCAAACCCCTTAGATCTCCCAAAATGGCTCTGCTTCCCTGATAGAATCCTAACTGATATCCCTCTCTCCTGGGGCACAAGTGTGCCTCCTGCCTCAGCTTCTCAAGTAGCTGGGACTATAAGCGTGCCACAGCGTCAGGCTGCAGTTGTACACTTCGATCAGGAAATGTCTAGTTGTCTCTGTATGTGATGATATAATAGTTACTGATTATCAATACCAAGATCATTATTTCATTATTGTTTGAAAAATAACAACACAATTCTTTCTTCTTTTATTAGCTATATACTTCTGTAAAGAGGAATGAAGCAGCTGTTTTATTTTGAGTGCAATTTATATAGGAAAGGCAGGATAAATAACTTTCCCCACCTTGTATGGATTCCAAAATAATGATCTGGTTCCCTAGCATCTTCCAAAGATGACCAACAAATTATGAACTTATGAGCATAATTGAGGAATCTAAAATAATTGCAGTTATTAATCTTATGGACATTTTGGAGGTATTTGGGCAGTTATGCTATTTTGGGGCAATAAATGACTCAGTTTCAAATGAGTTCTGAATCACTTTAACACACCTGTGTGTTAAATGGTTTCCTTTAATGGTTTCTTATTTTCTGAGTGTTTCAGACTCAATTCAAGACATGGAATCAACTGTTTCTCCAAAGAACACTAGTTTAAGTGTGAAATAAGTATTGGAAAGAGCTAGAAAAAGCAACTTTTAATTTTTATTTTTTAAAATTTAGATTAAATTAATTTAACTAACACATAAAATTATACATATTGATGGGCTACTGTGTGATGTTTTGATATAAGTATACACTGTATAATGTTTAAATCAGGCAAAACAAATCTATCTCCTCAAACAATTATCATTTATGTTGAAAACATTCAGAATTCTTAGTTTGTTGAAATATACAGCATGTAATTGTTATTTGTAATAGTACACCAGAACTCCTTATTTCTGACTGTAATTTAGTAACAGTTAATCAACCTTTCCCCATCTCTCCCTCCCCTCTCTTCTCTCCAGCCTCTGGTAACCAATGTCTAGAGCTCAACTTGTATGAGTTCACCTTTTTAAAATTCTGTAAGATCATACAGTACTTGCCTTTCTCTGCCTGGTTTATTTCGCTTATCATAATGATCTCCAGTTCCATCCATGTCATCCCAAATGACAGGAAGTCATCCTTCTTTATGGCTGAATAGTGTTTTATTATGTATATGTGATACATTTTCTTTTTCCATTCATCAACTTGAGGGGCACTTGGGTTCTTTCCAATTCTTGGCTATTGTGAATAGTGCTGCAATAAATATGGAAGTATAAATGTCCCTTCAACTGACTACTTTCATTTCCTTTGAAAATATCCCAAGGAGTCTGATTGCTGGATCACATGATAATTCCATTTTTTAATTTCTTGAGGAATATAGTTTTCCATAATGACTGTACTTATTTACATTCCCACCAGTAGTGTGTGAGGATTATCTTTCCTCCATATCCTTGACAACACGTATTATCTCTTCTATTTTGATAACAGCCATTCTTACTGGAGCCCAGTGTTACCCCCACTGTGACTTTGGTTTGCATTTCCCCATGATGAGCAACATGGAGCATTTTTTCACGTCCTGTTGTCCGTTTGTATGTCTTCCTTTGAAAGATGTCTAATTAGGTTTATTGACCATTTTAAAATCAGGTTGTTAGCTTTAGTTTTTGCAGTTCTGGGGATTGAATCTAGGGCCTTGCACAGGATACACGAGCATTTTGGCATTGAACTCATCCCCATTTTGGTTTTTAACTATTGAGGTTTTTGAAAACTCACATTTCTCATATAGAGGAGATTCTTTCTTAAAAAAATCGTTCTGTCTTCCAGATAGTAACCCAGGTGTACAGTTTTCAGTTAGCGTCTCTCATTCTGTAGGTCGTCTCCGCACCCTGTTGATGGCTTGCTGTGCAGAAGCCTTGTAGTTGATGTGATCCCGTTTGTCTGTTCTTGCTCATGTCTCTCGTGCTTGTGGAGTCCTACCCAAAACACCCTCGCCCATGCCATTGTTAGTGTCTTCCCTATGTTTTCTTCTAGTGGTTTTCTAGTTCAACTTTTAAATTTAAGCCTTTGATACATTTTGAGTTTTTAAAAAATAATTTTTTTAACTGTAGATGAACACCATACCTTTATTTTATTTTATTTTTTATTTTTATGTGATGCTGAGGATGGAACCCTGTGCCTCACACATGCTAGGCAAGTGCTCTACCACTGAGCCACCATCTCAGCCCCTTGAATTTCTTTCTTCATTTTTCCATACATGGAGGAAGGTTTATTCGTCTGCTAGGGCTAAGGAAATGCAGGCTTGGGTGTCTCATTTCTGTCGTTTTGGGCTTCTGCCAGCTCTCTGTCCATCCACTTCAGCTCAGCCTGCCTCTTCTCCTCCATGGCTACCCTTCTCCCTCCTCTGCTGGTGTCTTTTTTTTTTTTTTCTCTTAAGTTTATTTCAAACCCAATGTCTTCCATCAACAGTTTGTTTGTTTGTTTGTTTGTATGTTTATTTATTTGCGGTACTGAGAATCAAACCCAGGGCTTCACACATGCCAGGCAAGTGCGCAACCACTGAGCTCCAGCCTCTCCTCTTCTGGGTTTTGTTTTGTTTTGTTTTACGAGGACTCATCCCATCAACCATTTTTTTTTTAAGTTGTAGATGGACACACAACACCTTTATTTTGTTTATTTATATGCGGTGCTGAGGATCAAACCCAGTGCCTCAAACATGCTAGGCAAGCACTCTACCACTGAGCCACAACCCCAGCTCTCTGCCTGGGGTTTTAGGTGACCAGTGCCTGGCTCTGTAGGCCACTCCAAGGACCACAGGGAACAGTGGCTGAACTCGATGAGCAGAGAAACCTGTACAATCTTGTCCCTTTTGTTCATTTTTTTCAACTGGTAAGAAATAGTTGCATCCCGTCATCATTTATTGAAAAGACTCCTTTCTCTCATGTACTCAGCACCTTTGTAGAAAATCATTACTTCTAGGTTCTCTATTCTGTTTCATTGGTTTGTGTGTCTGACTTCATGCTGTTTTGATTACTACAACTTTGTAATATATTTTGAAGTCATGTACTATAACACCTCCTGCTTTGTTCTCACAATGGCTTTGGCTATATAGGGTTCCATATAAATTTTAGAATTTTTTCCCCTAGTTCTGTAAAGAATGTCATTTTAAAAAAAATGTTTTTGGTGCTGGGGATTGAACCCAGGGCCTATGCATGCAAGGCAAGCACTCTACCAACTGAGCCATATCCCCAGACCCTCCTTATTTTTTTTATTAGTGCATTATAGTCATACATATGATGGGATTTGCTGTTACATATCTGTGCATACACATGATATAATAACATAATTTGGCCAATACCATTCCCCAGCATCTTCCCCCTCCCTCCCTGCCATTCCTGTTTTGATAGGGATTGCATTAAATCTATAAATACCTTTGGTAGTATGGGCATTTTAACAAAATCAGTTCTTCCAATGCATAAACACAGAATGTCTTTCCATTTATTTATTTATTTATTTATTTATTGTAGGTGTATGCGTGTGTGTGCGCGCGCACTTCAAGTTTTTTTATTAATATTTTGAGGTTTTAGTTGTAGAGATCTTTCCCTTCTGTTAAATTTATTCTTAGGTATTTTATTTTTTAAATAACTGTTAAAATGAGATTGCTTTCTTGATTTCTATTTCAGATAATACTTATTTGTACATAGCAATGCTACTAATTTTTTTTTCTGTGTGTGTGTGTGTGTGTGGTGCTGGGGATTAAACCCAGGGCTTTGTGCATGCAAGGCAAGCACTCTACCAACTGAGCTTTATCCCCAGACCTAATTTTGTGTATTGATTTTATGTCTTGCAACTTTGCTAAATTCATTTATTAGTTCTAATAGGTTTGGGTCAAGTCTTTGCCCCAAACAGTGACACTTTGACTTCCTCTTTTCCAATTTGAGTGCCCTTTATTTCTTTTTCTTGCCCTATTGCTCTGGTTAGAGATTCAGTACTATGTTGAATAAAAGTGGGCATTCTTATCTTGATCCAGGTCTTAGAAAGTTTCCAGATTTTCCTCACTCAGTATCATGTTAGCTATTGGCTTATTATATGTGGCCTTTATTATGTTGAGGTACATTCCTTTTGTGTCTAATTTGCTCAGTATTTTATCCTAAAGGAATGTTGAAATGACCATATGTTTTCATTGTTGCTGTTGTCTTTTGTTTGTTTGCAGTGCTGGTGATTGAACTTAGGACCTTGTACATAATTAGACAAGCCCTCTTTTACTGAGCTACATATCCAGCCCTGAACATATGGGTTTTGTCCATTACTCTGTTAGTGTGGTATATCTGGTTTATTGATCTGCATATATCAAAACATCTTTGCATCCCTAAGAAAAATCACACTTGATCATGGTAAATAATCTTTTTAATATATTTATAAATTCAATTTGCTACTATTTTATTGACAATTTTTACACACATGTTCATCAAGAATATTGGTTTGTAGTTTTTTTTTTCTTTGTAATATCCTTGTCTCAGGTATCAGTATAATGCATCACAGAATGTGTTTGGAAGAATTCCATCCTATACAATTTAAGAAATTGAATAACTGAATAACTTAGGAAAACTGATATTAGTTATTTTTTGAATATTTGGTGACCTTATGAGTGAAGCCATCTGGTCCTGGGCTTTTCCATGATGAAAGAGTTTTTATTATTGAGTCAATCTCATTACTTGTTATCAGTCTTTTCAGGTGTTCCATTCCTTCATAATTCAGTCTTGGTAAGATGTATATGTATAAATCAATAAATAGAAGATGCAATAATTGAAAAAAAAGATGTATATGAACAGGAATTTTCTTACTTATGGGTTACTAAATCTGTTGGTAATAGTTGTTGAAAAGCTTTTAAATTTTTAAATTTTTATTTGTTATGTATGTATGTATTGAGATGGAGTCTCACTGTGTTGCCCAGCCTGATCTCAAGATCTTGGGATCAAGTAATCCTCCTGCCTCAGCTTCCTGAATAGCTGGAACTATAGGCATATGTCACTGTACTCCATTGAAAAGTTCTTTTGTTGTTGTTGTTGTTGTTGTTGTTGTTATGGGGTCTTACTAAATTGCTGAGTCTGGCCTCAAATTTGTTATTCTCCCGCATTAGCTTCCATGTCTCTGGGATTACAGATGTATGCTACACACCCCATTCAAAAGCTCTTTTTATTTTTAAAATAAAGTACATCATGAAATCAAACACAGGAATACAGGATTTTTTAAATTAACCTCACCATTTTAATCTCTTTCACTCTTTTTTTCTCATAACCAAAAAACCAACATACTCCTGTTTCTGCTCTCCTTTCCTCCAGCATACCATACCCACTTTTGGGTTCCCTTTTCATTTACTAGTATATCTGAGGTGTCACTCTGTACCAGTATATAAAGGTCTCCTCTCTTCTTACATCTGCATGATATTCCATCATATGTAAATACATATACATAGTTAATCCCACCAGTTCCTTCTTAAAGGATATTTGTGTTATTTCTTTTGTTATTATACATAATTGAATAATTAACCTTTTAGAATACTTTGTTCAGATGTTGAAGCCACCCATTTCCAAGTCTGCTGGTTTTTTTCCAGAGAAAGTACTAAGCAGGTTGCATGAACCTGTAAACCAGATTCATATTCTTCTAATATCAGTGTTCCCCAATTTTTGATATTATATTATTTGGAATTTCTCTATATTATATTTAAATATTAATAATATTTAATACAAACTTTTCTTATACTTCATTCATTGCAAGAATATAATCTTCTGAAAATTTATTTCCTATATAGTTTTGTATTTGGTCACGGGGTGAAAATGTATTTCTTATTGTGAATTACAGTCAAAAGGCACTCAGTCAGAAGGGGATAAAAATAGCCGGGAGCACTCATAACTGAGGGTCACGTTTTGTTTTTCGATTCCTTAACCCCAGCTCTCCTAAAGCTAGAGGTGCCAACCTTCCCAGTCCAGAGGTCAGTTCTCTGCTCTCACTCCAGGTTTGATGTCCAATGTCAGCCCTGCCCGCCTGCCCAGCCATCCACTTAGCCATCTGCACTTTTCTCTACACTGTGCACCGATAGCCTGACTGTTGCCACCTCTTGATATCACTCTTGTCACCCATATTGTCTTGTCATTCTTGTGGCTGATGAATGGAGGAAGCCTCTCTCTTAAAGTGGCAGTCAGACACCAGTTTCATCTCCCTGTTTCTTTTAGCATGCTGTTAGAACTCTTGTTTATTAAACCATTCACCTCTTCCATCCTTACACATATTCTCCGCCAAAACCATGCTCTCCTAAACTACCACCATGTCTGTCTCTTGCTCTTCACAGCCTTATCCACAGTCTCGATCTCTTCACACCCATTCATTTGTCAGCCCACCATCTGCCTTGTGGAACAGGTGCCCGAGTGAGCACAGATGAGAGGGGCTGGGAGGAATTGAAGGCTGATGTGATTACATTTCAGGGGTGGTAAGGATGGAGTCCAGGTCGTGTTCCCTCAGGGAACCTAGACTACTATTTGTAGTGCAGTCATAGTCCCTGGGGTCCTCTCAGATCTGAGACCACGGGTTAGTTTTCCCTCAGTTCCAGCTTCCAGTGCAATGCAGGCACTCATCCATTCACACATGGAGCCTGTGGAGGTCCATCAAGGTGTCACTAGGGAGGTAGAGTCACTAAGGGGACAGAGTACTTCCTAAGCAGTAGTGGGCTGGGCTTGGGAGAAGAACCTAGTGTTCCTCAGCCCACCATCCAAAATAAAAAATGTGATTTCTCAGTCTTCTCCACATGCCTGACCTTATGTTTCTACACATAACCAAAACTTCAGAGGAAAATAATACAAAACACAAAACTGAGCAATCTAGAGGAAACTCGTTTCCACTTAATTGTTTGGCAGGGGGAGGCAGGACCTTTGTGAAGAATATCTGTGGCTCCCCTTCCACATCCACCAGCCACACAAGCTGCTGGGAGCTGGGAAAGTGAATCACTTTCTCCGTGACCCCACCCCCACTTCCAGCCAGGAAATCCTGATTGGTCCCAATAATTGTACCTGATTCTTCTCCTTGTGTGCCCTCTTTCTGTGCGAGAGGTTTCAAGATAGGTCATAAAGGGTGCTATTCTTAAATACCAAAAATTATACTAAGAAAGAGCTAAAGGGAGAGAGCGAATTAAAATTGGATCTGGGGATGATGAAAAAAGTATTTATATAATAGAACTGCTTGTGTTAGAGAGGTACAGAAGGGTGGTGGGGCACACCTGTAATCCCAGTGACTTGGGAGGCTGAGGCAGGAGGATCACAAGTTCAAAGCCAGCCTCAGTAACTTAGTGATACCCTGTCTCAAAATAAAAAATAAAAAGATCTGGGAGTGTGGCTCAGTGATGTAGTGCCCCAGATTCAATTCCCAGTACCAATAAATAAATAAATAGACAGAAGGGTAAGCCATAACATTTTTTGATAGGATACAGAAGAAAGGAATAGAAGTGAACTTTTATTTTTTAAATTTTTACTTATTTATTTATTTGTTTATTTATTGTGGTGCTGGAAATTAAACCCAGAGCCTTGTGCATGTGAGGCAAGCAATCTACCAACTGAGTTGTATCCCCAGCCAGAAGTGAACTTTTAGATTGATTTTTGTTGTTTGTTTGCAGATTTGTGTTAGGACCAATGTAAGTACTTTACATAATTATAAAGCAAAATTAAGTTTTAGAAACAATCTCTTAAAAATTGAAAACAATATAAAGCAAATGAACCTAAGTATAAATCAAATTAGTGGCATAGACACACATAGGGGGCCTGCTTCAGTGAGTTAAAAACATAGTAATTTGATTGCTTTTACTGGTGGGATATATCCTAAGGACAAAAAGAACTACTATAGAATTTAAATCTGTTTATGAAAATCATGTTGATGGCAGTGCTAGTACTATTATTCTGAGACTGTTGAATGTGTATTATGTGGTGAAGAAAGTGAGCTATTACGTGATATTTGAATGTCATTCCCAGTGTCACTGAGAACCAGGATTCTCAGCATAGGAAAATAAAGATGCAGATGTAAGACAGAAGAGCTTAAGTGGAAACCCTGAAGAAATTTATGAAGAAATAATCTCAGGAAAAAATAAGTATTTTATTTTGTTCATTTCAAAATCTTGAAAACAATGACCAAATAAAAAAAATAAGCATAATCTGACACCTGCTTGTGATCTTAAAATATCACTTTCCACTATAAGAAATTATCTTATATTTGATAAAGGAGCTAAAAGCATGCAATGGAGGGAGGATAGCATCTTCAACAAATGGTGTTGGGAAAACTGGAAATCCATATGCAACAAAATGAAACTGAATCCCCTCCTCTCGCCATGCACACAAGTCAACTCAAAGTGGATCAAGGAGCTAGATATCAAATCAGAGACTCTGCGTCTGATAGAAGAAAAAGTTGGCTCCGATCTACAGATTGTGGGGTTGGGCTCCAAATTCCTTAATAGGACACCCATAGCACAAGAGTTAATAACAAGAATCAACAAATGGGATTTTCTTAAACTGAATAGTTTTTTCTCAGCAAGAGAAACAATAAGAGAGGTAAATAGGGAGCCTACATCCTGGGAACAAATTTTTACTCCTCACACTTCAGATAGAGCCCTAATATCCAGAGTATACAAAGAACTCAAAAAATTAGACAATAAGATAACAAATAACCCAATCAACAAATGGGCCAAGGACCTGAACAGACACTTCTCAGAGGAGGACATACAATCAATCAACAAGTACATGAAAAAATGCTCACCATCTCTAGCAGTCAAGGAAATGCAAATCAAAACCACCCTAAGATACCATCTCACTCCAGTAAGATTGGCAGCCACTATGAAGTCAAACAACAACGAGTGCTGGCGAGGATGTGGGGAAAAGGGTACTCTTGTACATTGCTGGTGGGACTGCAAACGGGTGCGGCCAATTTGGAAAGAAGTATGGAGATTCCTGGGAAAGCTGGGAATGGAACCACCATTTGACCCAGCTATTCCCCTTCTCGAACTATTCCCTGAAGACCTTAAAAGAGCATGCTACAGGGATACTGCCACATCGATGTTCATACAGCACAATTCACAATTGCTAGACTGTGGAACCAACCCAGATGCCCTTCAATAGATGAATGGATTAAAAAAATGTGGCATCTATACACAGTGGAGTAGTATGCAGCAATAAAAAATGACAAAATCATAGAATTTGCAGGGAAATGGATGGCACTAGAGCAGATTATGCTTAGTGAAGCTAGCCAATCCCTAAAAAACAAATACCAAATGTCTTCTTTGATATAATGAGAGCATCTATGAACAGAGCAGGGAGGAAGAGCAGGAAGAAAAGATTAACATTAAACAGAGACATGAGGTGGGAGGGAAAGGGAGAAAAAAAGGGAAATTGCATGGAAATGGAGGGAGACCCTCATTGTTATACAAAATTACATATAAGAGGTTGTGAGGGGAACGGGATAATAAACATGGAGGGAAATGAATTACAGTAGATGGGGTAGAGAGAGAAGATGGGAGGGGAGGGGAGGGGAGGGGGGATAGTAGAGGATAGGAAAGGTAGCAGACTACAACAGTCACTAATATGGCAGTATGTAAAAATGTGGATGTGTAACCGATGTGATTCTGCAATCTGTATTTGGGGTAAAAATGGGAGTTCATAACCCACTTGATTCTAATGTATGAAATATGATATGTCAAGAGCTTTGTAATGTTGTGAACAACCAATAAAAAAATTAAAAAATTAAAAAATTAAAAAAAAAGAAATTATAACTTCTTGGAGAAATGGCTGACCCCATGGCTAGGGCAGCCTGAAACACCAAACAGCAAGAGAGTTATCAAAGGAACTATTGGTAAGAAACTTCTGATAGTTAAAAAATACCAATGTGTTTTATTCAGATCAGGGTATCTTCAATTATTTGATTGCAACAAGTTGTTTATTCTTTATTTTAGATTTTCATCAATGAATATCCTCAGGCTTTTCCTCCACACTAGTGCTGCTAGAACTCTGTTTAGTGCAAGAGGGGGAAAGCAATTGATCAAAGAGAACATTACTCATAGTTTTCTATCCCTGGTTCAGTTGTTTTTGTTTTTCCCTACTGTTCTGAGCTTCTTATCATCTAGTATACTAATTTCACTTTACAAAAATCACATTACCATATTTTCACATCAAACCATTATTTGATGCATGTTTTATTGTTTATCCTACCATCTTTGTAATAAAATATTTTATTGAGCTGAATACTCTGTGACATATATGTGTGTGGCCTAATTCAATAAATATATATTTATATGTGAATACAAACATATTTATATTTTTATATATGTGAATATAAATATATATTTTGAATATAAATATATATTTTGAATATAAATATATATTTTCTTCTCTTGCAAAAAAGAAAAACCACTGAAGTCTTGTCAAAAGGGCTTAGAAGCCAACTTTAAAGAGTCTTGCACTGGCTAAAGATGGGACAATTTGTGCATCACATGAAAATGTTCAAATGAACATCAGTTGATAATAATGCTAAAAAATTAGTCACTGTAAGAAGCTAGTAAACAATTCATCATTTTGAGAACTGCTAAATTAAAGAACACAGTTAAAGCCAGGCATGGTGGTGCATGCCTGTCATCCCAGCAGCTCAGGAGGCTAAAGCAGGAGGATTGAGAGACAGCCTGAGCAACTTGGTGAGGCCCTAAGCAACTTATCGAGACTCTGTCTCAAAACAAAGGGCTGAGGATGTAGCTCAGTGATTAAGTACCCCTGGGTTCAATCCCCAGTACTTAAATAAATGGGCAGAACTAAGCATTTATGTTTTCCTTTGATGATCTATGCCATTTGGTAACCAAATAGTAGGTGAAAGAAAGTTCTTAAAGTATTATATAAATGAAGAAGGCATGATAGAATTTGAACGAGACACCATGTGCCTCTTGATAGAACACGATATCATGATATCATGAGATTGTCATGAGAAAAAATAATTGAACTTGAACATGATCAAACCTCCAAATCAAATCATCAATTTGTAGAAGAAGAAGAAAAAAATGTGAGAGTAGAGAAACCTGTTAAATAGCACCCAAGGATCTGGGTGTGTAGCTCAGTGGGTAGAGTGCATACTGCATGCTTAGCAGAGTGAGGATCTGGGGGGATGGATACCATGGGAATGTGGTTAGCAAACTCCAGACTGTGGGAATCCCTTTAGGACTAATGAACCACTTTTATCAATAAATAAATTTCAAGGCAAAAAGAAAATGGTCACATCTAAAAATGAAAGAGAAGAGATATATCAATCATTCACAATATAGACAACTTTTCCAATCATGATTTAAGCCAATTGTGTAGATACATATACACAAATATTTATGACATTTGAGAAAATTGCAAACTGAATACTGATGGAATATTTTATGATATTAAGAAATTGTTTGTTTTTCTAGGTATGGTGATTTTTATTTTAAAAACATGGCACTATCTGGGTACACTGGTACACACCTATAATCGCAGCTCCTCTGGAGACTGGGACAAGAGGATTCCAAGTATGAGGCCAACCTCGGCAACTCAGTGAGACCTTGTCTCAAAATAAAAAAGAAAAAGGGCTGGGGGCGTATCTCAGTGGTAGAGTGTCCTGGGCTTATTCCCCAATACTGCAAAACAAACAAACAAAAAATCACTGTGGCCTTTGGTTTTACTCTGTGATGCTGGGAACTGAAGAGAGAGCCCTTGCACATGCTAATCCTGCGCGCTATCACTGAACTATACCTTTTTTTTTTTCCTTTCTAAATAAAGACCTTATAATTTAGTAATGCATACAAAATATTTATGAATAAAATATTTGGAATTTTTTCCAAATAATAATATGGGAAGGGACAAATCACTGGAAGAATATATGCCATAGCATGATTTTTGAGTTATTATTGTTAAAAATGATGATGAAGGGCTGGGGCTGGGGCTCAGCAGTAGCTCACTTGCCTGGCATGTATGAGGCACTGGGTTCAATTTTCAGCACCACATATAAAGGTCTATCAACAACTAAAAAATATTTTTTAAAAATGCTGATGAGGTGCTGGGGATGTGGCTCAAGTGGTAGCGTGCTCGCCTGGCATGTGTGCGGCCCAGGTTCCATCCTCAGCACCACATACAAAGATGTTGTGTCCGCCGAAAATAAAAAATAAATATTAAAAAATTCTCTCTCTCTCTCTCTCTCTCTCTCTCTCTCTCTCAAAAAAAAAAAAATGCTGATGCACGGGCTGGGGTTGTGGCTCAGTGGTAGAGCACTTGCCTAGCACATGTGAGGCCCTGGGTTCGATCCTCAGCACCACATAAAAATAAATAAAGATATTGGGCCCAGCTAAAAAAAATAAAGATTTTTTTAAAATGCTGATGAACACTGGAGAGTTCACCACTGTCATGTCTACATTTAAATGACTTTAAAATTTCCCATAATAGTCAAATGTAGTGATACATGCCTGTAATCCTAGCTACTTGGGAGGCTGAGGCAGAAGGATCACGTGAGCTCAGGAGTTCAATACCAACCTGGGAAACTCACCTAGACCCCATCTAAGAAAAAGAAAAAAAATCTCATAATAAAAAAATTCTCAAAAAGTAAAAGCAGGGGCTGGGGTGGTGGCTCAGTGATAGAGCTCATGCGTAGCATGTGTGAGGCACTGGGTTAGATTCTCAGCAGCACATAAAAATAAATAAATAAAGATCCATTGACAACTAAAAAAAAAAAAAAGTTAAAACAATAGAGAATTACAAAATTGCCAAATTCCACAGAAAAATCGGATGTCAACGAAGAAGACTCTCTTGATTTGGGCAAGTAAGACATCATTGGGCCATTTTCAGTAGTTTCAACTGAGCAGTGAGGACAGAAGACAGCCTGAAGCAGGTTACAAGTTAGGGACTTAGAATACCTTGGTGCCTGTGGTTAGCAGAGAAGTTTTCCTTTCATCTCTCTTTTCAATTTTTTTTGTTTGTTATAAAACACTCCAAGGCAATATGAAGTGAAGACAGTATAAGAAACTGCCATAGAAAGTTGGTGTATCATCTAGCTCCTATCTCTGTGACACACAGCTATTATTGTTCCATCTGCACATTTCCTGTCCATTTTTTTTAGTTGTAGATAGGAACAATATCTTTATTTTATTTATTTATTTTATATGCACTGAGGATTGAACCCAGTGCCTCACGCATGCTAGGTAAGCGCTCTACCCCTGAGCTACAACCCCAGCCCTCCTGCCAAGTTTTGGATGAATTAATTTAAAGTGAATCCCAAATATCATTTAATTTCATGTGTATATAAATCAGTTTTCTTTTGTAATTGATAAGAGCCTTTTTCTAATTAACATAACACCGGGAGCACAGCTAATGAAAAAAATTTTTTATTGGTGCAATATAGTTGTAAAAAATATCTAAGGCATGGTGTAATCCCAGGGCCTTGGGAGGCTGAGGCAGGAGGATTGCAAGTTCAAAGACAGCCTCAGCAACTTAGCAGAGAAGTCAAAATAAAAAATAAAAATGGCTGGAAATGTGGCTTAATGGTCAAGTGCCCCTGGCTTCAAATCCTATTACCAAAATAAGATAAAATAAAATAAAAATCAAAGGATTTCTGGGCTAGGGTTGTAGCTCAGTGGTAGAGTACTTGCTTTGCATGTGTGAGGCACTGGGTTTGATTCTCAGCACCACATAAAATAAATACATAGATAGATAGATAAAATAAATATATTGTGTCCATCTACAACTAAAAAATATTTTTTTAAAAAATCTAAGGATTTCTTAACAAGATGTAAAAAATACAAACAAAATTTTTTAAAAGCACAAAGGAAAGCTTATATGTTTTTTAGCATTCAATATTTTAAAATTCTATTTAACTAAGATCATCACAAAAAGGGGAAAAGGTAGACTGAAAAAAGATAAAAGTCATATGACAAAGATTGAAGACTGACAGCAAATCAATAAGAAAAAGGAAAATAGTCTAATAGAAAAATAATCAAAGCATAACAAAAAACTTCCAGAAACTTCGGAGCAGGCTATCTAAAGTGCGGACCAAATGAAAAGGTGCTCAACCTCCCTGGTAATAAGAAGAGACAAAATGAAATCACAGTGAGGTAGCTACCATTCTAGACCTTTAATACAGGCACAACTTAATATAAAACTATACGTTAAGGGGCTGGGGTTGTGGCTTAGTGGTAGAGCACTTGCCTAGCATGTGTGAGGCACTGGGTTCGATTCTCAGCATCACATATAAATAAATGAATAAAATAAAGGTAAATCAACATCTAAAAAAAATTTAAAAACCATACCTTAACAAAATATATGGGTAAATAGGAAATCTCAGGTAATATGAGTGTATGAGTGTAAATTGGAAAGAAATTTAGAAATCAAAAAAGAGTAAAATGAATCACACTATTACTTGTAATTATAATGTACCAATAAAAAAAAGAAATTGAAAAAGTGTATGTACCCAGAAATTCCCCCCTTAGGTATAGAGCCCATAAAAATCTTGCACACTTGTATAATGAAACAAGGATGTTTACTGCAGCACTGTTTACAATAAAAAAAAATGGGAACAATCTAAATGTCCAGCAATAGAAAGATAAAGAAATAAATTATGCTTTATTCATCTAATGGTATTAATAGTAACTAGAAGTTAAAATTTGGATCAAAGTAAAAAAAACATATTGGGTAAAGAATGCAAGATATAGGGAAAATGTCAAGTATCACATTATTTTTTTTTTAAATATATAATTAATAATTTAGACTTAGCAGACATGTACAAGATATTTTATCCATCAATGGTGACAGTTTCTTCTCAGGAGCACATGGATTATTTTCTAAAATAGACCATATTTAGGCCACAAAGCAACACTTACCATCAAGTATCACATTATTTATATAAAATGTAAAATTATGGTATATGTTATTTATGAATAGGTGCACACAAAAATAGTGTATATACATGGGAGGAGGAGATGAGAGATATCAAACACCAGTTATTTCTGTGAAAAAAGATGAAAACACAGGGGTTTTAACTATATCTGTTTTTGTTTTTTCAAGACTTGAGATTAAGATATAGAAAATATCTTTTTTTTTAAATATATTAGACTTTATTAAACATTTTTCATTTCAGTAGGTATAACTGCCTTAAGCAAAGCTAACAAAGCACACATACACAAATTTCTCACGCTGTAGTTTTCATTATAGTACTTTGGCACTACATACAACTTTTATTCTGATTTTAAACTGCACTGTACATAAACTCTTCCATGTTACATGATGGTCCTAATTGCCATTTAAATGACTATAAAAAATCCGTACAGTTGATGTAACTCACCATTAGGCTCTTTTCCCATCCCCTTTTTGTTTTTGTTTTTGTTTTTTTGTTTGTTTTTTTTTTACTTTTTTTTTTAATTTATTGTTGGTCGTTCAAAACATTACAAAGTTCTTAATATATCATATTTCACAATTTGATTCAAGTGGGTTATGAACTCCCATTTTTACCCCGTATACCGATTGCTGTATCACATCAGTTACACTTCCATTGATTTACATATTGCCATTCTAGTGACTGATGTATTCTGCTGTTTATCCTATTCTCTACTATCCCCCTTCCCCTCCCCTCCCCTCCCCTCCCCTTTTCTCTCTCTACCCCCTCTACTGTAAATCATTTCTTCACTTGTATTATTTTTCTCTTACCCCTCCTTTCCTCTTATATGTAACTGAGTATGACCCTGAGGCTCACCTTCCAATTCCATGCGATTTCCCTTCTCTCTCCCTTTCCCTCCCACCTCTCATCCCTGTTTAATGTTAATCTTCTTCTCAAGCTCTTCGTCCCTACCCTGTCCTTCGTTACTCCCCTTATATCAAAGCAGTCATTTGGCATTTGTTTTTTAAGGATTGGCTAGCTTCGCTTAGCATAATCTGCTCTAATGCCATCCATTTCCCTCCAAATTCTATGATTTTGTCATTTCTTAATGCAGAGTAATACTCCATTGTGTATAGATGCCACATTTTTTTTATCCATTCATCTATTGAAGGGCATCTAGGTTGGTTCCACAATCTTGCTATCGTGAATTGTGCTGCTATGAACATCAATGTAGCAGTGTCCCTGTAGCATGCTCTTATTAGGTCTTTAGGGAATAGACCGAGAAGGGGAATAGCTGGGTCAAATGGTAGTTCCATTCCCAGCTTTCCAAGAAATCTCCATACTGCTTTCCAAATTGGCTGCACCAATTTGCAGTCCCACCAACAATGAGCAAGTGTACCCTTTTCCCCACATCCTCGCCAGCACTTGTTGTTGTTGGACTTCCTAATGGCTGCCAATCTTACTGGAGTGAGATGGTATCTTAGGGTGGTTTTGATTTGCATTTCTCTGACTGCTAGTGATGGTGAGCATTTTTTCATGTACTTGTTAATTGATTGTATGTCCTCCTCTGAGAAGTGTCTGTTCAGGTCCTTGGCCCATTTGTTGATTGGGTTGTTTGTTATCTTATTATCTAATTTTTTGAGTTCCTTGTATACTCTGGGTATTAGGGCTCTATCTGAAGTGTGTGGAGTAAAGATTTGTTCCCAGGATGTAGGCTCCCTATTTACCTCTCTTATTGTTTCTTTTGCTGAGAAAAAACTTTTTAGTTTGAGTAAGTCCCATTTGTTGATTCTAGTTGTTAACTCTTGCGCTATGGGTGTCCTATTGAGGAATTTGGGGCCCGACCCCACAGTATGTAGATCATAGCCAACTTTTTCTTCTATCAGACGCAGTGTCTCTGATTTAATATCGAGCTCCTTAATCCATTTTGAGTTAACTTTTGTGCATGGCGAGAGAAAGGGATTCAGTTTCATTTTGATGCAAATGGATTTCCAGTTTTCCCAGCACCATTTGTTGAAGATGCTATCCTTCCTCCATTGCATGCTTTTAGCCCCTTTATCAAATATAAGATAGTTGTAGTTTTGTGGATTGGTTACTGTGTCCTCTATTCTATACCATTGGTCCACCCGCCTGTTTTGGTACCAGTACCATGCTGTTTTTGTTACTATTGCTCTGTAGTATAGTTTGAAGTCTAGTATTGCTATACCGCCTGATTCACACTTCCTGCTTAGCATTGTTTTTGCTATTCTGGGTCTTTTATTATTCCATATGAATTTCATGATTGTTTTATCTATTTCTACAAGAAATGCTGTTGGGATTTTGATTGGGATAGCATTGAACTTATAGAGAACTTTTGGTAATATCGCCATTTTGATGATGTTAGTTCTGCCTATCCATGAACAAGGAATACTTTTCCATCTTCTGAGGTCTTCTTCTATATATAGAAAATATCTTGGGGTGGTGACACATACCTGTAATCCCAGTGACTCTGGAGGCTGAAGCAGTAGAATTGCAAGTTTGAGGCAATTTAGCAAGGTCTTCAGCAATTTAGTTGATTTTTTTTTTAATTTTCATCAAAATAAAAAAAAAATAAAAAGACCTGAGAATGTATATAAATGGTAAAGCACCCTTCGGTTCAGTCCCCAGCACCAAAAATAAATAAATACATACATAAATAAAATTTTTAAAAATCTTAAGATTAAGAACTAACTAGCACATGGATATTCATTATGTATTTTTACTACTCCCCTTTATATGCTTGAAATATTGCTAAAAATAAGAAAAAAAAAACAAGGGTGAATAGGGAGGTGAGGAAGTAGGCAAAGCTCTTGGCTCTGAAGTCCAAGAAAGAGGAAGGTAGCTAGAAAAGGAAGAAGGTCCAAGACTCCTAAATAGAACCACATTTTTGAAATGCTGACAGGTCAAAGGTCATGCCATGCCTTTTCATTCTCATTATCCCTCTCCAGTGTGATAAATAATGCTTGGCAAATAAGTAAGCACTCTGTGAGTTTTGTGAATGGATGAATGGAATTAATAGCCAGAATTGCTTCCACAGAAACAGTTGGCATCAACAAGACATATAGTTGAACATTCCTTTTTAACAAAGTTGCTCAGAATTTCCTGAATAGATTCCTTGGAGACAATTCCTTTCCTCTCTCTCTTTTTTTTTTAAAGCCATATCCTCTGCTTAAATGGAGATTTGTGCCAGGCTTGCTATCTCTGATTATAAATCAGCATCCTTTTTTATTACAACTCTGATTAGGTATCTATTTAAAAAGTAATCTGCATACAATAAAATCTAACCATTGTAAGTGATTCAATAATTTGAATTATTTTGTAACTTTAACTGATACATAAAATTATACATATTTATGGGGTACTATGTTTCAGTACATATATATTGTATAATGTTCAAATAAAGAAAAACATATCTCCTCAAAAATTCATCATATCTGTAAGGTGGAAACATTCAAAATCCTTTCTTCTAGCTTTAAAATATGTGTGTGTGTGTGTGTGTGTGTGTGTGTGTATAGACACATACGGTATACTATTGTTATACTGTATAGTTGCCCTGCTGTGTAATACCACAACAAAACTTTTGCTTTTATTTAACTTAGTCCCCCATCTCTTCCTCCCCACCTCTCCCCAGCTTTTGGTAACCACCATTCCACCCTCAGTTTTGATAAGATCAACTCTTTTATATTCTGCTTATTAGTGAGATCATACAGTACTTGCCTTCCTCTGCCTGGTTTGTTTCGATTGACATAATGATTTCCAGTTCCATCCATGTCATCCCAAATGACAGAATTTCAATCTTTTTATAGCTGAACAGTATTCTATTTTGTTACGTACCATATTTTCTTTATCAACTGACAGTCACCCAGGTGGTTTCTACTTCTTGCCTATTGTGAATAGAGCTGAAGTGAACATGGGAGGGCAGAAGTCTCTTTGATAAACGAATTTCATCTCCTTTGAAAATCTGCCAGGTAGTGGGATTGCTGGGTCACATGATAATTTCATTTTTAATTTTTTGAGGAACTTCACACTGTTTTCCACAGCGACTCTCCTAATTTACATTCCTACCAACGGTACAAGTGTTCTCTTTTGTCCCCACCCTCTACAGGATTTCTTCTTCTCTTTCATCTTTTTGGTAATAACTATTCTAACTGAAGTAAGTCGACATCTCATGGTGGTTCTGATTTGCACTTCCCTGATAATTAGTGATGCTGAACATTTTTTTCATATACCCGATGTCCATTTGTATGTATCCCTCTGGGAAAAAAAAATGTCTTTTTAGATCACTTTCCCACTTTTTAATGGGGTTGTTTGGGTTTTTTGTTTGTTTGTTTGTTTTGCTATTGAGTTTTTTTTTTAGTTTGTTGTATATTTTGGTTACTAATCCCTTGTCAGTTGTACAGTTCGCAATTTTTCTCCCATCCTGTGGGCTGTCTACTAGTTGATTGTTTCTGTTGCTGTATGAAAGATTTTAGTTTGATGTAATCCTATTTGTCTGCTTTTGCTTTTGTTTCTTATACTTTGGGGTCTTGTCCAAAAAATCTCTTTGTCCATTCTAATGCCCTGAATCATTTCCCCTGTGTTTTCTTCTAGTATTTTCATAGTTTTACATCTTACATTCAATGGTTTTCAATATATGCATAATATTGTTATGACTATCATCATGGTCCAGTTTAGAATCTTCACATCACTTCAAATAGTAACCTCACACCTATTTGCAGATAGTCCTTCTCAGCACCCCAACCCCTGGCTAACACCCAACCACTTATTTGCTATCTATTTCTAAAAATTGCCTTTTCTGGATACTTCATATAAAAGGAATCCTATAAAATGTGCTTATGCCAGAGTTCTTTCACTTAGCAGAATGTTTTTGTTTGTTTGGTTGGTAGGGGGTGTTTTTGTTTGTTTGTTTGTTTGGAACCAGGAACTAAACTACTGAGCCACATCCCCAGTCCTTTTTTATTTATCTAATTTTTAAAAAACTATTTTTAAATTGTAGTTGGACACAATACCATTATTTTACTTATTTATTTATATGTGGTGCTGAGGATCCAACCCAGGTCCCTACATGTGCTAGGCAAGCACTCTACCGCTGAGCCACAACCCCAGCCCCTATCTAATTTTTCTTTTTGAGACAGGATCTCTCTAAGTTACTTAGGGCCTCACTAAGTTGATTGCATGAATATATTGTATTTTATTTATCCACTCCTCACATTATGGACCTTTTGGTTTTTTTTAGTTTGGGGCTATTATAAAGAATGTGGCTATGAACACCGGATTACATGTCTTTTTTGGCATCTGTTTTTGTTTCCCCTGTCTAGGTTCCTAGGAGTGAATGGCTGGGTTGTTTTTGAGTTGCTGGAGCATGTTACATTCCTGCTAGCAACACTATCAGGTTCCACTTTCTCACCAACACTTGTTATTTTCTGTCTTTATAGACATTCTAGTTGGTTTGAAGCGATATCATAATTTTATTTTTATTTATTTATTTATTTATTTTTATTGTTGGTTGTTCAAAACATTACATAGTTCTTGACATATCATATTTCACATTTTGATTCAAGTGGGTTATGAACTCCCATTTTTACCCTGTATACAGATTGCAGAATCACATCAGTTACACTTCCATTGATTTACATATTGCCATACTAGTGTCTGTTGTATTCTGCTGCCTTTCCTATCCTCTACTATCCCCCCTCCCCTCCCCTCCCCTCCCCTCTTCTCTCTCTACCCCCTCTACTGTAATTCATTTCTCCCCCTTGTATTATTTTTCCCTTTCCCCTCACTTCCTCTTGTATGTAATTTTGTATAACCATGAGGGTCTCCTTCCATTTCCATGCAATTTCCCTTCCCTCTCGCTTTCCCTCCCACCTCTCATCCCTGTTTAATGTTAATCTTCTTCTCATGCTCTTCGTCCTTACTCTGTTCTTAGTTACTCTCCTTATATCAAAGAAGACATTTGGCATTTGGTTTTTAGGGATTGGCTGCCTTCACTTAGCATAATCTGCTCTAATGCCATCCATTTCCCTCCAAATTCTATGATTTTATCATTTTTTAATGCAGAGTAATACTCCATTGTGTATAGATGCCACATTTTTTTTATCCATTCATCTATTGAAGGGCATCTAGGTTGGTTCCACAGTCTTGCTATTGTGAATTGTGCTGCTATGAACATCAATGTAGCAGTGTCCCTGTAGCATGCTCTTTTTAGGTCTTTAGGGAATAGACCGAGAAGGGGAATAGCTGGGTCAAATGGTAGTTCCATTCCCAGCTTTCCAAGAAATCTCCATACTGCTTTCCAAATTGGCTGCACCAATTTGCAGTCCCACCAACAATGAGCAAGTGTACCCTTTTCCCCACATCCTTGCCAGCACTTATTGTTGTTTGACTTCCTAATGGCTGCCAATCTTACTGGAGTGAGATGGTATCTTAGGGTGGTTTTGATTTGCATTTCTCTGACTGCTAGCGATGCTGAGCATTTTTTCATGTGCTTGTTGATTGATAGTATGTCCTCCTCTGAGAAGTGTCTGTTCAGGTCCTTGGCCCATTTGTTGATTGGGTTATTTGTTATCTTATTGTCTAATTTTTTGAGTTCTTTGTATACTCTGGATATTAGGGCTCTATCTGAAGTGTGTGGAGTAAAGATTTGTTCCCAGGACGTAGGCTCCCTATTTACCTCTCTTATTGTTTCTTTTGCTGAGAAAAAACTTTTTAGTTTGAGTAAGTCCCATTTGTTGATTCTAGTAATTAACTCTCGTGCTATGGGTGTCCCATTGAGGAATTTTGGGCCCGACCCCACAGTATGTAGATCATAGCCAACTTTTTCTTCTATCAGACGCTGTGTCTCTAATTTTATATCAAGCTCCTTGATCCATTTTGAGTTAACTTTTGTGCATGGCGAGAGAAAGGGATTCAGTTTCATTTTGATGCATATGGATTTCCAGTTTTCCCAGCACCATTTGTTGAAGATGCTATCCTTCCTCCATTGCATGCTTTTAGCCCCTTTATCAAATATAAGATAGTTGTAGTTTTGTGGATTGGTTTCTGTGTCCTCTATTCTGTACCATTGGTCCACCCGCCTGTTTTGGTACCAGTACCATGCTGTTTTTGTTACTATTGCTCTGTAGTATAGTTTGAAGTCTAGTATCGCTATACTGCCTGATTCACACTTCCTGCTTAGCATTGTTTTTGCTATTCTGGGTCTTTTGTTTTTCCATATGAATTTCATGATTGCTTTATCTATTTCTGCAAGAAATGCCGTTGGGATTTTGATTGGCATTGCATTAAACCTATAGAGAACTTTTGGTAATATCGCCATTTTGATGATGTTAGTTCTGCCTACCCATGAACAGGGTATATTTTTCCATCTTCTAAGATCTTTTATTTCTCTCTTTAGGGTTCTGTAGTTTTCATTGTATAAGTCTTTCACCTCTTTTGTTAGGTTGATTCCCAAGTATTTTATTTTTTTTTTTTGAGGATATTGTGAATGGAGTGTTTTTCCTCATTTCCATTTCAGAGGATTTGTCGCTGATATACAGGAATGCCTTTGATTTATGCGTGTTGATTTTATATCCTGCCACTTTGCTAAATTCATTTATTAGCTCTAATAGTTTCTTTGTAGACCCTTTTGGGTCTGCTAGGTATAGAATTATGTCATCTGCAAATAGTGATAATTTAAGTTCTTCTTTTCCTATTTTTATGCCTTTAATTTCTTTCGTCTGTCTAATTGCTCTGGCCAGTGTTTTGAGAACTATGTTGAACAGAAGTGGTCAGAGAGGGCATCCCTGTCTTGTTCCAGATTTTAGAGGGAATGCCTTCAATTTTTCTCCATTCAGAATGATGTTAGCCTGAGGCTTAGCATTGATTGCTTTTACAGTGTTGAGGTATGATCCTGTTATCCCTAGTTTTTCTAGAGTTTTGAACATAAAGGGATGCTGTACTTTGTCGAATGCTTTTTCTGCATCTATCGAGATGATCATATGGTTCTTATCTTTAAGTCTATTGATGTGGTGAATAACATTTATTGATTTCCGTATATTGAACCATCCTTGCATCCCAGGGATGAATCCTACTTGATCATGATGCACAATTTTTTTGATATGTTTTTGAATCTGATTCGCCAGAATTTTATTGAGGATTTTTGCATCTAGGTTCATTAGAGATATTGGTCTGTAGTTTTCTTTCTTTGAAGTGTCTTTGTCTGGTTTAGGAATCAGGGTGATGTTGGCCTCGTAGAATGAATTTGTAAGTTCTCCCTCTTTTTCTATTTCCTGAAATAGCTTGAAAATTATTGGTATTAGTTCCACTTTAAAGGTTTTGTAAAACTCTGCTGTATACCCATCTGGTCCTGGGCTTTTCTTAGTTGGTAGTCTTTTGATGGTTTCTTCTATTTCTTCAATTGATATTGGTCTGTTTAGGTTGTCTATATCCTCCTGACTCAATCTTGGCAGATCATATGACTTAAGAAATTTATCGATGCCTTCACTATCTTCTATTTTATTGGAGTATAAGGATTCAAAATAATTTCTTATTATCTTCTGTATTTCTGAAGTGTCTGTTGTGATGTAGCCTTTTTCATCCCGTATGCTAGTAATTTGAGTTCTCTCTCTTCTTCTCTTTGTTAGCATGGCTAAGGGTCTGTTGATTTTATTTATTTTTTCAAAGAACCAACTTTTGGTTTTGTCAATTTTTTCAATAGTTTCTTTTGTTTCGATTTCATTAATTTCAGCCCTGATTTTAATTATTTCTTGCCTTCTACTTCTTTTGCTGTTGTTTTGCTCTTCTTTTTCTAGGATTTTGAGATGAAGTATGAGATCATTTATTTGTTGGTGTTTTCTTTTTTTAAGGAATGAACTCCAAGCAATGAATTTTCCTCTTAGAACTGCTTTCAATGTGTCCCATAGATTCCAATATGTTGTGTCTGTGTTTTCATTTATCTCTAAGAATTTTTTAATTTCCTCCTTGATGTCTTCTATAACCCATTGATCATTCAGTAACCTATTGTTCATTCTCCAAGTGATGCATGATTTTTCCTTCTTTCTTTTATCATTCATTTTCAGTTTTATTCCATTATGATCAGATAAGATGCATGGTATTATCTCTACTCCTTTATATTGTCTAAGAGTTGCCCTGTGACATAATATATGATCTATTTTTGAGAAGGATCCATGTGCTGCTGAGAAAAAAGTGTAACTGCTTGATGTTGGGTGGTATATTCTATATATGTCAATTAAGTCTAGGTTATTAATTGTGTTATTGAGTTCTATAGTTTCCTTATTCAACTTTTGTTTGGAAGATCTGTCCAGTGGTGAGAGAGGTGTGTTGAAGTCTCCCATGGTTATTGTATGGTGGTCTATTAGACTCTTGAACTTGAGAAGAGTTTGCTTGATGAACATAGCTGCACCGTTGTTTGGGGCATATATATTTATGATTGTTATGTCTTGTTGGTGTATGGTTCCCTTGAGCAGTATGTAGTGTCCCTCTTTATCCCTTTTGATTAACTTTGGCTTGAAATCTATTTTATTTGATATGAGTATGGACACTCCTGCTTGTTTCCGAAGTCCATATGAGTGATATGATTTTTCCCAACCTTTCACCTTCAGTCTATGTATATCTTTTCCTATCAAATGCATCTCCTGTAGGCAGCATATTGTTGGGTCTTGTTTTGTGATCCATTCTACTAGCCTTTGTCTCTTAATTGGTGAGTTTAAGCTATTAACATTTAGGGTTATTATTGAGATATGGTTTGTTCTTCCAGCCATTTTTGTTTATTTATGTTACTAAACATGGTTTGTTTTCCTCTTTGATTATTTCCCCCCCTTTACTGTCCTACCTCCCACTGTTGGTTTTCAATGTTGTTTTCCATTTCCTCTTCCTGAAATGTTTTGCCAAGGATGTTTTGAAGAGATGGTTTTCTAGCTGCAAATTCTTTTAACTTTTGTTTATCGTGGAAGGTTTTAATTTCATCTTCCATCCTGAAGCTTAATTTCGCTAGATACACGATTCTTGGTTGGAACCCATTTTCTTTCAGTGTTTGAAATATGTTATTCCAGGATCTTCTAGCTTTCAGAGTCTGTGTTGAAAGATCAGCTGTTATCCTGATTGGTTTACCCCTAAATGTAATCTGCTTCCTTTCTCTTGTAGCTTTTAAAATTCTCTCCTTATTCTGTATGCTGGGCATCTTCATTATAATGTGTCTAGGTGTGGATCTCTTATGATTTTGCACATTTGGCGTCCTGTAGGCTTCTAGGATTTGGGATTCTGTCTCATTCTTCAAGTCTGGGAAGTTTTCTCGTATTATTTCATTGAATAATTGCTCATTCCTTTGGTTTGGACCTCTATACCTTCCTGTATCCCAATGACTCTTAAGTTTGGTCTCTTTATGTTGTCCCATATTTCTTGAATGTTCTGCTCATGGTTCCTTAACAGTCTTGCTGAGCTGTCTATGTTCTTTTCAAGTTGAAATATTTTGTCTTCATTGTCTGATGTTCTATCTTCTAAGTGTTTACTCTGCTGGTAGTATTCTCAATTGAGTTTTTAAGTTGGTTTATTGCTTCCTGCATTTCTAGGATTTCTATTTGTTTGATTTTTATTACCTCTATCTCCCTGTATAGTTTATCTTTTGCTTCTTGGATTTGTTTATGTAATTCATTGTCGAAGTGATCTTTCATTGCCTGGTTTTGCTGTCTAATGTCTTCCTTGAGACTCCAGATCATCTGAAGCGTGTATATCCTGAATTCTTTATCTGACATTCCATCTGCTGCAGCTATTACCTCTTCTAAAGTTGAGTTGAACTGCATTGCTTGTGGTCCTTTCTTTCCTTGTCGTTTCATACTGCTCGCATTTCTTTCTGCTTGGTGAAACTGTTGTGTTTTTGAAATTTTCCCCCTATATATTTATATTACTCTTGTATAGTTGAAAAGTCTCCCTTGCAGGGCGAGCAGCGGCTGTGCTCCTCCTCCAGTTGATGTGACGTGTCTACCACGCCCGCGGACCCCTGGGGCTGTTCTGCCGGTCAGTCACAAGTCTGCCTACCTTGCAGGCGCGGGCGGCGGCTCTGCTCTGCCCTTACACCAATTGGGGTGACGTGTCTACCACTCCGGCGGGTCGCTGGGCCTGTTCAGGGTGTGGGCAGCGGTTCTGCTCTGCCCCTACTCCAATTGGGGTGACGTGACTACCACGCTGGCGGGCCTCTGGGCCTGTCCCGGGCACGGGCGGCGGCTCTCCTCTGTCCCTCCTCCAATTGATGTGACGTGTCTACCATGCCTGCGGACCGCTGGGCCTGTTGTGCCAGTCGGTCGCAGGTCTGCCTACCTTGCGGGCTCAGGCGGCGGCTCTGCTCGGCCCCTACTGCAGTTGGGGTGAAGTGATACCACGCCGGCGGGTCGGTAGGCCTGTTCCGGGCGCGGGTGTCGGCCCTGCTCTGCCCCTACTTTCATTGGTGTGATGTGTCTACCATGCCAGCAGGCCGCTGGGCCTGTCCCGCTGGTCGGTCGCAGGTCTGCCTACCTTGCCGGCTCGGGCGGCAGCTCTGCTCGGCCCCCACTGCAGTTGGGGTGAAGCGATACCACGCCGGCGGGTCACTAGGCCCACTCTGGGCGCGGGCGGCGGCCCTGTTCTGCCCCTACTCCCATTGGTGTGACGTGTCTACCACCTGGCAGGCCGCTGAGCCTGTTCCGCCGATCGGCCGGTGGTCTGCCTACCTTGCGGGCTCGGGCGGCAGCTCTGCTTAGCCCCCACCACAGTTGGGGTGAAGTGATACCACGCCGGCGGGTCGCTGGGGCTGTTCCAGACGCAGGCTGCAGCTCTGCTCTGCCCCTCTGGCCCCCACAGCACTCAGCAGGATCCGGACCGAGAAGCAGTCTCCACGGGTTCCTCAGCCCTGGGTCAGAGCAGCTCCGGGAGCCAGAACTCGGCCGCTCTGGGCTCGGTGCATGCCCCGACAGGAGCAGGCCCCAAGAAGCAGTTTCCGCGGGTTCTTCAGCCCTGGGCCAGAGCAGTTCCAGGAGCCAGAACCCGGCCGCTCTGGGCTCCGTGCATGCTCTGATAGGAGCAGGCTCCAAGAAGCAGCCTCCGCGGGCTCCTTAGCTCTGGGCCAGAGCAGTTCCGGGAGCCAGAATTCGGCCGCCCCGGGCTCCGTGTATGTTCTGATAGGAGCAGGCCCCAAGAAGCAGTTTCCGCGGGTTCTTTAGCACTGCGCCTGAGTAATTTGTCTGCGAGACGCAGGCGAATGGCAGCCTGAAATTACCTGTTCTATGGTTGAATTAGCTGCGATCAGTTGAAAACAGGGATGATGACGTCAACTCTCCAAGATGGTGGCCGCTGGCTTCCTCTGTGGTCTGACCGGTGGAGAACCGAACTGGACTGCTTCCTTCCCCATCTCAAACCCAGAATTCAGCACTGTGTACAGTGATTGCACAGCTGGCAGGAGCCCACAGAATCCGCAGCGCTGTATCTTTGCGTTGCTATCTCTTGCTTCCCAGCGTGTGCCGCAGATTCTAGCCACGGGGCGATTTGCTGAATAAGCGGTGTGACCCTCCGTGCAGACAAATCGCTCACGTTTGAGCCCCTGTAGCTGATCTTCGTGCAATGAAAATCCTTCCACTAGGTTTTGGAGCACCCCAGTTTTGCTAGAAATTCCTAACAAGATAGTTTTTAGCTGTTCTAACTCATAATTCTCCCGAACAGTGACGCAATACACGGGAGTGATGCACTCCCTTCGCCGCCATCTTCCCCCCTTCCATAATTTTAATTTGTATTTCTATAATGACTAATGATGCTGAGCATATTTTCATGGGTTTTTGGTGAAACATCTATTTGAGTCTCTTGCTGTTTTTCAAATTGTTTTCTTCTTATCAAAGTGTAAGCACTTTAGATATTCTAGATAGAAATCCTTTATCAGATATATGATTTGCAATTTTTTTTTGGAAGTCAATCATTTGTTTTCCATTCAATGGTGTTTTGTTCTGTGGTATTAGAAATTGACCCCAAGCCTCATACATGCTGGACACATGCTCTGCCCCTGAGCTGAACCTCCAGCCCCTCGATATAGTATTCTGTCTTAAGGAATTTACATATGTGGATATACCAGAATCACTGTGTAGAAAAGAATTAGCTTAGATGCCTGTCTTACATAATATAATGTAAAAAACCCAAGTGAATCTTACTTATTCATTCTATTCTGGTTATTTATTAGTATAAAGCATATCACCCCAAAACTTTGGTATAGAATAGCAATAATTTATTTTGCTTAAGAATATGCAACTTGGTTGGTGCAACCATTCTGGAGAGCAGTATGGAGATTCCTCAGAAAACCTGGAATGGAACCACCATTTGACCAGCTATCCCACTCTTATGTTTATACCCAAGGGACTTAGAATCAGCATACTATACTGAGGAGGTGGCCACATCAATGTTTATAGCAGATCAATTCACAATAGCTAAGCTATGGAACCATCCTAGATGCCCTTCAACAGATGAATGGATTAAGAAAATGTAGTATACAATGAAATATTACTCTGTCAGAAAGAAGAATGAAATTTGGGTCTTTGCCAGTAAATGGATGGAACTGGAGAATTTCATGCTAAGTGAAATAAATCAATCCCCAAAAAACAAAGGCTAAATTTTCTCTGATAGGCAGATACTAACATGCAATAAGTGTGTGTGTGTGGGGGGGTAGAAATTCATTAGATTAGACAAAGGGGAATGAAGGGAAGGGAGGGGGATAGGAATAGGAAAGACAGGAGAATGAATTGGACATAACTTCCCTATGTTCATATATGAATTAATATCTCAGAAAGGACCAATGAATGTGAGTAGGAGAAGAATGGAAGTGTTCAGGAAAAGCTATAGAACAGGCAGCTTTTAGGTAGTTGCATTATTTGTTTCCTTTTGCTTCTCCAAGTTAAAATTTATGATTTAAACAACAAACACAATTTGGGTTCTCTTCTTCCTGTCAGTCATGTCGTGAGTGCTTTCCTCCATTACATCCTTCTATTGAAGCCATATGCTGATTTTTAAGTTCTTTGAGTATAAACCAAGGAGTGGGATAGCTGGGTCAAGTGGTAGTTCCATTCCCAGTTTTCATTTCCCAGTTTCATATTCAGTTCCATTTCCCAGTTTTCTGAGAAATCTCCATACTGCTTTCCATAGAGATTGCACCAATTTGCAGTTCCACCAGCAAATGTGTGAGTGTACCTTTTCCCTGACATCCTCGCCAACATTTATTGTTTCCTGTATTCTTGATGATTGCCATTCTGACAGGAGTGAGATGAAATCTTAGAGTAGTTTTTATTTGCATTTCTCTAATTGCTAGAGATGTTGAACACCTTTTCATATATTTGTTGATCGATTGTATTTCTTCCTCAGTGAAGTGTCTGTTCTGTTCCTCAGCCCATTTATTGATTGGGTTATTTATTTTTTTGGTGTTAATATTTTTGGGTTCTTTATATATCCTAGAGTTTAATGTTTTATCAGAGGTGCATGTGATAAATATTTTCTCCCAATCTGTAGGCTCTCTCCTCATGTTATTGTTTTCTGAGAAGAAGCCTTTTAATTTGAATCCATCCCATTTATTTATTTAGTAGTGTTGGGGATCAAAACCCAGGGCCTTGTGCATGCAAGGCAAGCATTATACCAACTGAGCTATATCCCCAGCCCTATCCCATTTATTGATTCTTGATTTTTTTTCTTGCGCTTTAAGAGTCTTGTTAAGGAAGTCAGATCCTACGCTGACATGATGAAGATTTGGGTCTATTTTTTCTTCTATTAGGCACAGGGTCTCTGTTCTACTGCCTAGGTCTTCAATCCACTTTGAGTTAATTTTTTTGCAGGACACATCTGAAATACAAAAGATAATTAGAACTATTTTGAAAATTTATACTTCAAAAAAATAGAAAAGATTGAAGACATTGACAAATTTCTAGAGGCATATGACCTACCCAAACTGAATGAGGAGGTCATACATGATCTAAACAGATAAATTTCAAGTAATGAAATAGAAAACGCCATCAAAAGCCTACCAACCAAGAAAAGCCCAGGACCAGATGGATTTTCATCTGAGTTCCACAAGACTTTCAAAGAAGAATTAACACCAATATTCCTCAATGTATTACATGAAATAGAAAAGGAGGGAACCCTTACAAACTCATTCTATGAGGCTAATATTACCCTGATACCAAAACCAGACAAAGACCCATCAAGGAAAGAAAACTTCAGACCAATATCCCTGATGAACATAGATGCAAAAATTCTCAGTAAAATTCTGGGAAATCACATACAAAAACATATTAAAAAGATAAACCCCTCAAAGATGCCGGGTTGGTTCAACATACGGAAATCAACAAATGTAATTCATCATATTAATAGACTTAAAAACAAGAATCATATGATCATCTCAATAGATGCAGAAAAAGCATTTGACAAAATATACCACAACTTCATGTTCAAAACACTAGGAAAAACTGGAGATAGTAGGAACATACCTCAACATTGTAAAAGCTATATATGCTAAGCCCAAGGCCAGCATCATTCTAAACTGAGAAAAATTAAAAGCATTCCCTCTAAAAACTGAAACAAAACAAGAATGTCCTCTTTCACCACTTCTATTCAACATCATCCTTGAAAGTCTAGCTACAGCAGTTAGACAAAAGAAGAAATTAAAGGGATACAAATAGGTAAAAAACTCAAACTATCACTATTTGCTGATGACATGATTCTATATCTAGATCCAAAAAATTCCACCAGAAAACTTCTAGAACTAATAAATGAATTCAGCAAAGTAGCAGGATATAAAATCAACACCCATAAATCAAACACATTCCTATACATCAACAATGAATCCACTGAAAGAGAAATTAGGAAAACTACCCCATTCACAATAGCCTCAAAAAATAAAATAAAGTATGTGGGAATCAATCTAAGAAAAGAGGTGAAAGATCTCTACAATGGAAACTACAGAACACTAAAGAAAGAAATTGAAGAAAACCTCAGAAGACGGAAAGATCTCCCATGCTCCTAAATAGGCAGAATTAATATTGTCAAAATGGCCATATTACCAAAATGTAATTTAATGTAATTCCTATTAAAATCCCAATGACATTCTTCATAGAAATAGAAAAAGCAATCATTAAATTTCCTTGGAAAAATAAGAGACCCAGAAGAGCTAAAGCAATCCTTAGCAAGAAAAGTGAAGCAGGAGGCATCACAATACCAGACCTTAATCTATACTGTTGAGAGCCACAGCTGAAGGGGCCCCAGTAAACTTCCAGGTGGCCCCAGCAAACTTCCAGCTGCCAGCAAACTTCCAGCTGCCAGCTGATGATTGGCTCACAGCGGCCCCAGGAAACTTCTAGCTGCCAACTGATTGGCTCTTCTGCGGTGATCCTCATTGGGCTGTTTCCTCGCCCTTTCAGTCCACAGAGCTGCTCATTGGGGGACTTTTTTTGGCTCTGCCCACCTCAACCCAGCCAATCAGCCTCAAGAGCAGGAGAAGTGGGGGAGGTTGAGAGGCTTGTGGGAAGCTAGTGGTGGCAGAGGGTTTTTCCTGAAGAGCTGTGTGGTGCGGTGTGTGTGTTCTAAAAATAAAGTTTATTTCTTTTGACAAGTGGCTCCTGAATTGTGCCCAGCTAGACTGCGGCACTATACTACAGGGCTACAGTAATAAAAATGGCATGGTATTGGCACCAACATAGACTTGTAGACCAATCGTACAGAATAGAGGACACAGAGACAAACCCACATAAATACGGTTACGTCATACTAGACAAAGGTGCCAAAAACTTTCACTGGAGAAAAGGTAGTCTATTCAACAAATGGTGCTGGCAAAACTGGAAATCCATATGTAGCAAAATGAAATTAAACCTCTATCTCTCACATTGCACAAAAATCAACTCAAAGTGGATAAAAATATTAAAAAAAATAAAAAGATCTGGGATGTATTCCAGTGGTAGAGCACCCTGGGTTTCAGTATCACAAAACAAAAACAAGAAAAAGTGTGTGTGTATAAGAGAGAGACTCAGTCTCACATACAAACATGCATACAGACAATTTTTGGGGAAATACAATGCTAAGGAGATACATATATCCTCTTTGCAGGTGAAACAAGAATTCCTTTGAACAGAGAGGTCTTATTCTGTTGACAGATAAGAGAAACACTGACGGGTCTTCCTGAAACACTACCCTGAAGTAGACAAGTTGGAGGTTGTCAGGGAATCCAAGAAACCAAGCACAACCAGCTACTGAAGTGGGACCAGGAAGGGAGAAGTCTGGGAGAAGTTTACACTGCATCTGTGTGCCTGCGGTATGCATCTAATGACAGGCCTGGCCTGTTGTTGGTCCGCAAGGGAGCTTTTGAAAAATGAGCAGGACATGAAGGAGAGAGGAGTAAGGACAAGCAGGCACTTCTGCATCTGTTCTTCACTCTCTCTAACCTCTGTGTCTCATCAGCAATAAATGGCTGCTAATTTACCTCCGCCACCTTGACAGTAGTGTATTTAACATAAATTTTTTTTGTCTAAATGTTTAAGAACTCCTATTAATTAATAAGAACACAACACATGCTGTTTGAAAAATGTGTGAAACAGCAAAATAGGTTCCTCTCAAAAGAAGATATCCAAATGGCCAAGAAGTACCAGGGAAATGCAAAAAAACTAAATGACCAATAAGTGTCAGGGAAATGCAAATTAAAGCCACAATGGTAACCGCTACACATTCACCATAATACCAAATGTTGGTGAAAATTGGGAGCAGCTAGAACTCTTACAATTGCTGATGGGAGTTCAATGCCTTGGAAAATGGTCTTGAAAGGTTTACTAAGGCTAAATATATAGAGATCTTATAACCCAGTGATTCCATTCCTAGGTGAAGAAAAGTGCATGTGTCCATAAAAAAAATATTTAAAAATATTTTTTAAAAAGTTTATAGCAATCTCATTCACAATAGCTTCAAATTGGTAACAGCCCACATATTCATCAAAAGCAGGACAAACATGTTGTGGTGTACACATAAAATGGACGGCTATATAGTAATGAAAAACAGTCAAGTACAGAAAACAGCAGAATCTCACAGATAAACCAACAACAACAACAACAAAAGAGCCAGATATGGAGTATAAAAATAAGTAAACTAATCTGTAGTGATAAGTCAGGCTGGTGCAGTGGTACATGCTTGTAATCCTGGTGACAGGAGGCTGAGGCAGGAGAATCACAAGTTTGAAGCCAGCCTGAGCAACTTAGCAAGTCCTAGTCTCAAAAAAAAAAAAAAAAAAAAAAAAAAAAAAAAGAGCAGGGGATGTAGCCAAATGGTAAAGTGAGTTCAATCCACAGTACCCCTTCCCCCCCCACACACACACACAAAAAAAACCATTATAATAGTGGTGGTCCCTCATATTGACTAGTGAGAACTGGGGAATCTTCTGTAATGTGGAAATTCTCTACACTGGTCTGGCAATAGTCACATGGGTCTATACACATGCACACATTCATTGAACTATATGCACTTAAGGTAAATGCACTTTATATACTCTACTATATGTATTTTATACTCCAATTAGAAATAAAACAAGGACTATTTATCAGTAGAACATTCTAGGCAGAAAATACAGTTGGAACTATCATCCCAGCCTAAGTTGGATTGTGGCCATAGGAGGAAGCTAGACATCCATTACGGTTTTGTATTAGGATGGTATGTAGGGTAGTAGCACACAGAGCAAGAGAACTTTCAAAAGCTAGCAAATGCCACCATTATTGTAGTTCAGAGGTTATTGTGTTGAGTGTGTGTCCAGTGGCTGTCCCCACATCCCACAATCAGGGTTTGCATGGTCTGAAGCATCTACTTGAGTAACGCAGTGGTCAAAGTCAATAATTCTGGTGGGGAGCAGGATACTCCAGACCTTGGTACCTTTAGGAGCAGGCTCTGGGTAGCTCTAGACCTTAGCAGATGCACCTCCATCTAGACGTCTGCAGGTTGCACTTTCTGGACTGTTCTAGAAAGATACAGCTGAAGGAAGATGGCTGCAAAATTCCTGTGCAATAGGATACTTGAGCTAGGTCTTCTTTGCTGTCCAACATTCTAACATAGTCTCGAAGGATGGCAGCCCTGAGGGTATTTGCTGCCTGATATATGAAAGATGTAGAAGCAACCTTGTCAAAGAAAAGGCCTACACGCGCTGCCGAGTTGAGACCTCTAAGTGTGTTCCCTCTGTTCCAGGGAGCAATATCCAGCCCAGGCACAGCTCTGGGCTCCTAGGTATCTTCTACACCCGGGAGGCAGCTTGTTAATCAGCAAATACTGTTTCTTCCTAGGGCAAGTGACTTCAACTAAACCTGAAAAGAAGCACAGGATTAAGGTGCCCAGAGTGGGATCCTTTCCTGCAGGTTAACCTTCAGTATTAATAGCATCATTTACCCTCAGGGAGGCTTATTAGGCTTAGGTTGAACAAAGATCCAGGAGGAAGTAAATTGATTTGTTGTTTGTTTTGATTTCTAAAACACCAAGGCTAATGTTAGATAAATGTGTTTCTTCCCCTGAAGAAAAGTCAGTTATAAGTGGCCAGGTTAGTAAAATATTGGTAAAACCACAGTCAGTCATAAGAACGTTGGGCATACTCTATTTATGGATTTGTACATTGAATTAAACTGAATTTTCTTTTTCCAAATCAGAGTCTTACTATGTTGCTCAGCCTGGTCTTGAATTCCTGGAATTCAAGCAATCCTCCTGCCTCAGCCTCCTGGGTAACTGGGACTTTGAGGTGCATGCCACCTTGCACAGAGTGTATACTGCATTTCCCACTTTACGGAATGTTGCAAACATTTTTAACATTCTTCAAAAAATGACTGCATAATCATCCATCATGATTGAATGCATTTCAATGATAGGATTTATTTTAACATTCTTCTATTATTGGATATTTCTATTGTTCCAAGTATTTTTGCAATTATAAATAACTCAGTAAGGAAAATCTCTGATTTGGTAAAGGCAAATCTATTTATCTTTGGGATTGATTCCTAAGGCTGAAATGACCACATGGAGGGGTATGAACATTTAAAATTTCTTGAGGAACAAGAAAACTATTCTCTTGCAACTTCTTCTGTCCACACCTGGTATACATCTGGGATTTGGACTGCCTTTCAATTCAGGCTGGAAGGTACAAGAGTAGAAAAATCAGAATATTTATTGCTGAATTAGTAGTACATCGAGTTATGGTTTCTTTTCCAATTTGCGTGTTATCATTTGCATTTTAGAGTCCTCAAAGAGTTACTTCATGAATTCCCTCTAGGATTCTTAGTTGCAATCAGGGAAGAGCTGAGGGAGTAGCTTACTCCACTTAACCAGAATCCCAAATTTTGTGGTTTCTTTCAGAAGCTCTTTAATTTTATCCTTTACATTTAAATATATTATCCCTTTTGAATAAGTTTTTTTTGTATTAGGTAAATCTCAAGATTTGTTTTTCATATATAGGTAGCCAATTGTCCCAATACCATTTGTTGAAAAGACTTAATCTCCTCATTAAAGTTCTTTGATAGCTTGATAAAAATAAAGTCAATCATATAAGAGTGGTTTATTTCTGAAATATGTCCCCCCCATTGGACTTTTTTAAAAATATCAGTACACATTGTCAATAACTATTGCAGCTTTGTAGTATATCATGAAATCAGGAAATATAAATCTACCTTTGTTCCTCTTTATCAAAATTATATTGGCTATTTTCTATTCTAGGTCGTTTATATTTTTATAATACGTTTCAGGATCAAGTTTTCAATTTCAACAAAAACAAGCAAACAAAATCTTGACTCTTCTCATTAATAAAAATATTCTGCATGTAATTTAAAAAAAATCTTGACTCTTCTAATCCATAACATCATATACCTTGAGTTTATTTAGGTCCTCTTTGAATTTTCTCAGAATTGTTTTGTAGATGTCGATGTAAAGGTCTTGGCAGATTTAGTTAGACTTATTCCTGTATATTTTTTTCTGGTTTGGATGCTGTTGTAAATGAGTATTTCTAAAATATCATTTTCCAATTATTCATTGCTACAATATAAAAATGCAATTATTTTCATATATCGATCTTATATCCTTGAACTTGTTAAATTCGCTTATTAAATCTCATAGTTTTTCTTTGTAGGCTCATTAAAATTTTGTGTTATTATAATAAGGTAATCTGTGAGTGAGATTTTTGCCTCTTTCTAATATGTATGCTTTTCTTTCTCTTTTTCTCATACATTGATTAGATCCGTCAGTAAAGTGTTAAATATAGAAACAATAAGTGGAAGGCCTTGCCTTGATCTCGATATTAGAGGAAAAGCATTCAGTTTTTCACTTTTAAATATAATGTTAGCAGTAGGTTTTCATAGGTACCCTTTATGATGTTGAAGAATTTTCTTAGGGCTGGGGATGTGGCCCAGTGGTTGAGTGCCTCTGGGTTCAATCCCCAGTACCAAATAAATAAATAATACCAGAGTGTTCCTTTCTCTATTTTCATATAAAATTGGTATTATTTCTTCCCTAAATATATTATAAAATTCAGTAGTAAAGTCATTTAAGTCTGTAGGGTTTTTTTTAATATATTTTTTTGGTTGTAGTTGGTACAATATCTTTATTTATTTATTTCTATGTGGTGCTGAGGATAGAACCCAGTACCTCACACATGCAAGGCAAGTTCTCTACCGCTGAGCTACAGCCCAAGCCCCACGTCTGTAGTGTTTTTAGTGGAAATAGTTTAAATTACAAATTCAATTTCTTTAGTAGTGTTTTTTAAATAATTGGCCCATTTCATCTAGATATTCAAATTTCATGACATAAAATTATTGAAAACATTTCTTTACTAATCTTTTAATGTTTGTAGGCACCATAGTTATATTTCTTTATTTATTTGTGATTGTAGGTAGAGTATAGCTATTTAATTAATCTTTACAAAAAACAGACTTTTATCTTAATTTATTTTTTCTATTATCTGAGTTTTGATTTGTTGATTTCTGGTCTTTATTTTTTCTTCCTTCTACTTGAGTTTAGTTTGCTCAGTTTTTTTCTCCTAACTTCCTTTTATTATTTTTTATTTGTTTTAATTAGTTACACATGACAGTAGAATGCATTTATGCACTTTGATATATCATACATAGATAGGGTATAATTTCTCATTTTTCTGAGTGTACAAGTTGCAGAATCCTATTGGTCATGTAGTCACATATATACATACAGTAATAATGTCTATTTCATTCTACTATCTTTCCTATCCCCACATCCCCTCCCTTCCCCTCCCATCACTTCACTCTACCTAATCTAAAGTAACATTATTCTTCCCTAGTGCCCCCCCCACCTTACTGTGAATTAGCATCTGCATATTAGAGAAAACATTTGGCCTTTGGTTTTGCGGGATTGGCTTATTTTGCTTAGCATGATATTCTCCAACTCCAACCATTTACTGGCAAATGCCATAATTTCACTATTCTTTAAAGCTGAGTGATATTCCATTGAAGATATATACCACATTTTCTTTATCCATTCACCTATTGAGGAACACCTAGGTTGGTTCCATAGTCTAGCTATTATGAATTGAGCTGCTATAAATATTAATGTGACTGTGTCACTATAGTATGCTGATTTTAAGTCCTTTGGATATAAACCAAGGAACAGGATAGCTGGGTCAAATGGTTGTTCCATTCCCAGTTTTCTGAGGAATCTCCATACTGCTTTCCATAGAGGTTGCACCAATTTGCAGTCCCACCAGCAATGCATGAGTGTACTTTTTCCACCACATCCTAGTTAACATTTATTTTTGCCTGTATTCTTGATGATTGCATTCTAACAGGAGTCAGATGAAATCTTAGTGCAGTATTGATTTGCATTTCTCTAATTGCTAGAGATGTTGAACACTTTTTCATATATTTGTTGATTGATTATATTTCTTCTTCTGTAAAGTATCTATTCAGTTCCTTAGCCCACTTATTGATTGGTTTATTTGTTTTTTTGTTTTTTGGTGTTTAAGTTTTTTTAGCTCTTTATATATCCTAGAGATCAATGCTTTATTGGAGGTGCATGTGGTAAAGATTTTCTCCCAATCTGTAGACTCTCTCCTCATGTTATTAATTGTTTTCTATGCTGATAAGAAGCTTTTTAATTTGAATCCATCCCATTTGTTGATTCTTGATTTTACTTCTTGCACTTTAGGAGTCTTTTTAAGGAAGTCAGATCCTAGGCCGACATGGTGAAGATTTGGGCCTATTTTTTCTTTTCTATTAGGTGCAGGGTCTCTGTTCTAGTGCCTAAATTTTTGATCCACTTTGAATTGATTTTTGTTCAGGGTGAGAGATAGAGGTTTAATTTCATTTTGGTGCATATGGATTTCCAGTTTTGCCAGCACCATTTTTGAATAAGGCTATCTTTTCTCCAGTGAATATTTTTGGCATCCTTGCCTAGTATGAGATAACCATATTTATGTGGGTTTGGTTCTGTGTCCTCTATTCTATACAAGTGAAAGTTTGAGTTAAAAAAATATATATATATATATATATATATATATATATATTATATATATAATATATATATACATATATATATATTATATATATATTGTTGTAGGTGGACACAATACCTTTATTTTATTTATTTATACGTGGTTCTGAGGATGGAACCCAGGGCCTCACTCATGCTAGGCGAGACCCCCCACCCCCCACCCCTACCCCCCACCCCCCACCCCTACCCCCCACCCCCCGCCCCCGAGCCACAACCACAGCCCATGAAAGTTTGAATTCTTGATTTTAAACCTTTCTTCTTTTTAGTAGAAATCATTAAGATTTATAACTTTCCTCCCAATCACTTCTTTAGCTCAATCACCCAAATTTTGATATCAGATCATCTCCATTTGGCTATTACATCCAGTTTTGATTTTTAAAAAATTTTGATTATTTAAAAATTTTCAGTTCTAAAATTTTCATTGATTTACTTTCATTTTTACTTATTTTTTCAGTGCTGAAGGTTGAACTCAGGGTCCCAAGCATGCTGAGCACATGCTGTACTACTGGTTACATTCCTGGTTCCATTGGGTTATTTTTTTTAATAGCATCTATTTCTCTGCTGAGATTTTCCATCTTTGGAAAATGTTACTATTGCTCAATCTGAGATATTTTCAAATTTCCCTTGTAACTTCTTTGATCCACGGGCTAATTAAGTATGTTGTTTAATTTCCAAATACTTGGGGGTTTTCCAGATATTTTTCTGTTATTGAATTCAGTTTTGGTTAAATTGTACTCAGAGAACATTCACCATACGCATGTTCCATGTGCACATGAATAGAATATGTTTTCTGCAGTTTTTCAACCTCGTATCCTATAAATGTCAAAAGATTGAATTGGTTGATAATATTATTCAAAATTTCTGTAGCCTTACTGATTTTTTACTTGTTAATTATTAACTATTGGGGGGAAGTGTTGAAATCTCCACTATAAATATGGACTTCTGTTTCTTCTTCCACTTCTGCCAGTTTTGTTTTATGTGTGTGGAAGCTTTGTAACTTAGTACATACACACTCAGGATTAGATGTCTTGTTGATGAACTGACCTTTTTTTTTTTATCATTATAAAATGTCCCTCTTTTATCTATGGTAATCTCCTTGTCCTGAAGCCTGCTGTTTGAAATTAAATTTAGGACTCAGGCCAGGGCTGTAGCTCAGTGGTAAAGTACTCTCCTATCATTTGCAAGGCCCTAGGTTTGATACCCAGCATGGCAAAAAAAAAAAAAAAAAAAAAATATATATATATATATATATATATATATATATATATATATATATATATGGATCATGTCTTAATCTGTTTGATTTTAAGTGTATCATGTTCTTCCATGTTAAGATTATACTACCAATGAGGCTAATTTTCAAAATTACTGCATGAGTTTTTGTAAGATTAGTGTTTGCATGGTTTATCTTTTTCTATTTTTTTAATCTTTGTTTTATTTATTTATTTTATGTGGTGCTGAGGATCGAACCCATGAGAGGCAAACGCTCAACCACTAACCTACAACCCCAGCCCCTCTTTTTCCATTTCTGTGCTTTTAATCTCTCTGTGTCATTTACTTAATGGGCATCTTTTAAGCAGTGTATAATTAATTGAGTCTTTCTTTTTAAGAAATGCAGTTTGACAACCTCTGGTTTTTTAACTAGAATACCTAATTAATTTACATTTAATATAACTTTAATAGTTTTAAATCTACTATCTTGCTTTATTACTTTCATGTGTTTTTTATTCTTATCTTTCTTCTTTCTTGCCTTCTTTTGGGTTATTTGACTATTTTTCAGTATTCAAGTTGGCTTATTAGCGATATGCATTGTTGGCTTTATGCTGATAGTGATTGCTCAGGAGCTACAATGTTCAATGTTCATCTTTAACTTATCATTTTTTTTTTTTTTAGAGAGAGAGAGAGAGAGAGAATATCTTTTTGTAGATGGACACAACACAATGCCTTTATGTGATGCTGAGAATGGAACCCGGGTTCCGGACGCACTAGGCAAGCGCTATACCGCTGAGAAACAATCTCAGCCCAAATTTACCTTTATTCTACCTTTATATGATACAAATTCACATATAATTTAAGAAACATGCAATGGTATATTTTAATTTTGCCCATTCTTTGTGCTTTTGTTTATGTGTATTTTACCTTGTGTTCACTAAAAATCTTGCTATATATATATTTCCTTTAATTGTCTTCTAAAGAAACTCAGAAATGAGGAAAACAGCTCTCCCTCTCTGTTTCTTCATGGCCATGTCATGAGCTGCTTTCCTCCACCCATGTTCTGCCTCCCCTCAGGCCCCAAGGAACAGAGCCAACTGTCTATGGACTGAGACTCTGAAATGAGGCCACATTTTGAAAAGCAAGTTGTCTGAATATAATTCAAGATTATGAAGAAGGAAAGTTTGTTAGACTTCATATTCTCCAAGGAAAGCAATTTGGAAGTTGCTGCGTAGGTACTGTGCATTTGCTAAATACTCTGGAATGAGATCACAATGACCAAATCAATTTCAAGCCTCACACTTCCTTAAAAGGGGTCTCCATTTGTCATCATACCAAGGATAAGCAACCCACACCCCATGGATGAACTTACAGGGGCTAAATCAATAGTCACATCCTGTTCCCCAGGAAGCTTTTCTAACCATCAACCAATGAATCTTTATTAACAAATGTCCACACACCATCATGCTAGCTTAGCTTCCAAAAAGTCCCAGAACATTAGTGGGTTTCAGAAAAGATAAAAGAACAGTACTCAATGATATCTACTTTGCATTTGGACATTCTAATTTATTGCTGTCGTATTATTTAATGTTGATAAGCACAAAACACCTCATAAAAGAAAAGACATGTGCCTAGCACATCTGTGGAATGAATGAATCCACAGGCTGGTGAGTTATTTGCACAGGATGCGCACACCAAATTCTGTGATCACAAAGGAGCCAGAGCATGGGCTCTGTGGTACATTTGTTCCTAATCAAGTGGGAACCACAAAAAAAGAAAGGAGGAAAAAAGCTTTTTACATTTACATTCATATTTACCTCTTCTAGTACTTGATAATTTATTCCTCTGTGCATTCATTCATATTTCACCTAACATAATTTTCTTTCATCATGAAGAAATTTTTTTTAAGAGAGAGAGACAGTTTTTTTTTTAATATTTATTTTTTAGTTTTCAGCGGACACAACATCTTTGTCTGTATGTGGTGCTGAGGATCGAACCTGGGCCGCACGCATGCCAGGCTAGCGTGCTACCGCTTGAGCCACATCCCTAGCCCAAGAAATTTTTTTTTTTAACATTTCCTATAGAATATATGTAGTGAATTCTCTGGGCTAAGTGCTTGGTGAAAATGCCTTGATTTTTACCTTAATTTTTGAAGGAAAATCTTCTTAATGTAGACTAATTGGACAGGTTTTTTTTTTCTTTTGTCACTTTAAATGGTTACTACATTGTGACCTGACTTGTATTATTTTTGATGAGCAGTCAGAAATTTTTCTTATCATTGATTCCCTATGTAATGCATAATTTTTCCTTTAGCTGTTTTTAAGTTTTTCTCTTAGTTTTCAAAAATTTAATGATGATGTTCCTTGACATCTTTTGATTTATTTCTAGCCTATAATATTGGGATTCTATGGAGCTTCATGGATCTATGGGTTTATATATTGGAAATTTTGGAAAAAGAAATTTGACTATTGCTCAAATGTTGAATTGTTTGTAATCATTATTCAAATATTTTTCTGCTAGAATCTCATCTCTTTTCGCGTTTGAGTTTCACATATAGATGGCTTCATGTTGTCCAGTTGCTTAGGTTTGTTAACGATTTTCCAGGCCCTTTTCTCTGTGTGCCATGTGTGTACACTTTCTGTTGCCACATGTTCAAGTTCACTGATCTTTCTTCTATGTCTCCAGTGTGGTTTTAAACCTATTCAGTGAAATTTTTAATGCATATGTTTTATTTTTTGATTCTAGAATTTTCATTTCTTTTTTGCCCTTTCCATTTTTAACTGGTATTTTTCAATTTTCCCTCATTGTGTTCACCTTTTTAAAATAGTTGAAGTTTTTATTACACTGGTATAAAGTTCTTATTGATAATAACATCATGTTCATCACTTGGGGGTACACACTGGGGTAACTCTTCTCCTGGTTATTGATCATACTCCCTGCTTGTTCTTATATCCAGTAATTTTTAAATTATATGCTAGACATGGTGGGTGCTACTTTGTTGAATATCTACAGTTTTTTTTTAAATTTTCTTTTCTTATTTTGAGGTAGGGTCTCTCTGTTGTCCAGACTGGCCTCAAACCCCTGGGCTCAAATGATCCTCCTACTCTGGTCTTCCAAGGGTCTGAGACTACAGTTGTACACCTTACCAGACTTTTCCTTTTTTGAGTTTTGGATCTTGTTTTATCAGGGAGTTAGTTCATTTGGGAATTACCCTTTTGAAACTTATTTTTAAGCTTTTTTAGAGTGAGTCTAGAGAAATCTTAAACTCTAGGGCTCTATTAGTTTTTCTTCTAATAGAGGGTCTTTCAGAGGTATCTAGCAAGGCCTCATATTTTGCTTTGGCTGGGTGAAACATCTCCCAGCCCTGAATGAGACTGAGTAGTTTCTTAGCTTGCAGCTAATTGATATTTGTTCTTTTTTTAATATTTATTTTTTAGTTGTAGTTGGACACCTTTATTATATTTATTATTGTTATGTGGTGCTGAGGATCGAACCCAGGGCCTCACATGTGCTAGGCGAGTGCTCTACCACTGAGCCACAACCTCAGCCCAATATTTGTTCTTTTCCAGCTAATTGTTATCAGTCCAGCCTCTTGGAGTCTTGTCCTGTGCATGTACAGTTTAGTATTCAGCCAGACTCAAGAGGGGCTCTAAGCAGATTTCTGGAGCTTCTCCTTGGTATTGCTCCTATCTCTTTGATAATTTGCCCAACAAATTCCAGACAACTAGCCAGGTGCAGTGTCATAGGCTGGTAATCCCAACAATAGGCAGGAGGATTCTAAGTTCGAAGCCAGCCCCAGCAACTTAGTGAGGCCTTGTGTCAAAATAAAAAATAAAAGTATTGGGGATGTAGCTCAATGGTAAAGCACTCCTGGGTTAAATTTCTGGTATCCAGGGGGGGAAAAAATCCAGACAACTGAGTAGCTCTGAGTTCTGAGCTTTGTCTCCTTGAGTCAGGGAGTTGGCTGTGCTCTGCTAAGGGTGAGCCTCCTGACACCACAATCCAGAAACTGAATCCAGCTAGAAAGCAAGGATAGGGCTCACCTTGTTGATTCGCTTTTCTCAAGGCTCACAATCTTGTATTGCCTGTAGAACAACAGTTATTTAATGTACTTTGTCCAGTTTGATAGTTGCTTCCTGTGAGAGAAGTAGTTGAGCGTAAATTTCTGTCAAGGCTAGAAGTATAAAGATCTTTTAGGTGATTTTTTATGTTTTTAATTTTAGAGGGTGGTAGAAATTCTCTAGATAATAAATTTTAGAGTTGGTTACATTACATTTTAGATTGTTTACTTGTCACAACTCATCTGTACTTTGTGTGTGTGTGCGCGCGCGTATTGCTGGATATCAAATCCAGGACCTTGCATAAGCCACGCAAGGACTCTACCACTGAGCCACATCACCAGCCCCAAATTGGTACCTTTTATTGTGTGTAAATTAAACCTCATTAAACCTTGTAAAAAGGTGAAATAAAGACTTTTCGGAACAAAGCAACATTAAATATTAGGCATGCAAAACATACGGAGAATAATACAGGAAATGCCTGTCTGATTATCACTCAGACTACAAAGTAAAACAAAACAAATACAACCAGAAGCTCCCTGGGTATGCCTCCCTCCCCTGCAGATGTAACCACTATCTTGAACTTTATATTTATTATCCTCATGCTTGTTTCTATCATCTGACTTCATACATATGTATCATCTTACTTTATATGTGTCTTAACAAATATGGTATTGCTTTCCCTGTTTTTAAGGTTTACATAAACGTTTCATCCGTCGAGCTGTTTTTAAATGATGTGATAATAAATAGGCAAACCCACAAACATAATTATATTTACACAGCTTTTAGCCTTGGGGCTGTACAGAAATGCAAAGTTTACCAGACTCTCAACGTTTTGAACTAACTAGACTTCCCACAGGAGGGAATGCCAAGGAAATCACTGTCATTTATTCCTCTGCCCAGGGGAAAAAAAATTAGTGAACACTCACACTTGGCAAGTGGCACGAAAGGCAATTTGCAAGCCTGGCCCTGCTCCAGCAGCTGCAGTTAAGACTCCTGCACTGGGGGGTGACAAGGGTTTGGAGGCTCCCATCAGCCTGAGTCAGCAGGTCTATCAGCGCCTGGTGTCAGCAGTTTCCTCTTAGAGAGTAATTCGCTGGACACCCTCTACCTTCTGGATGGAAATGTCTTAAGGAAATTGATTCCAGCCCCTCAGATTCAGGGTGGACCATTAACTCTGTACGTCTTATTAATCCCATAGGAAGAGTCTAGAAACATCTTTTTTCCCTTTCCCTTTCCTATGGGGCTCCTTTTTATTGAGTGCAGTCCATCTGCTATGCCCATTCTCCAAGGCACAAAACATGTCCCTCCTCCTTCCTGACACTGGCCCTGATTCCCCTAATTCAACATGATGGCTGCTGCTTCTTTTGGCTTTTATCTGTACAGACTCTTTTATCATTTCCTGTTCTGTGCTGTCCTTAATGTAGCACCTGTCTTGTTTCCTCTATTAGATAGAATAAGTGCCTTTAAAGTTAGGGACCTATAGGTGCCAATTTCTCTTTGGGTTCTTCTGTCTCAACTTCTTACCCTCAATCCAGGTGCCTAGCGAAATGTCTACACAGGGACGGGAGCTGTGGCTCAGTGGTAGAGCTCTGGGAGGCACTGGGTTCAATTCTCAGCACCACATTAAAAAATAAATAAATAAAATAAAGGTACTGTGTCCATCTACAACTAAAAAATATTTTTTAAATGTCTACACATTGGGCTGGGGATGTGGCTCAAGCGGTAGCGCGCTCGCCTGGCATGCGTGCGGCCCGGGTTCGATCCTCAGCACCACATACCAGCAAAGATGTTGTGTCCGCCGAGAACTAAAAAATAAATGTTGAAATTCTCTCTCTCTCTCTCCTCTCTCTCTCTCTCTTTAAAAAAAAATGTCTACACATAACTGCGTATTGAATAAATGAATGAATGATTGATATGAAAGATATTTTTTTCACCAAATTTAAAACAACGGAAACACTTTGATCATACAAATAATACGTAAACAAAAAATTTGTATTCTCCTGTTTTACAATCTCATGTTTTTTTTAAAAAAATGCATATATATATAATTGAATCCAGGGACAATTTACCATTGAGCTACATTCCCAGCCCTTCTGTTCTTATTTATTTATTTTTAAAAAAAAAATTTGAGACAGTGTCTTGCTAAGTTGCTGAAGTCAGCCTTGAACTTGGATCCCTTTGCCTCAGCCTCCCAAGCTGCTGGGATTCCAGGCATGTGCCACCACGCCTGGCTTACCATTCCACACTTTAGTTTGCAACTTTTGGTTCATGTAAATCTTGGAAAACAAGCCAAATCATTGCAATCACTAGCAAGACCGCAGCTCATAAACAGAGCTGGATCCTTCAGAATGAATTTTATTTTCTCAGATCCTTTGCTTACTCTTAAGTATGAGTTTCGTTTTCTTTTCCATTGTTCTTTTAAACTATAATAAGCCCCTCCTCCATCTATTTCTTGATTTCCCAATAGGTCACTTTTGATCACTTTAAGGTAAATTTCCTGAAATGCAATGTGTCTGAGTCAAAAGGCACGTAAAGTTTTCAGCAGAAACAAGAGGGACATCAAACAGCAGAGACTGTTTTTCAAAGTTTCCAGATAATATGAAATGGAGAACTAACTCCCCAGTTTTGTTTGCAGTGCTATGCCCCACCCATGCTAGGCAAGCACTTAACCACTGTGCGACATCCCCAGTCCCTTAACTCCTTTGAGGTTTAGAGAAAAATTTAATGCAGAAAAAGTGATGAAAAGCATACCAACGTCAGCACATATTCACGCACACTTTTCTGTAAGTTTGTTTTTCTTTTTTTTTCTTTTTTTTCTTTTTTTTCTTCAAACATAATAAATTTTTATTTTTCAGTGAAATCCATTCCTTCTGTTGGAACTTGTGGCATTCCCATTAACAAGCAGAGACCAGGACTAATTTGTTTATACTTTATTTTGTAAAAAATATTTTAATCAAGCCGACCATGGTGCCTGTAATCCAGTTACTCAGAAGGCTGAGGCAAGAAAATCACTTGAATCTAGGAGTTCAAGTTCAGCCAGAGTGACATATTGAGACTCTGTCTCAAATAAAAAATAAATTTTAAAATGTTTTAACTAGCTGGGCATTGTGGTGCACTCCTGTAATCCCAGCTACTCAGGAAGCTGAGGCAGGAGGATTATAAGTTCCTGGCCAACCTGGACAACTCAGTGAGACCCTGTCTCAATTTTTTAAAGAAATTTTAAAAAGACCTGGGGATGTAGCTCAGTAGTAGAGCACTGTGAATTCAATTCCCGGTACAGAAAGAAAGAAAAAAGAAAACAGAAAGAAAAAGTTTCCAATCGAAGTAATTTTTTAAAATTGTATTAAAAAAAACAATAAATTAAAACAAGCAAACAACAACAACAACAAAAAACAACAACAGGAGCATTCTTCCTCTCCCAGTTTTTTTTTTTTTCCTCTGAGACAACGACCAACACCTATTCTAGCTTTTCATCTAGGGTTTACCTCCATGTCTAAATATTATACTGTCACTTTTTCCTTTAGTGTTAGACGTGACCCATTTCCTGTTATGGAAGTCGAGGACTGATAATCCTTCTCCTATTGACCCGGCTTTCTCCTCCTCCCATCCTCTTCCTAGAGGGATATGGCCATTTTCAGTGTTAACAGGCAGTGTTTGCCTTATTCTGACTACCTCGGTGTGGTTCATTTCTGAGTCAAGAACTGTCTTACAGCATAAATGGCTTTCTCACCTCCTATAAATTTGAATTTTTATATTAGAGTTGAAACTTATTTCATCTTTTCATTTTCTACATTTTAAAGTATAGATACCAATTTTTCTCCAACGACTTCAACAAATCTGTGAGGGCCTCTCAGTATTGTTTCTGAATTAAACACAGTTCTATTTCCCCAGAGAGACCTCCCTCCAGTGTGGACTTGGGTATCTCTAGGGTGGGCTCACAACAGTCACCCCAGCTATTAGGTTTTTACAGTTTTCTGGTTTGTTTGTTTGTTAAGATGAAGCAACAGTTAGAGCTTGTGGCTATTAAAAAAAATGGGATGGATATTTATTCTTAATAACAAATTGCCTCATGACATGTTGGTTTAAAACATCAACACAGGTTCATTCTCACAGCTGGGGGGCAGTCAGGAATTCTGGACTGGCTTAGCTGTGTGGTTCTGCTTGGGATCTCTTATGATGTTGCAGCCAAGAGGTTCAATGAAGTTGCAGTCATGTGCAGGCTTGAAGGGGTTGAAAGATGCACTTCCAGGATGGAACCTCACACACAAGCTAGGCTGTTGGCAGGAGGCCAGTTCCTTTCCACACGGACTCTGCATAAGATGGTTCGACTTTCCTCATATCATGGCAGACCTCCCCAAAGGCAAGTGACCTAGGAGGGAACAGTGCCGAAGCTGTAATGTCTTTTCTGACCTGTCTTTGTCGATTGAACTTTGTCATTTCTATAATCCATAAGACAAACTATTCAAAACGAGGAGAACTAACTGAACAAGGGTATAAATACCAGGAGGCAAGGATTAATTTTGGAGGCTGGCTACCATGGGTGATCTGTCATCTTTACATACATTCTGGTTAGAAATTCTGTTAGATGTGATATTTGCCAGACCGACTTGCCTTTTCACACCTTTAATAGCGTCTTTTAATGACTGAAAGTTCTTAACAACTACATGAAGATAAAATTCACCTATTTAAAGTATACAATTCAATAGCAGTTAGTATGTTTATGAAGTTATAGGACCACTAGTTTTAGAGTATTTTCTTTACCCCCACAGGAAACCTCGAACCTATCAGCAGTGACTTCCCCTCCTGCAAACTATCATCCCTAGGAAACTACTAATCTACTTTCCCTGTATGTAAATCTGCCTGTTCTGCATGTTTTTTTTCAGGACATCATGGATGTTGAGCATACTTCATATACATTAAATCATATCACATATGATCTTTTGTGATTGATTTCTTCCTGTTAAAATGTATTGTAGTTTCATCTATGTTATAGCATTTGTCAGAACTTCATTCCAGAATGCATTACTCCATTATATTGGATGTATCGCATCTTATTTATCAGTTTATCAATACAAGGGATATTGGGTTATTCTCCCTTTTTGGCCATTATGAATAGCCATGAACATTCAGAAACAATCTATTTGAATATATATTTTCAATTCCATTTGCTAAGGAGTTGCTGAGTTGTAAGGTAACTCTACGTTTAACTACTTCTTCTTCTTCTTCTTTTTTTTTTTTTTTTTGGTACCGGGAATTCAACCCATCCACAGCCTATTTTTATATTTTATTTAGAGACGGGGTCTCACTGAGTTGCTTGGTATCTTGCCTTTGCTGAGGCTGGCTTTGAACTTGCAATCCTCCTGCCTCAGCCTTCTGAGGTATCTTTTGAGGAATCAACAATTTTGCTTTCATAGCAGCTACAACATTTCACATTCCCACCAGCATGGTGCAAAGCTTCCAATTTCTCTACATCTTCATCAACACTTGTTATTTTCTGTCTCTTATTTTTTATTTTTTTCATTACAGCTATCCTAGTTGATGTGAAGTGATGACTAATTGGTGATTTGAGTTGAATTTCTCTAATGACTAATGATGTTGAACATCTTTTTACGAGATTACTGGCCACTTGTAAATATTCTTTGGAGAAATGTCTATTCAGATTCTTGCCCATTTTTGCTGACTTTTTATTATTGAGTTAGAGAGTTCTTTATATGTATATCACACCTTATATATAAGATAAATGTTATGTATCTTTTTAAAAAATTTTTATACCTTTATTTTATTTATTTATTTTTATGTGGTGCTGAGGATCGAACCCAGGGTCTCACACATGTGAGGCAAGTGCTCTGCTGCAGAGCCACAATCCCAGCCCTGTTATGTATCTTATATGTTATCTTTAAAAATTTAATGAAGTTCAATTTATCAACTTTTTGGGGGGGCACAATACCTTTATTTTATCTATCTATTTTTATGTGGTGCTAAGGATGGAACCCAGGGCCTCGCACATGCTAGGCGAGCACTCTACTGCTGAGCCACAACCCCAGCCCCAATTTATCAACGTTTTACAGTTAATATCTTTGGGGTTTTGTTTAACTTCCTAATTCTCTTTTCCAATTATATGTTTAGGTTTCTGTTTTTCCTCTTGGAAGCTTTAAATCCTAGTGGTCCTTGACTGCCTCTCTCTCTCTCTCTCTCTCTCTCCCTCTCTCTCTATATATACATACACACACACACACACACACACACACACACACACATACTATATATTTTTTTAAATTCTAATTTTTATATGTGACAGCAGAATGCATTACAATTCATATTACACGTATACAGCACAATTTTTCATATCTCTGGTTGTACACAAAGTAGAGTCACACCATTCGTGTCTTCATACATGTACTTAGGGTAATGATGTCCATCTCATTCCACCATTTTCCTACCCCATGCCTCCTCATTTCCCCTCCCTCCCCTTTGCCCTATATAGAGTTCCTCTAATCCTTCCATGATCCCCCTAACCACATTATAAATCAGCATCCTTAAATCAGAGAAAACATCAGCATTTGTTTTCTTGGGATTGGCTAATTTACCATTATATTCTCCAACTCCATCCATTTACCTGCAAATTCCATGATTTTATTTTCTTTTAATGCTGAATAATTGCCTCTTTATATTTGAGAAAAACAGTTCTGATGGGAATTTCATAAGTTAGTAGATTTCACTGGAGGGCAGAACTTCCCCATGTTGTGCATGAAGGCCTGCACAGAAAATGACAACAGTTAGCCAGGTGTGGTGGTGCAGGCCTGTAATCCCCACAGCATGGGAAACTGAAGTAGGAGGATCATGAGTCCAAAGCCAGTCTCAACAATTTAGTGAGGCCCTAAGCAATTCAGTGAAACTCTCTAAATAAAATACACAAAGGGCTGCTGGGGATGTGGTCAATAGTCAAGAGCCCCCTGGGTTTAATCCCCGGTAACACCACAAAATGACAACAGTGGTGCAGTACACTGTGGGGAAACTGGTAGAGATTAGGGGTATGTGTCATGGTTAAAAAAAGCTACATTTTTTTCATGAAATAATTATGATAAGATAAATAAAAATCAAACTATTAGTAAGGATATTGAATATTTTTTTAATTTTTATTATTGGTTGTTCAAAACATTACATAGTTCTTGACATATCATATTTCATACATTTGATTCAAGTGGGTGATATTGAATATTTAATTAAATAAATTCTTTGAGTTCTTCCAAAAAAAATCTTTTAAAAAGTTTTTATGAAAAACTTGAGCTTTATCCCACCAACCTAACATGTATAATAGTTAAACTCATTATACGCAATTTGAAGAGATGATCTCTTTGAATTCTTTAAACTTTGTTTGCATACACAGGAAATAGAAAATATTAGAAGAGATTCCTCACTTTTTCTAACAGAGACTCTTCCATTTATCATAATTCAGATAATTGGATCTATTAAAATTGTGTGTCAAGTATACAATCACTCTTTAAATCTGAGTTCTTCCTTCATTTATTGACAAATACAATGATGACTTTTCTTGTGATGATACAAATGGATTTTTAATCCAATCCATCATTTTCATGACAAATATTTCCAAAATCTTATGAAGCTTTCCTGAACATATCTACAAATGTTGCCATCAGTCTTTAAAAAATCTTTAATATTAAAACTGTAATACTGATTTAACATACTATTAAAACATTTAAACTTTTTTTTTGTTGTTATTTTTCTCTTTGGATACAAAACAATTGTCAGTCAGCATTAACATACTTCATTACATCCTCAACAATTTTCTACTGAGTTCATTCTAGTGGTCAAAATGTCTGTTATTCTGGCACAGTGACACATATCTGTAATCCCAGTGATTCCAGAGGCTGAAGCAGGAGGATCACAAGTTCAAGGACAGCCTCAGCAATTTAGCAAAACCCTATCTCAAAATAAAATAAAAAGGGCTGGGGTTGTGGCTCAGTGGTAGAGCACTCACTTAGCATGCATGGGGCACTGGGTTCAATCCTCAGCATCATATAAAAATGAAATAAGATATTTTGTCCACCTAAAACTAAAAAATAAATGTTAAAAAAAATTTCATGCACCACTTCAAGTATTTCATTATTCGTTACTAGTTTTGATAAATTGTCAAAGAAAAGTGCTTTCTAGTTTTATCAGGGATTCTAATAATGACATTAAATAATCCTAGATCTCATCAGTTTGCAAAGGAAAAAGTTGAATTTAATAATCTGTATTTGTACTCTCTCTGTTATTTGGCAGTTCAAAGCATCTGTTTTCCTACTTACACTGCAGCAGAATGCTTCCTAGTATCTTCATTTCATTGACCTATGCACTGAGCGGCAATTTCCATAAAAGCTTGTAAAATGAGCAAGTCTGCAATTATGCGAGATATTTAAGCTTTAGTAATTAATTACAAGACCTCATAACCATATTTGAGCTCTAATATTATTATACATAATCCATAAAATAACTCAGAGTGCTTGCAATAGTGTGGGATGGGCAAAAGAATAGACAAATAATAGAATATAATAAAAAGAGTCTAGCATAAACCCACACTTGTGTCAAATTATTTTCAACCTGAGAGCAATACAAATACAATGGATAAGGACAGTCTCTTGAACAAATAGTGTTGGAGCAATTAGATATGCACATAGATGATGGCAAAGAATTTTGACTTCTTTTTTGGTACCAAGGATTAAACCCAAGGGCACTTAACCACTGAGCCATATTCCCAGACCTTTTTATATTTTATTTTGAGAAAGGGTCTCAGTTGCTTAGGGCCTCACTAAGTTGCTGAGGCTGGCTTTAAACTTGAAATCTGCCTGCCCCAGCTTCATGAGCCGCTGGGATTACAGGCAGAATTTTTACTTCTATTTTATACCATGCATATAAATTAATTCAACATGGACCCTAAGCCTAAACATAAAAGTTAAAATGATAAAACTTCTTGGAAAAAAGTATAGGAGAATAGTTTTTGCAGCCATAGGTATACAAAGGTGTCAAAATACAGAAAGCACTAACCATAAAAAATTAAGTTAGCCAATAGGATTTTGTCAAAGTTAAAAAATTCTTTTGTAAATATACCAATTAGAAAATGAAAACAACCTATAGACTGGGAGAAATTATTTGTAATACATGTATGTAATAAAGAACCTAATATGCAATTAAGTAATAAAAATAAATTGCAATGGTTAATTTTGTGTCAACTTGACTGGGCTACAGGATGCCCAGATGTCTGGTTAAACATTATTTCTGGATGTGTCTGTAAGAACACTTCAAGAAAAGATTAGCCTTTGAATTCGTGAACTGAGTTGCCTCACAGCTCTCTCTCTCCAGTGTGAGTGGGCATCATTCAATCCATTAAGGACCTGAAAAGAACAAAAATGTAATGGAAGAAGGTTGAATTCTCTTTTCCTATTGTGTTGAGACATCAGTCATCCTTCCTGAAGCAGTCTGGTTCTCAGGCATTCAAAATCAGTATGGATCTACATCATTGGCTCTTAGGCCTTCAGATGCTATCAATAGTTTTCCTGGATCTCCAGCTTGTAGACAGTAGACATGATATTTCTTAGACTGCACAACTGAATTTGCCAATACCTCAAAATCTCATTCTAGAAATATACATGTGCATGTGTGTGTGTGCTATTAACAGGAGGTATATTGGTTCAGTTCTTTGGAGAATCCATCTTTTTGCAGTGCTGGGACTTGAACCCAGGGCTTTGCACATGGTAGGCAACCTCAGCCTACACTAATTTTTAAAATGAGCGAAGGACTTGAACAGACATTTTTAAAAAGGACAACAATGGGGCTGGGGCTGTAGCCCAGTGGTAGAGCATTTGCCTAGCACAGGGGAGGCACCAGATAAAAAGAAATAAATAAAATAAATGTATTGTGTCCATCTACAACTAATATAAACATTTAAATGAAAAAGACCAACAAGCACATGAAAATATTTGTAACATCAACAGTCATCAGCAATGAAAATCAAAGTCATGAGATACCAATATCACTTCCCAACAGAATGACTAAAATTAAATGAAAAAGACTGACAATACTAAACAAGGAACAACAGGAATTCTTGTACATTGGCAGTGAGAATATAAAATTAATCACTTTCGAAAACTATTAATTTCTTTAAAAGTTAAAAATAGTTTTACTTTGTGACCCAGCAATTCTATTGCTATGAATTTATTCAAGAGAAATAAAAATATATATCCACAAAAAGACCTACATAAGAATATTTATAGCAAAGTTACTCATCATGCCTAAAATCTACAAATAGGTGTCCATTAGCAGAATAGCTAAAAATGCCATGATATATTCATACAATGGGTATTATTTGGCAATAAAAATGGATATTGTTTGGCAATAAAAAGGAAAAAACCACTTATATATACAACTGTATAAACAAATCACAAAAACACACTGATTGAAAAGAAGCCAGATACCAAAGAATACATAACAGATGATTTTGTTTGTATGAAGATTTAGCATAGGCAAAGCTAACTTTTTTGTATTATAAAATAAACAACTTGTGGTGAAAAAAATGCTTGCAATCAAGAAGTTCAAACCCCCCGCTTTTTTTTTTTTTTTTAATAATGGGGATTGAACCCAGGGGCATTTTACCACTGAGTTACATCCCAGTCTTTCTTTTCCTTTTTGAGACAGGATCTTGCTCAGTTGTTGAAGATCTTGCTTAATTGCTGAGGCTGGCTTCACACTTGAGATCCTCCTGCTTCAGCCTCCCCATTCACTGGGATTACAAGTATGTATGTACCACTGGGCCTGGTTCAATAGTTCTATTTTATTTTATTTTATTTTTACCTAGATGGATGTTGGTTGTATGATGCCAGCAATTGATTGCCTTTATGGCTTCATTTCACTTAAGACTTATGCAGAGGATTATAATATAGAAATAGTTATAAAATAATCTTCTTTCTATGGATTAATGAGGCAATCTCTATAGCAGAGGAAGAATAAATATAGTATTTGTTTATGAATATGGTAACTTTTTAGCTATAATTAAATATACTATTTAAGTAACATAAGTAATTGAGGAGACTATAGGCCTTTATAGCTTCAGGACCTCAAGTTGAAAAGCTGAAGAAGCTCCTGTTTCCAGTAATCAAAAGTCAGTTGCAAGGTGAGGTTGTAAAGAGGTGTGGCTGGGAGGTGGGTTAGACAATGAAGGTCCTTGCAGACCACTAAAGAGTTTTGAGTTGTATGTAAATGCAAGAGAAAACCACTGAAGGATTTTAAAGCAAACAACAATGTGATCTAAGTTCTTTTAGGACATCTACTTCCACTAAAAGGAGAATTGGGATTGGAGAGACATGAAGACCAGACAAATGGCTACCAATCAGGCATCATGAGCAGTGAAGAATCTTTTATCAATTAGGATTCCTGGTTATAAACAATAAAAAAAAAACAATTCCAGGTCATTAAGCAGAAAGGTTATATGTTAGGACATGGGGTAGTTTGAAGACAACAGGAATAGGGGAGACCCAGGCTTGAAAATAGGCTAGGAAGGAATTTTAACAGCTATAGTTACAAGTGAGGTCACTGCTACAGCAAAATCCTGGATGCCACAGCTTGCACCTCAGCTGCCACTGGCACCAGGCAAGGAATGTGGCCACTAGAGTTAGGACCCCCCACCCCATCCTTATATTGCCATCCCTGAAACACCATTATCATCCATTCTTTCTACTATTTCTATTTCTTGGAGTCACTGGTTACGAATTCAGTTTGATATACGCAATTGACCAAGGCTTGGTCACATGCAAATACTCTAGGTATAAGGTTAGGCACAGAAATACCAGGGGCTTTCAGCTTCTGTAGTATTAGATGGCTCCTCTAAAAGGAATTTCCTAAACAAAAGCAGGTCTTGATGTAAGGCAGCTGAACTGAAAAGATGACACGTCTCCACTACCAGGATGGAAAAAGTGGTCTGCTAGATTGAGTTATTGACGCCCCTCTCTATCCATGCCCTTTGCAATGTAACTTTGCAATCTCCTTCACTGAAAGTACTGCATTTCCTCGTTCTTTGACTTATGCATTGGCCATGTAACTTACTTTTCCCAAGATAAATTAGTAGATATAATTGCAAGCAGAGACTTAAAATGCACTTGGGTGAATAGACTTAGTGTTGTGTTTCTATCATTGCTGCGACAGGAATATGTGGTAGCTCACCCACTCATTCAAAGACGCTGAGACAGGTGGAGCAGTCTTACACACCTGCAGTGTGAAACAGACCTGTCTCTACCACCACAATGTTGATCATCAGCCAATCTCCGAGCTGTGCTGCAGTTGAATAAGAGTCTTGCTAAGAGCAGCAAGGCCACCCAAACTGAGTCCTATGAGCTAAATAATGCTTAATGATGTATGCTGGAGAGTTTATGGTTAGTTATTATGCAGTTAGTATGCTATGATAACTGACTAGATACATTCAGATGATACTCAGAGAAGCACCACAAAGGTGATCAAAAGTTGGCACATAGCTTTAATTATGGAAACAAGGAGTGTGGATGATGAATCTGAAGGAACCTTTTTGTACCAAATTCTACCAAGACCATTTGGCTTCCACATGCATGGATATTTTCAAAATTCTCTTTACATTTATATATTGTTTCATGATTTACAAAGCACTTTCAAACACCTAATCATGTATCCAGTAGTTTTGCTGTCATCTCATCCAAAAAGCTTTGCCCAGGGCCCTTCCTCTGGGATCTCACTATACTCTATGACTATCTTCTTCACAGATTTTACTCTTATGAGAATAAAAGCATCTCTGCATGTGGTCATCTTTCCCACCAGACTGAAAGCTCATTCTTACACATTGCCTGGCTCAATAGCTGAGCCTCCTCTACGTCAGATCTTTCCAAAATCTCCAACAGTTCCCCCATTCCACCATGAGTGGATCACATTGTCCCTGATCGTACCTCCTACTGCTGTTTTTGCTCACACTGGCCTCCCTGGTATGCCTTATATTTAAAAAGTCCAAAAAGTATTCCTTTTCTAGAATACTTTTTTTTTTTTTTTTGTATTGAGGATTGAATCCAGGGTGCTTAAACACCAAGCCACATCCCCAGCTTTTATATACTTAATTTTGAGATAGGGTCTCACAAATTTGCTTAGGGCCTTGCCAAATTGCTGAGGCTGGCTTTGAACTTGCAATCCTCCTGCCTCTGGGATTATAGGTGGATGCCACCACTCCTGACTCTTTTCTAGAATATTCTTGCTGTAAAAATCTTCAGGGCTTACTCTTTCCAATCTCTGCTCAAGTGTCATATTAAATGCAGCCTTCCCTGACCAACCTATTTTAAAAATACTATTTTGTCTTATTTTCCTCCATTGCATGTGTCAGTATGGGACATATGTTTCTTTTATCTGTCTTCCTGACAAAATGAGGAAGAGAATTGTTTGTTGACTATTTTATCCCCAGGACCTATGATAATTTCTATAACATAGCTAATAAATGTTGAAAATGTTGAGATGAAAGTTTCTTAAGCTAAATGTGAAGTTAAAATGGATGACATATATGTGGACTGACTAGAGCTCCAGTTAAACTCTCATTCCAATAACTTAGTTTCCTTATGAAATGCCAAAGTATATGATTCCATCATCCCATTTTTATAGAGAGGGGAGTTATGCAGAAATGAATGGGATGGAGAATGGAAGACAGTTGTGCTCAATTCCCAGTATGTTTACTGTCACTGAAGGAATGAAAGCAAACTTTAAAGGGACAAATACAAAAGCATAATCATACTAAGACAGATTTTCTTAAAAAGCAAAGTGCTTTCACCTATCAACTTTCAAAAGATTCTACAATGTTTATGCTTAATTGTGGTTGGTAAGGCTATAAGGATTTAGGGACTTTAATACCTTCTAGAAGGATAGATTGTAGTGTCTTTCTCCCGGAGAATAGTTTAGTCATATGTATTGGTACACTCAAAGAGACTTAAAAATGTTCACTTTATGACTCAGTTATTAATATTTTAAAATGGAGAAGATAAATTAAGAGATTACTTATAATCTTACTTATAAAAATTTATTAGAATAAATCAAAAGGTAAAAGGTGGACATTTTCTTTTTTATAAAGACATGGGGCCTTGCTATGTTACTTAGGTTGGCCTCAAACTCTGGAAGTATCTGGGACTACAGGTGTGCACCAGTACACCCATCTGATAGTTTTTTAGATGTTTTCAAGACATCAGAAATTCTCATTGTGTTTTCCAAAATATTTTAAAAACATGTAAAATGTTCATACTATGAACCTAGTGTATATATGCATATAGTTGATAATATCACCATAAAACAGGAATACTTAAAATTACATATCCATCTCCTAACCTATGTTTCTCTAGAGAACCCTCCCTGACTGATATAGAAATCAAGGTGTGTGGAGCCAGGCATGGTGGTACACACCTGTAATCCCAGCAACTCTGGAGGCTGAGGGCAGGAGGATTCCAAGTTCAAAGCCAGCCTCAGTAATTTAGCAAGACCCTTTCTCAAAATGAAAAATAAAAAGGACTAAGGATATGGTTCAGTGGTTAAGCACCCCTGGGTTCAATCCCCAGTATCCAAAACAACAAAAACCCCAAACTAAGCTGTGTGGTACAGCATGTATAAGTCATGTACAGGAATGACAAGCAAAAATAAAGCAAATCCAGATTCAGATTCTATTTCCATTGAGGACAAACTACTTCTCTCTTTAGAATGGAAGCTCAACATATTCTCATCAACACATTGAAATTCAGGGCTGGTCATTATTACGGGCATGCTAGGCTTTCAGTTGTGATAGTAATGTTTCAGCCTAGGTAAATATATATTTCTTGCCTTTACTTTCTTGTTACCAGTCTTCCCGTCCTGCTACTCCTGAGCCTTTAAATACATAAATGAGATCATTTCACTGTCTAGAAGACAACCATAAACTCAGGACATATACTGGTTTTAGTTTACAATGGTAAGATATAATTTCTGCTATTAGGGTTACTGGAGTCTTTCAACATTTAAATAGTCTGATTCTGGCTGATGCTGCCATATTGGGGAAAGAGTTATCTATAAACCAGGCTCAGGCAGAATGGGAATTCAGGGACATGTGTACCAGATTAAACAGATCTAGATTTTTTTCCAAAAACACCCTTTTGGTTTTGCATGCACCATACGGTCTCTGTCAAAACTACTTGATACTGCCTTTATGAAGTAGAAAGTCCACACAATATATTAGTGAATGGGCACAATTATGTCTTTAAAAAAAATCAAACATAAGGGGCTGGGGCTGTGACTCAGCAGTAGTGCACTTGCATGGCATGTGTGAGGCACTGGGTTCGATTCTCAGCACCACATATAAATACATACATAAAATAAAGGTTTATAAAAAAAAAAAAACAAAAAGACACAGGCCAGATGTGGTTGATAAGAGTGTCACTTGGCAATGTGGAATGGTGAACTGTTATCTTTTCCCAGATTAATGCATATTGTTTCAGATGTTAGTCAAAAAGGTGAAAATAGCTCTAGACTATCAGGCACATGTCAAATGCTAGGGACCATATTTGTCCAAATAAGGTAATATGATCTGAATCATTGCCCATGTTTAAATTCACTACTTAGAACATCCATGAGTTTTATGCATTGACCAAACTGGTGAGTTTAATGCAAAGAAATCATTGTGCCTTCATCTTCCAGGTATTTACTGGAACTACTACTAAATTATTGACAATCCCCTGGGGATATAATACTATAGATCCTCTGATTTATACAGGTTTATGTCCTGATAAGTCTATCATAAAGTGCAAGTATCATTAAGTCAAAAATGTATTTAATACACCTAACCTACCAAACAGCATAACTAGAGTATTGGTTGTTCATTCTTTTCACGAGCTGACTGGCAGTCCTGGTACACTGTTGCTGCTGGGGGACAGCACTGTTCAGAGTATCATATGGCATATTGATACTGAATGCATTCAACTCTCACACCATTAAAAACCATGTAAATTGAGGATTGCATTTTACCAGGAGCACCTAAGAGCCTGAATGATTTCTATTTGGCCCGTATCCCAAGGTTACTAGGATTCACCTAGTTGTTGAACACACTCAGAACTTGAATATCAAGTGAAATGAATGTGTCACTTGAATGTCAAGTGAAATGAATGTGTCAAAGTGTTATTCATCTAGTCCCCATGAACACCACTGACTTTTGACAGTGATGTTCCTGATTCCCATAAATGTATTTAACTACAAGCCAATATTCAATATTTCTTTTTTTTCTAAAGAAAGAGAGAATTTTTAAATATTTATTTATTTTTATTTATTTATTTTTGTTTTTGGCGGACACAACATCTTTGTATGTGGTGCTGAGGATCGAACCCGGGCCACACCAATGCCAGGCGAGCGCGCTACCGCTTGAGCCACATCCCCAGCCCAATATTCAATATTGCTGGTAAGTTTGGATGTCTTTCTCCCATACACTGAGGTAGGTAGATGGCTGCAGAATGCTTTGGCAAAGCTAGGAAGATTCTTATTACATGTGGTCCTTTTAGGTCTGGCTTTCTTCAATCAAAGGGCTTGTGCCTAGAAATCTCTACTGTGCCAGGCCTATGTTCACATTTTTTTGATATATAATTAAGGTCTACTAACTTTATTCCTGTGAAGCTAGTATCCAACAGCTTTAAATATTTGTTACCAGACCACTTCACACACTAATTGTAATCAACACACACCAACCACCCTGCTGCTTTTATTAACCTGCCTACATTGGCTTCCTAGAGTTTAAGTCATCACCTGACCTGCAATAACCTGATACCTCATTTCACTTTCATCTCTTAGTAAAGAAGAAATATTTTGGGTACTGTTAAGGTAAGGGCAGTGAGTAGAATGTATAGGGAACCAATCCAGCAATCTCATTCCTCTACATCATCTCAAATGCATTCTACCTTTTGATGTCATTTGGTAGACTCAATCATTAAGTCCAGGCTTAGAAGTTGAAAACCACATGGCCTGAAGCAAAATTGGTGTGAATGGTAAAACCAATAAACCTGAATCCATCTTCCTAATTCACCCCCCGGAAATTTATAATTTTAACAATGTAAATAAAACAACTACTTCTGAAATTCTGTCCTATTCAAAACCTACAATTCTTCCCCTGGGCAACAGAGCTAAAATCCTCGTAATGAAAAGTGAGGGCTGAGAATTGTTTACCTGATTGAAGCACACATTTCTTATTATAAAGAAAACTTTAAAGATCATACCAGAGGGCTTGGGGTTCCTTAATTTTTTTAGTTTTAGATGGACACAATATATTTTATGTGGTGCTAAGGATCTAAACCAGTGCCTCACGCATGCTAGGCAAGCGCGCTACCATGAGCAACATCCCAGTGCCTCACGCATGCCAGGCAAGCACACTACCACATGAGCCACATCCCGAGGCCCATGTACTGGGGATTTAACCCAGGGGTGCTTTACCATTGAGTCACATTCCCAGCCTTTTGAGCTGGGGTTCTCACTAAGTTGTTGAGGGCCTTATTAAGTTGCCAAGTCTGGCTTTGAACTTGTGATCCTCTGTCTCCAAAGCCACTGGGATCACAGGTGTGTGCCATCATGCCCTGCTGAGAGACCCTAGTGAGTACAAAGTATTTTAATTCAGCAACGCTCCAATCAACTATATTTGGTTTTTAGTAGTCTCAGTCCTGCAGCTTTAAAAGCAACACATTGTTGGCCCTGCTGTATGAAAGCCCCTGAGTTCCTTTACTTCCAGGCAAGACTTCATGCTAGGCATGGTGGTACATGCCTGTAATCCCAGTGATTAGGTGTCCCTGAGTTCAATCCCCAATATGCGCTGCACCAAAGTCCAAAGCTAGCCTCAGCTGTGGGAAGCCATTCTCACACGTGATTGGGCAACTCCCGGATTGGGTGTGAGGCGCTCTGGCTAAACTGTGTGGGAGCTTTCCCGACCCTCTCCTGGTGCGAAAGCCTGTCCATGTTGGGGTGTGACTGACCACTGACCCTGACCTTGGAGTGCTGCCCCCCCCCAACCTTCATTGGATGGAATTCTCCCCTGAATTTCTTATTCCCCAATAAAAGGCCACTCCCTGGCGTGCTCTCTCTCCTGCTAGCCCTGAGTAATCCTTGCTGCCCTACGATGTGAGCCAGAGAGGTGAGAGGCGTCTTGGACGTAGTCACAAAAAAAGGTAATTGAGTCTGTGTTTATTTTGATCTCGCTAGCTTTTATGCCAAGAACCTCTTTAATGAAACCAGTGTGCTGGTCGCATGATGGAACTCAGCAACTTAGCCAAGTGAGACCCTCAAAAGAAGGAAAAAGCATCTCACTTAACAGTTACAATGGGTTTCCCCCAAAGGTTTAAGTTTCATGAAACCAACTGACCACAATCACAACAGAATACTTATCCCAGAATATAAGAGGTGTTTCACTACTTCAATCTTCGCCTGGTAAAATTCCAAAATTTCTCCTTTTAACTTTTTGGTGACAGTCTGAATTAATCAAAATTTCCTGGCATGTTATGTGAGAAAATTCAGCTTTAACTGGCTTTAAAAAGATCCTTAATTGGCAGATAACAGGGAAGCTCACAGAACAGTTACTAAAGCCAAGAATGGTGGCACATGCCTGTGATGCATGTCTAGCAGTGGAGATGTAACTCAGTGGTTAAGTGTCCTTGAGTTCAATCCCCATAACTCTCCCCTGCACCATCAACCCCAAAATTAAATCAGAGCTAAAAAAAAATCTGGGTTAAGGTAGGAATCCAGGTTGTTAAAAAAAATGTATTCTTAATAGCTAGAATTCCCACACCATTATCATTAACCTTCCTACTTATTTTCTATTCAATACTCCATGTAATGTCCCAAATACACTGTTTCCTTTGGGTGATGTGGCAATTTTTTTAAAAGAGAATATTTTTTAATATTTAATTTTTAGTTTTTGGCGGACACTTCTTTGTATGTGGTGCTGAGGATCGAACCCGGGCCGCACGCATGCCAGGCGAGCATGCTACCACTTGAGCCACATCCCCAGCCCCCTGATGTGGCAATTTTTGTGTGTAGGTTGGTTAGGGAGAAAAGCAGATTGGGAATAGTAGGCAGATGCGGAATGTCATTACATAACGCTATTCTAGAATGTTGTTTTGGCAGGGGTGGAGGGATGCAGTACCGGGGACTGAACTCAGGGGCAGTTGACCACAGAGCCACACCCCCAGCCCTATTTTGTATTTAGAGACGGGGTCTCACTTTAGTTGCTTTGCATCTCATTTGTTGAGGCTGGGCTTTCAAATCTGATCCTCCTGCCTCAGCTCCTGAGCTACTGGGATTACAGGTGCACCACCACAGGCCTCAGTTCAGAAGTTAACAAATTATAGTACTGTTGGAGACAGGTTTGTAATACAAATTTGGAGCAACTAGATATTCAAACCACTCTATCAACTCCACAGTAAATCCATAGGGATCCCATATATCCTTGTAATCTGGATGAAAAGGTTATTCAATCTTTTAAAACTTAACAGATGAAGCCAATTGAGAAACTCAAAAATTAGTAGAAATCTTTCTTTGGTGGTGGTGGTGGGGGGGGGCGGCTTTGGTGGACTGGGGATTGTACGCTGGGGCTTGAAACCATTGAGCCACATCCCCATCCCTATTATGTTATTTGGAGTAAGGGTCCGAGTTGCTTAGTGCCTAGCTTTTTTCCCCGAAGCTGGCTTTGAATTTGGGATCCTTCTGTCTCAGCTCCCGAGCAGCCGGGATAGGCATGTACCACTGCACCCAGCTAGTAGAAATATATCAAAGGAATCCTGTTATTCTACCTGGACTGGAAGTACTTCCCATAACTTTCAATAAATTCAGATGTTGAGATTTGCATGTAATGTCACTATTACACTTGCAGCTGGGCATTATTTATGCCTAGTTCATGTGTGCTTCTATGTGTAGATATACACCAGCATCACAAAATCTAAACCCCCAATATTCTGTAATCAGAACCACCAATTAAAACATCCTCAGGGGGCTGGGGATGTGGCTCAAGCGGTAGCGCGCTCGCCTGGCATGCGTGCGGCCCGGGTTCGATCCTCAGCACCACATACAAAAACAAAGATGTTGTGTCCGCCGAGAACTAAAATAAATATTAAAAATTTAAAAAAAAAATCCTCAGGGTGAAAAATGTCACATGCTCACAAGATTTTGCCTTTAAGGAAGCAGGCAGATTTATGGTATAGAGTGATAGCAAATTGGTGTACTATAATGGGTAAAAGCACTGGCTTTACAGGTTGGTCCAAGGTCAACAACTTTTAGTGTAATGATCCTGAAACAAACAACTTTGAGAGCCTTGATTTTGGTTTTTGATGTAATTCTTGCTCCCGGTGCAGGATAGGCTCAAATTCACAAGTATCCCACCTCAGCATACAGAGTAACTGGGATTTTAGGCATGCACCACTGTGCCTGGCTCATTTTAAAATATGAACCTTCGGGGTGATATTAAGAGCACTTCATAGTATGTGAGGCACTGGGTTCAATTTTTAGCACCACATATAAGTTAAAGGTCCATCAACAACTAAAAAAATATTAAGAGAAAACATGAACCTCCGAGTGTGGTGGAACATGCTTGTAATCTCAGTTAAGACTGAAGCAAGGTTCCAAGACTGAGGGCAGTTTCAGTAACTTAGTGAGACCCTGCCATAAAACTTAAGGGTCATAGTAGAGTACTCCTGGGCTCTTCAGTACAAAAACCAAACAAAACCAAGAATGAACCTTTCCATGTGACAGAGCCAAGAACAAAGTTGGAAGATAGGAGTGAAAAATCCATCTTAAAAACAGATGGTATAAATGGGACTTGTATTATTAACAGATCAACCCAAATACTTTTGTAGGATACATCAATGAGACATGGTTATTCCCAAGGATGCTGTATACCCTAGGCCAATAAATAGGCTGGGCAATTTCTTCTTGTCCTACCAACAACAAAAAACAAAAAAAAAAGGAGAGCTGGATTGAGACCACCTAGGCCCAAATGCCACCTTAGCAGCCTTTTGATCTATGTTACTTTACATAATTGTTAAGTGAAATTAATGCAAAACACATAAAAATAGCTGGGACATACTGAATTATATCTAAGTGCTATAAAAGCCAGTAGCATAACACCATTACCTATGACATTCTCAGAATTGGTTGGAAGAATAAATTAAATGTAAAAGAACTGATACCAAGGTATGTTCTAGGTAACCCTCAGGATGTGTGTGGAGGGTAAAGTTATATAACTTCTACTTATCCACTCTAAAGGTACTTCTGAGAAACACAATCTTAAAACAACAAAAAAACAAAGTATAAATCTCAGCCCAGGAAGCATACCGCATCAGGGCCTAAACAACTATCCTAATTACCACAAGATCAAAAGAAAACCAACACTTTTTTGTAAACTGAGTTGCACCAGTATTTTTGTCTCTTCATTTGCATTTATTTAACACAGTTCTCAAAACATTTGAGTGAAATTGGGCCTCCTTTGGTAAGCAAAGGACCTGAAAATATTTAAAAAATGAACAGGCAATGTCTTCAGTCCATCCATGACACAGGTGTAGTGTTCCCTTCTCTTACCCCACATTCGGAAGCACCCAGTTTTCTCATATAGTCTAAAAACTAGAACAAGAGTACATTTGTGGTGGAATGTATTGTTACTTGCTGATAACTAGATGAAATACCATTATCCCCTTGTAACAGCTTTTAAGAAACAGCCTTAAGGGATACAATGTGTAACTCTTCTTATTCCTCTGCTATGATACAGATTACATAAAAGCTGACAAATCCACATTTATAAGCATTAAGCGCTTGCTGTATTGAAAGAGTTTTACTTCTAATACTAGCAGTACAGAGTTACAGAGCATATTTTTAACATTTATTTGCAAGTATATTAAATATGGTTTATGTTTCATGGATTGGAGTAAAATGGGCAGTTTTGTCTTTAAATTTACTACTGACAAACTGGAATAGTTCTAAGCACTGATGTTAGAAAGAAAAGTAAAAATCAAATTGTTTATTGTTGCTTTTTACCATTTGGTAGCATTTTACACACAGGCTTCGATCTTCAGAATACCCTGGATTCAGTAGAAAAACCTTTTAAATGAAGTTTTGTACAATAGAAACTTCTCAGCAGTCAAAATTTGGACTGTAAAAAAATACATGCAAAACATACTTTTCTGAAAACACTTAACTTTGAACAAAGCACCGAACTACACAAATGCAGAATGAAAACAGCATTTCAACTCCACCAAAAGTAGTCATCATAAAAGGTGTAAAAGTCACCTAACTTCACTAGGCACTGTTCACTTTTTAAACATGAGACAATAAAAAATATTGTCCACAAACAATATCCCAGCTCTATGGCAGGTTTCAGAAAATCTTCAACTTCATGCTTTAATAGCGACCTGGAAAGAAAATGAAAAATAAACATGCTTTAATGCTAAGGGAGCAGTATATCAAGCTTATTTGAATGCTAAGAACTTTAAGACTATTCTATGATTAGGAAATTTCTAGCAGATTCCCTTTGTGGGAATAACAGACATGTGTGTACAAAAAATAGAAATGAGATAACCGATGTTAAATACTAGATATGAGAGATAAGAGTCTAAAAACCCGAACTGGGAGGGAGGGGATAAGTGTTGGGGAATGATCCTGGCTAACTTACGTTGTCATACTGCATACATGACTATGTAACAATGAATCCCATCATTAGGCACAGCTATGAGGTACCAATAAAAAAATGTGGAAAGCAAAAAAGTAGATGCAAGAACATATAAAGGACCCAATTCCAGTTGTCCAAAATTTGTAATAGTTCCCAAAGCAGAAAAAACAAAATGGTGACAGATTATGTTAGGCTTATTTAACAATTAAATGGATCCTAACATAGATATAATAGATATACAATGATAATACGTGGATCAACCCATTATTTGCAAAAAGATCACTCAACTAGCTGTAGATGCCAAGTCAGAACAAGTAATAATATTATAATATATAAACAAAATCATAAAGATAAAAAACTTACGCGGTGAGTAGGATCGAGATCTGGAACGTGACCTGTATCCTCCACGACTGTAGTAAGGAGAAGGTGACCGCCTTCTATAAACAAATGTCAAGGTTGTCTAAGTCTCTACAAATTGCGATTATACGACAAAAACTAGAAGGACCTAACAAACCTTTAATTTTTTTCATTAGTTAAGGCTTCAAAAGCTAAATTTTCAGAATGAACATCATACTGGGCCCTAGTGTATTGGAATAAGCATCTCCTAAAAACTATCAGGTTAAATACTCCTTGCTATATTCCATCAATATAACGTTATAAAAATCCCTTACCATTAATTACAACCACTTTTATGGAATAACACCATAAAGTTGACTAGTGTTTCAAGTAGGTTGTACTTATTTAAAAAAGAAAAACTGAGAAATTAAGAGTACAAGAACACAGCAGTCATAAGCAAATGACTACAAATCTGCATCCATATCCATGACTTAATTGCTTCCATTTATGAAATGACACCAATTACTTATTATAAATCAAATTAACTTTTATGAACACTACACCAAAGCCCTTTTTATTGTTAAACAGTTATTTTACTAAACTAAAAGAAATCCAATTTTGTGATGCCACTTAAAACTACCTATATAGCAAACAAACATCTTTAATGTTTTCTGATTTTGTCCAGATTTAAATTCTCTCCTGACATACCTGTAAATCTGATCCCTGTCTTGAGCAGCTCTCCATCCACCTCCTCCTCCACCTCCTCCTCTGTGAAGACAGAAAAGCAACATTTAGTTATAAGATAAAACGAAAACGAAGTGCAGCAGTTCACACCTCTAAGCTCAGTGTTTCAAGGGGCTGAGGCATGATGGCAAATTTATAAGGCCAGCCCCAGCAACCTAGGAGAGATCCCCCCCCCCCCGCAAAAAGAAAAAAGTGTGTGTGTGGGGTCAGGTATGGCTCCACAATCCCCAGTACCCCACAAAAAAAACTCATGAACCTTGAGTGAAACTAGTTGGGGGTGGGGGCACAATACTGGAAATAGAACCCAGAAGTATTCAACCACTGTGAGCTATATTCCTAGCTCTTTTTACTTTTTGAGTAAAGTCTTGCTAAGTTCTCCTGGCTGGCCTTGAAATTTGAAATTCTGTCTTAGCCTTCTGAGTCATGAGGGATTACAGGTGTTTGGCACTGTGCCCAGTGAATACTAGTGTTGTATAATAAATAGTCAATTTTGCCATCCTTTTTAGAAAATTGCACAGTGCTCTCTCTGGTGGCTAAAATGAGTATTAACACTACAGAACATTTCCAAGTAAATGCTACCAAGTGAATGAAAAATGAAGACTATAATCTTAGCCTCTACCCTTAAGTGTTATTTAATGTATTTCTTGCTTAGAAAGAACAAATATTTTTTGAGTTTGTGTGGGTTAAATGTTGGCAATGTCAAAAGCATACTTAATAAACTCACTCCTACAAACAGTGATATATAAACAATTTAATCGATTTTTCTTTTTTGGGTACTGGGGCTTGAACTCAGGGACACTTTACCACTGAGCTGAATCCCAAAACAGGCCTCAATCTGAACTCTGCCATCTTCTGGATCACTGGGATTACAGGAATGTGCAAATAAACCTGGCTAGGACAACTTCCAATTTCTTAAAATTTATCAAAGTACCATGCAAAAAGACATCCATACCTCAAAGCCACAAACCCATCAAGGTTAACTGTTATAGTTCATATCTAATCATCACATAAATTTACAATTTTACTTGATAGCTAAACTACCCAACCACTGTCAAAATGGAAACACATGCCAACTTTCAGGGAATTCAGCTGATTCATATACAATGTTTAAAATAAAGTTTTATTATTACTTTTATTATTTTAGTTATTATTTATTAACTTTTGGTAAAGTTCCCTTTAATATTTTAGAATCATTCAACAAAAATGCAAATACAGATACCAAATTAAAGACACATAATCCTTAAATTTGATTTAAACTCCAGCTTTTATTTCTTTTTGGCACTGAGGTCAAAAATCAAGACCGTGAGTATGCAAGTGCTCTGACACTGAGATATGGCCCCAACAGTAAAGCCTTTACTAAAACTAAGCTTTGTGTTGCTTTAAATAATACCTTACAATTGAGACTCAGAAGGGTAATGGCCTTCCATATAACATACCTGTATGATCTGCTATAGTAGTCCCGATCATCATAGCCTCGATCATATCCTCTGTCATAATAATCCCGACGGCGTGAGCTGCCACTGTGAATAATAATAAACCTTTTAAAAAATTCAAGTAGTCTTTTTATCTTCCCAGATAAGACTTGTGCTATTAAAAATCAGTACATATATATAGCAAAATACTATGCGGTGTTCTGGGTTTTTTAGTCAAGATCTATGTACACAACTGGATCTTTTTCTCCTGTACAAAAATAGTGGTATCTACAATATGTAGGTCTTCTCTGATATTTTAACTGGAAATGAATTCTATTATAATCCTCACCAATATCTGCCTTTCCCTTTTCTCATCCCTTGTAACAATATTTCATCTCTTTTGGTTAAGGAGGCTCACAGGTCCTAATCACTCATTTATTAAGCCAACTCATTGGTCTGGAGTTATGGCTCAGTGGTAGAGCCTGGTATATGTGAGGCACTGGGTTTGATCCTTAGCATCACATAAAAAAATGAACAAAATGAAGGTATTGTGTCCATCTACAACTAAAAAATACTTTATAAAGTTAATTCACTAGTTCACATTTCTTAGGAAAAATAAAATTTTATTTTTCTGAGTAGGCTAATTAAGGTTTAGCTGGGTCAGGAGAATATGGCAACCATGGAACATAGTCATATTCTCTATTATATGGAACATTATATTTAGATGTAAATGAATAATTCAAAGTTTTCTGTCAATATGGGTGGGGAGTCATTATAAGAAGTATTTTATACTTCAGTGCAGTCACTAAAGTCCATGCATTATACTCTGCAAAGAACACTTTAAAAAAACCTTGATTTTATCTACAACGGTTTGAGATTCCTATTATAGGAAATGATTTAAAGATGGCAAACAAAATCTGTGACACAAATAGAATTTTCCATCACATACAATCTACCTAGTTTTAGCTAGTTAAGAGATAAGAAAAATGATTTACGAGGTCACAGGACTTTATGTAGGTGTCACTTCATCTCAAGTGTTTTCAGGAAGAAATTAACAAACTTCACTGTCAATCACACTTTTATCTTCCAAGTAAACTTACTAGGTTGGTCTCCCCATGTAAATTCCTGGTGTTGGGGTATGTGGTCTTTTTGTTATAGAGAAATCAACTCTGATTCTACGTCCATCAAGCTCCATTCCATTGGCACGTTCTTTAGCCTTCAAGAGATAAAGATAAATAAATTGGTGTATGCATTTTAGACAAAAATACTAAATTATCCTATAGCTTTAAAAACAACCCAGTGGACGCTTTCAGTTAGTGTCAAACATTTAACATAGGCTAGAACATGAAATCTTAAAACTTAAAAATGAGTCATTTCATTTGGGAAAGCTGGTCGTAGAAACTTTTACTACAATTTAACAATATTCCCAGCTCTAAAGTGATGCATGGTTGATAAACTACATTATCTGAGAGCCAAATATGGCCAGTTGCCTGACTCTTAATGATCCATAAACTAACAATCTAAGTGGCTAGGAATCAAATGAAATCCATAAATGATTGAACACAGTGCCATACTTTCCTTTACATATGGATGCTTTTGGTTGTAAAAGCAGAACTGAGATCCTCTGATTTTACAAAGTTTTATTCACATATCCTCCTATCCAGAGTATACACCAACTGAAAAACTCTTATTTAAAAACAAAAATACCCCATTTCAAAGTGTTAGAAGTTTGATAATTTGAGGAAACAGCCTTTAACCTAAGCAGAATTTAAGTTTCTAGTTCCAATGTTACTACTTTAACTTTAGCACAGATTTTCAAGCCAGTGTTCATATAGCTGTAGCAAGTGAATCAGAAAATGCAGAAGCCTACTACACTGTCAGTGAGATTGGGC